>NC_069505.1:1040215-1387799 GCF_027579735.1 Bombina bombina
GTGATCAGTACATTACTATTTATTGCGGCTAAATCTGGCTTTGCAGCATAAAGGGCTGGGGCTGCCTCTACTGGGTAACAGATGCCCAGCAACCAAGAGAGAGATACATGAGAGCGCAAGGTCATACAGAGACAGGAGAGAAACACATGAGAGCGCAAGGTCATACAGAGACAGGAGAGAAACACATGAGAGCGCAAGGTCATACAGAGACAGGAGAGAAACACATGAGAGCGCAAGGTCATACAGAGACAGGAGAGAAACACATGAGAGCGCAAGGTCCTACAGAGACAGGAGAGAAACACATGAGAGCGCAGGGTCCTACAGAGACAGGAGAGAAACACATGAGAGCGCAGGGTCCTACAGAGACAGGAGAGAAACACATGAGAGCGCAAGGTCATACAGAGACAGGAGAGAAACACATGAGAGCGCAAGGTCATACAGAGACAGGAGAGAAACACATGAGAGCGCAAGGTCATACAGAGACAGGAGAGAAACACATGAGAGCGCAAGGTCATACAGAGACAGGAGAGAAACACATGAGAGCGCAAGGTCATACAGAGACAGGAGAGAAACACATGAGAGCGCAAGGTCCTACAGAGACAGGAGAGAAACACATGAGAGCGCAGGGTCCTACAGAGACAGGAGAGAAACACATGAGAGCGCAGGGTCCTACAGAGACAGGAGAGAAACACATGAGAGCGCAAGGTCATACAGAGACAGACACAGGTGAGACATACATGTGAGTACAGAGACATACAGAGACAGACACAGGTGAGACATACATGTGAGTACAGAGTCATACAGAGACAGACACAGGTGAGACATACATGTGAGTACAGAGTCATACAGAGACAGACACAGGTGAGACATACATGAGAGCACAGAGTCATACACAGACAGACACATGTGAGACATACATGAGAGTACAGGGTCATACAGAGACAGACACAGGTGAGACATACATGAGAGTACAGGGTCATACACAGACAGACACAGGTGAGACATACATGTGAGTACAGAGTCATACAGAGACAGACACAGGTGAGACATACATGTGAGCACAGAGTCATACAGAGACAGACACAGGTGAGACATACATGAGAGTACAGAGTCATACAGAGACAGACACAGGTGAGACATACATGTGAGTACAGAGTCATACAGAGACAGACACAGGTGAGACATACATGTGAGCACAGAGTCATACAGAGACAGACACAGGTGAGACATACATGAAGTACAGAGTCATACAGAGACAGACACAGGTGAGACATACATGAGGAGCACAGAGTCATACAGAGACAGACACAGGTGAGACATACATGAGAGCACAGAGTCATACAGAGACAGACCACAGAGTGAGACATACATGAGAGTACAGAGTCATACAGAGACAGACACAGGTGAGACATACATGAGAGTACAGAGTCATACAGAGACAGACACAGGTGAGACATACATGTGAGTACAAGAGTCATACAGAGACCAGACACAGGTGAGACATACATGTGAGTACAGAGTCAAACAGAGACAGACACAGGTGAGACATACATGTGAGCACAGAGTCATACAGAGACAGACACAGGTGAGACATACATGTGAGTACAGGGTCATACAGAGACAGACACAGGTGAGACATACATGTGAGTACAGAGTCATACAGAGACAGACACAGGTGAGACATACATGAGAGTACAGAGTCATACAGAGACAGACACAGGTGAGACATACATGTGAGTACAGTCATACAGAGACAGACACAGGTGAGACATACATGAGAGTACAGTCATACAGAGACAGACACAGGTGAGACATACATGAGAGTACAGTCATACAGAGACAGACACAGGTGAGACATACATGAGAGCACAGAGTCATACAGAGACAGACACAGGTGAGACATACATGAGAGTACAGAGTCATACAGAGACAGACACAGGTGAGACATACATGTGAGCACAGAGTCATACACAGACAGACACAGGTGAGACATACATGAGAATACAGAGTCATACAGAGACAGACACAGGTGAGACATACATGAGAGTACAGAGTCATACAGAGACAGACACAGGTGAGACATACATGAGAGTACAGAGTCATACAGAGACAGACACAGGTGAGACATACATGTGAGTACAGAGTCATACAGAGACAGACACAGGTGAGACATACATGTGAGTACAGGGTCATACAGAGACAGACACAGGTGAGACATACATGTGAGCACAGAGTCATACAGAGACAGACACAGGTGAGACATACATGAGAGTACAGAGTCATACAGAGACAGACACAGGTGAGACATACATGAGAGTACAGAGTCATACAGAGACAGACACAGGTGAGACATACATGTGAGCACAGAGTCATACAGAGACAGACACAGGTGAGACATACATGTGAGTACAGGGTCATACAGAGACAGACACAGGTGAGACATACATGAGAGCACAGAGTCATACAGAGACAGACACAGGTGAGACATACATGAGAGCACAGAGTCATACAGAGACAGACACAGGTGAGACATACATGAGAGCACAGAGTCATACAGAGACAGACACAGGTGAGACATACATGAGAGTACAGAGTCATACAGAGACAGACACAGGTGAGACATACATGAGAGTACAGAGTCATACAGAGACAAACACAGGTGAGACATACATGTGAGTACAGAGTCATACAGAGACAGACACAGGTGAGAAACACATGAGAGCACAGGGTCATACAGAGACAGACACAGGTGAGACATACATGAGAGTACAGAGTCATACAGAGACAGACACAGGTGAGACATACATGAGAGCACAGAGTCATACAGAGACTGACACATGTGAGACATACATGTGAGTACACGGTCATACAGAGACAGACACAGGTGAGACATACATGTGAGTACAGGGTCATACACAGACAGACACATGTGAGACATACATGAGAGCACAGAGTCATACAGAGACAGACACAGGTGAGATATACATGTGAGTACAGAGTCATACAGAGACAGACACAGGTGAGACATACATGAGAGCACAGAGTCATACAGAGACAGACACAGGTGAGACATACATGTGAGTACAGAGTCATACAGAGACAGACACAGGTGAGACATACATGAGAGCACAGAGTCATACAGAGACAGACACAGGTGAGACATACATTTGAGTACAGAGTCATACAGAGACAGACACAGGTGAGACATACATGAGAGCACAGAGTCATACAGAGACAGACACAGGTGAGATATACATGTGAGTACAGGGTCATACAGAGACAGACACAGGTGAGATATACATGTGAGTACAGAGTCATACAGAGACAGACACAGGTGAGACATACATGAGAGCACAGAGTCATACAGAGACAGACACAGGTGAGACATACATGTGAGTACAGAGTCATACAGAGACAGACACAGGTGAGACATACATGTGAGTACAGAGTCATACAGAGACAGACACAGGTGAGACATACATGTGAGCACAGAGTCATACAGAGACAGACACAGGTGAGACATACATGAGAGTACAGAGTCATACAGAGACAGACACAGGTGAGACATACATGAGAGTACAGAGTCATACAGAGACAGACACAGGTGAGAAACACATGAGAGCACACGGTCATACAGAGACAGACACAGGTGAGACATACATGAGAGCACAGAGTCATACAGAGACTGACACAGGTGAGACATACATGAGAGCACAGAGTCATACAGAGACAGACACAGGTGAGACATACATGAGAGTACAGGGTCATAGAGAGACAGACACAGGTGAGACATACATGAGAGCACAGAGTCATACACAGACAGACACAGGTGAGACATACAGAGACAGACACAGGTGAGACATACAGAGACAGACACAGGTGAGACATACATGAGAGTACAGAGTCATACAGAGACAGACACAGGTGAGACATACATGAGAGTACAGAGTCATACAGAGACAGACACAGGTGAGACATACATGTGAGCACAGAGTCATACAGAGACAGACACAGGTGAGACATACATGTGAGTACAGAGTCATACAGAGACAGACACAGGTGAGACATACATGAGAGCACAGAGTCATACAGAGACAGACACAGGTGAGACATACATGTGAGTACAGAGTCATACAGAGACAGACACAGGTGAGACATACATGTGAGTACAGTGATACAGAGACAGACACAGGTGAGATATACATGTGAGTACAGAGTCATACAGAGACAGACACAGGTGAGACATACATGAGAGCACAGAGTCATACACAGACAGACACAGGTGAGACATACATGAGAGTACAGAGTCATACAGAGACAGACACAGGTGAGACATACATGTGAGTACAGAGTCATACAGAGACAGACACAGGTGAGACATACATGTGAGTACAGAGTCATACAGAGACAGACACAGGTGAGACATACATGTGAGTACAGAGTCATACAGAGACAGACACAGGTGAGACATACATGAGAGCACAGAGTCATACAGAGACAGACACAGGTGAGACATACATGAGAGTACAGAGTCATACAGAGACAGACACAGGTGAGACATACATGTGAGCACAGAGTCATACAGAGACAGACACAGGTGAGACATACATGAGAGTACAGAGTCATACAGAGACAGACACAGGTGAGACATACATGTGAGCACAGAGTCATACAGAGACAGACACAGGTGAGACATACATGAGAGTACAGAGTCATACAGAGACAGACACAGGTGAGACATACATGAGAGTACAGAGTCATACAGAGACAGACACAGGTGAGACATACATGTGAGCACAGAGTCATACAGAGACAGACACAGGTGAGACATACATGTGAGTACAGAGTCATACAGAGACAGACACAGGTGAGACATACATGTGAGTACAGAGTCATACAGAGACAGACACAGGTGAGACATACATGTGAGCACAGAGTCATACAGAGACAGACACAGGTGAGACATACATGAGAGCACAGAGTCATACAGAGACAGACACAGGTGAGACATACATGAGAGTACAGAGTCATACAGAGACAGACACAGGTGAGACATACATGAGAGTACAGAGTCATACAGAGACAGACACAGGTGAGACATACATGAGAGTACAGAGTCATACAGAGACAGACACAGGAGAGAAACACATGAGAGCGCAAGGTCATACAGAGACAGACACAGGTGAGACATACATGTGAGTACAGAGACATACAGAGACAGACACAGGTGAGACATACATGTGAGTACAGAGTCATACAGAGACAGACACAGGTGAGACATACATGAGAGTACAGAGTCATACAGAGACAGACACAGGTGAGACATACATGAGAGCACAGAGTCATACAGAGACAGACACATGTGAGACATACATGGAGAGTACAGGTCATACAGAGACAGGACACAGGTGAGACATACATGGAGGTCACAGGGTCCATACACAGACAGACACAGGTGAGAATACATGAGAGTACAGAGTCATACAGAGACAGACACAGGTGAGACATACATGAGAGTACAGAGTCATACAGAGACAGACACAGGTGAGACATACATGAGAGTACAGAGTCATACAGAGACAGACACAGGTGAGACATACATGTGAGCACAGAGTCATACAGAGACAGACACAGGTGAGACATACATGTGAGTACAGAGTCATACAGAGACAGACACAGGTGAGACATACATGTGAGTACAGAGTCATACAGAGACAGACACAGGTGAGACATACATGTGAGCACAGAGTCATACAGAGACAGACACAGGTGAGACATACATGAGAGCACAGAGTCATACAGAGACAGACACAGGTGAGACATACATGAGAGTACAGAGTCATACAGAGACAGACACAGGTGAGACATACATGAGAGTACAGAGTCATACAGAGACAGACACAGGTGAGACATACATGTGAGTACAGAGTCATACAGAGACAGACACAGGTGAGACATACATGAGAGTACAGGGTCATACAGAGACAGACACAGGTGAGACATACATGAGAGCACAGAGTCATACACAGACAGACACAGGTGAGACATACATGAGAGCACAGAGTCATACAGAGACAGACACAGGTGAGACATACATGAGAGCACAGAGTCATACAGAGACAGACACAGGTGAGACATACATGAGAGTACAGAGTCATTCAGAGACAGACACAGGTGAGACATACATGTGAGTACAGAGTCATACAGAGACAGACACAGGTGAGACATACATGAGAGTACAGAGTCATACAGAGACAGACACAGGTGAGACATACATGTGAGTACAGAGTCATACAGAGACAGACACAGGTGAGACATACATGAGAGTACAGAGTCATACACAGACAGACATAGGTGAGACATACATGAGAGCACAGAGTCATACAGAGACAGACACAGGTGAGACATACATGTGAGCACAGAGTCATACAGAGACAGACACAGGTGAGACATACATGAGAGCACAGAGTCATACAGAGACAGACACAGGTGAGACATACATGAGCACAGAGTCATACAGAGACAGACACAGGTGAGACATACATGAGAGCACAGAGTCATACAGAGACAGACACAGGTGAGACATACATGAGAGTACAGGGTCATACAGAGACAGACACAGGTGAGACATACATGTGAGCACAGAGTCATACAGAGACAGACACAGGTGAGACATACATGAGAGCACAGAGTCATACAGAGACAGACACAGGTGAGATATACATGTGAGTACAGGGTCATACAGAGACAGACACAGGTGAGACATACATGTGAGTACAGAGTCATACAGAGACAGACACAGGTGAGACATACATGTGAGTACAGAGTCATACAGAGACAGACACAGGTGAGACATACATGTGAGTACAGAGTCATACAGAGACAGACACAGGTGAGACATACATGTGAGTACAGAGTCATACAGAGACAGACACAGGTGAGACATACATGTGAGTACAGAGTCATACAGAGACAGACACAGGTGAGACATACATGAGAGCACAGGGTCATACAGAGACAGACACAGGTGAGACATACATGAGAGCACAGAGTCATACAGAGACAGACACAGGTGAGACATACATGAGAGTACAGAGTCATACAGAGACAGACACAGGTGAGACATACATGTGAGTACAGAGTCATACAGAGACAGACACAGGTGAGACATACATGTGAGCACAGAGTCATACAGAGACAGACACAGGTGAGACATACATGAGAGCACAGGGTCATACAGAGACAGACACAGGCGAGACATACATGTGAGCACAGAGTCATACAGAGACAGACACAGGTGAGACATACATGTGAGTACAGAGTCATACACAGACAGACACAGGTGAGACATACATGTGAGTACAGGGTCATACACAGACAGACACAGGTGAGACATACATGTGAGTACAGAGTCATACAGAGACAGACATAGGTGAGACATACATGAGAGCACAGAGTCATACAGAGACAGACATAGGTGAGACATACATGAGAGCACAGAGTCATACACAGACAGACACAGGTGAGACATACATGAGAGCACAGAGTCATACAGAGACAGACACAGGTGAGACATACATGAGAGTACAGGGTCATACAGAGACAGACACAGGTGAGACATACATGAGAGTACAGAGTCATACAGAGACAGACACAGGTGAGACATACATGAGAGTACAGGGTCATACAGAGACAGACACAGGTGAGACATACATGTGAGTACAGAGTCATACACAGACAGACACAGGTGAGACATACATGTGAGTACAGGGTCATACAGAGACAGACACAGGTGAGACATACATGAGAGCACAGAGTCATACAGAGACAGACACAGGTGAGACATACATGTGAGTACATAGTCATACACAGACAGACACAGGTGAGATATACATGAGAGTACAGGGTCATACAGAGACAGACACAGGTGAGACATACATGTGAGTACAGTCATACAGAGACAGACACAGGTGAGACATACATGAGAGCACAGAGTCATACAGAGACAGACACAGGTGAGACATACATGTGAGCACAGGGTCATACAGAGACAGACACAGGTGAGACATACATGAGAGCACAGAGTCATACAGAGACAGACACAGGTGAGACATACATGTGAGCACAGAGTCATACAGAGACAGACACAGGTGAGACATACATGTGAGCACAGAGTCATACAGAGACAGACACAGGTGAGACATACATGAGAGTACAGAGTCATACAGAGACAGACACAGGTGAGACATACATGAGAGTACAGAGTCATACAGAGACAGACACAGGTGAGACATACATGTGAGTACAGAGTCATACAGAGACAGACACAGGTGAGACATACATGAGAGTACAGGGTCATACAGAGACAGACACAGGTGAGACATACATGTGAGTACAGAGTCATACAGAGACAGACACAGGTGAGACATACATGAGAGTACAAAGTCATACAGAGACAGACACAGGTGAGACATACATGAGAGTACAGAGTCATACACAGACAGACACAGGTGAGACATACATGAGAGCACAGAGTCATACAGAGACAGACACAGGTGAGACATACATGTGAGTACAGAGTCATACAGAGACAGACACAGGTGAGACATACATGAGAGTACAGAGTCATACAGAGACAGACACAGGTGAGACATACATGAGAGCACAGAGTCATACAGAGACAGACACAGGTGAGACATACATGAGAGCACAGAGTCATACAGAGACAGACACAGGTGAGACATACATGAGAGTACAAAGTCATACAGAGACAGACACAGGTGAGACATACATGAGAGTACAGAGTCATACACAGACAGACACAGGTGAGACATACATGAGAGCACAGAGTCATACAGAGACAGACACAGGTGAGACATACATGTGAGTACAAAGTCATACAGAGACAGACACAGGTGAGACATACATGAGAGTACAGAGTCATACAGAGACAGACACAGGTGAGACATACATGAGAGCACAGAGTCATACAGAGACAGACACAGGTGAGACATACATGAGAGCACAGAGTCATACAGAGACAGACACAGGTGAGACATACATGAGAGTACAGGGTCATACAGAGACAGACACAGGTGAGACATACATGTGAGTACAGTCATACAGAGACAGACACAGGTGAGACATACTTGAGAGTACAGGGTCATACAGAGACAGACACAGGTGAGACATACATGAGAGCACAGGGTCATACAGAGACAGACACAGGTGAGACATACATGAGAGTACAGAGTCATACAGAGACAGACACAGGTGAGACATACATGAGAGCACAGAGTCATACAGAGACAGACACAGGTGAGACATACATGTGAGTACAGTGATACAGAGACAGACACAGGTGAGACATACATGTGAGCACAGAGTCATACAGAGACAGACACAGGTGAGATATACATGAGAGTACAGAGTCATACACAGACAGACATAGGTGAGACATACATGAGAGCACAGAGTCATACAGAGACAGACACAGGTGAGACATACATGTGAGTACAGAGTCATACAGAGACAGACACAGGTGAGACATACATGAGAGTACAGAGTCATACAGAGACAGACACAGGTGAGACATACATGAGAGTACAGAGTCATACAGAGACAGACACAGGTGAGACATACATGTGAGCACAGAGTCATACAGAGACAGACACAGGTGAGATATACATGAGAGTACAGAGTCATACACAGACAGACATAGGTGAGACATACATGAGAGCACAGAGTCATACAGAGACAGACACAGGTGAGACATACATGTGAGTACAGAGTCATACAGAGACAGACACAGGTGAGACATACATGAGAGTACAGAGTCATACAGAGACAGACACAGGTGAGACATACATGAGAGTACAGAGTCATACAGAGACAGACACAGGTGAGACATACATGAGAGTACAGAGTCATACAGAGACAGACACAGGTGAGACATACATGAGAGCACAGAGTCATACAGAGACAGACACAGGTGAGACATACATGAGAGTACAGAGTCATACAGAGACAGACACAGGTGAGACATACATGAGAGCACTGTGGCAAACCTAGCCACTTCTGGACTATAACGTAAGAAAGCTTGTCTATAGGCTGTATATTGTGCTATGTAGATGTGACAGACCCTTCTGTCAGCACTGAAAGAGTTAACTGTGTTCAGCTTTAGCCTCAACTATTGTGCACTGTCATTAATGTTATTAATACACAGTCCATTGTTTAATCACCCTCAGAGAGCAAATGCTTAGGTGATAAGAAAAGCCAAATGTATCTTGTGTTTAAATTGTTATCAGCTTAAGCAAGGTAAATCTATTGTATCATGTCAAGGGTGTGTTCCCTTCATCTAATGTACAACATTCTTTCAACCCCCCTTCTGGGGGGGGTTAGACCTGCATAAATACTGGGCATATGAGCCTTAATAAAAGTCATTCTGTTTTAAAACCTGAAAACTGGCTGGGTTGTGAATTGCTGATTCCCTATGCAGGACATTGTTCCCTGGTGTTAACCCTTGGTATCCGGTTGGTACCGTTACAATTGGTGGCAAGCGACGGAATGAACCTTATCGCCCAGAAGAGCAACTACACAAGCCAGTAACCTCAGGAAGAGGGGGATTACTACAATACTGACTAAGATGGAAGGAGTACCAGGGACCGAAGTGAATGGAGATGGATTATTCTAAGCTAAAGAGACAAACGTTAAAGGAACTGCTAGAAGCCAGGGGAAAGATAGGCAGCAGCAAACCCAAGGCTATATTAATTGCTGAGCTGATGGAGGGAGACAGAGCTCGCAGCGCTACGCCTCCAGCAGCCATGGAGGAGACCCTATACCAGAGGGAAATGAGGACCAGGCTGGAATTTTTACCCCAACCTGTACCACGGGATATGCTATCCGTGGTAATGGCAGATGTGCAGGAGTACGTGATGGCACACAGTCCGCGGAATGCATCCTCCCGAGCAGAATCCATTTTGGACGCACTCAGCAACCCAGTAAGACCTAAAATCCCATACCATGCATTTAAAATGTTTTGTGAGGAGAAGGATGAGATCGATGGGTATTTACAGGATTTTGAGAGACTGTGCGAGTTACATGATTTGGAGCAGTCCGTATGGGTGCCGGTGCTAGCAGGCAAGCTAGCCGGTAGGGCAGCGGAAGCGTATCGCGCTGTACCCAGGGAGGACAGCAAGGATTACGCTAAAGTGAAGAGAGCGATCTTGGAAAGATATGCCATTACCTCAGAGGCATACCGGCGCAAGTTTAGAGGCCTGCGCAAGCCAGAAAGAGATTCACATGCAGAGTGGGCCCACAAGCTGGATCAAGCATCTCAAGGGTGGATACAGGCCAGCCAAGCTACCACCATGGAAGAATTGCGACAACTGATGCTGTTGGAGCAATTCTTTAACGGCTTGTCCCCAGAAGCCCAAGAATGGGTGAGTGTGGCAAACCTAGCCACTTCTGGACTATAACGTAAGAAAGGTTGTCTGTGACAGACCCTTCGGTCAGGACTGAAAGTGTTAACTTTATTTTCTAACCACAAGTGGCTGGCTCCAGCTACAATCTAATTAATGCTTAGCATTCTATTGTTTGATCACCCCCAGAGAGAAACGCCTAAGTGATAAGGAGAGTCAAGAGTGTCCTGTGGTTGAAGTGTTTAAGTAATATAATCCTATTGTATCATGTCAAGGGCGCTTCTCCCTTTTATCTAATGTACAACATTCTTTCCACCCCCATCTGGGGGGGGGGGGGGTCAAAAACCTGTATAAATCTGTATGCTGCCTTCAAATAAAGTGTTATTCTGTTTAAAACCTGAAAACTGGCTGGGTTGTGAACTGCTGATTCCCTATGCAGGACATTGTTCCCTGGTGTTAACCCTTGGTATCCGGTTGGTACCGTTACAATTGGTGGCAAGCGACGGGATGAACCTTATCGCCCAGAAGAGCAACTACACAAGCCAGTAACCTCAGGAAGAGGGGGATTACTACAATACTGACTAAGATGGAAGGAGTACCAGGGACCGAAGTGAATGGAGATGGATTATTCTAAGCTAAAGAGACAAACGTAAAAGGAACTGCTAGAAGCCAGGGGAAAGATAGGCAGCAGCAAACCCAAGGCTATATTAATTGCTGAGCTGATGGAGGGAGACAGAGCTCGCAGCGCTACGCCTCCAGCAGCCATGGAGGAGACCCTATACCAGAGGGAAATGAGGACCAGGCTGGAATTTTTACCCCAACCTGTACCACGGGATATGCTATCCGTGGTAATGGCAGATGTGCAGGAGTACGTGATGGCACACAGTCCGCGGAATGCATCCTCCCGAGCAGAATCCATTTTGGACGCACTCAGCAACCCAGTAAGACCCAAAATCCCATACCATGCATTTAAAATGTTTTGTGAGGAGAAGGATGAGATTGATGGGTATTTACAGGATTTTGAGAGACTGTGCGAGTTACATGATTTGGAGCAGTCCGTATGGGTGCCGGTGCTAGCAGGCAAGCTAGCCGGTAGGGCAGCGGAAGCGTATCGCGCTGTACCCAGGGAGGACAGCAAGGATTACGCTAAAGTGAAGAGAGCGATCTTGGAAAGATATGCCATTACCTCAGAGGCATACCGGCGCAAGTTTAGAGGCCTGCGCAAGCCAGAAAGAGATTCCCATGCAGAGTGGGCCCACAAGCTGGATCAAGCATCTCAGGGGTGGATACAGGCCAGCCAAGCTACCACCATGGAAGAATTGCGACAACTGATGCTGTTGGAGCAATTCTTTAACGGCTTGTCCCCAGAAGCCCAAGAATGGGTGAGAGATCGAAAACCCCTCACCTTAACCGAAGCAGCCAGATTAGCAGACCAGCATTTTGATGCCAGGAGGCACCATGGACTACAGCCTAACAACAGACGGGCTAATATACAATGCCACACCTGCAAGCAGTGGGGACATATGGCACGTGAGTGCACCCAAAATCGGAGCAGACAAGCTTGGAACCAGGTCAGACAGAACCTGGCCCCAAGGGCGGCTGCTCACCATTACCAAACGGAGCCAGCCGCTCATGAGGTGTTGAGCACCCAAGCCGAGGAACCCCTGGGAATTCTGCATGAGGTGATGTCGGTCCAGGGACTTCGGGATTCGGGAGCTACTTTAACCCTGATAGCTCCCCATTTGGTGCCGGATACAGCACCCACTGGCGGATCCGTGGCAGTACGAGGGGCAGGGGGAGCAGTATACCGATTGCCCACTGCTAGAGTGGAGTACAGACCCCCAGTCACCCCAGCAGCTGCCAGTTACCAACCCCCGGCGCACCGCTATACCACACGGCCTCCGGCCACGAACTACCCTCAGAGAGCCCGGTTCAATTCGCGGGGCTACTCACAACCTATTCGGTGCTTTGGATGTAAGCAACTAGGGCACAAAAGACCAGAGTGTCCCCTAAATGCAGCGAATCAAGCACAGTCCTGGAGAAGACCCGCTGGCGGAATCCCTCATAAACCTCAGCCTGTGGCCCGCTACGTAGAGGCGCCAGAATGCTGGGGCAGCCTACATGAAGCAGACCCCGTGCAAGCTGCCCACCGGAATAACCGGCAACGGGTTAAAGTGAATGGGAAGGAGGTCAGTTGTCTACGGGATACTGGTGCTACCATGACCTTGCTTCAAGAGAACTTGGTGCCTGAGAAACAGCACACTGGAGACACTGTGGCTGTGAGGGTAGCAGGGGGCACTGTGTTCCGCCTACCTGTTGCCAGGGTACATTTGGATTGGGGAGTGGGCGCTAGACTTGTGAATGTGGGGGTCAAGAAGGACTTACCTGCTGATGTTCTCCTTGGAAATGACTTGGCCCCCCTTGTTTCTGCCTATGCTCCCATGGATCCCGCTAATGTTAACCCTGTGACTACCCAAGCCCAGGCCCTCCGGGAAGAGACGCTTCCATGTTTGGGGTGGGGGCAGTACTGAGCCAAGTTGGAGCAGATGGCGGAGAACACCCCGTAGCTTACTTGAGCCGAAAGTTGTTGCCCCGGACATCCCCAAGCCGATCCGTTGGGATCAGACTGTGTATGCCGGCTTGGTTCTGGGGGAGCATTGTGGCAAACCTAGCCACTTCTGGACTATAACGTAAGAAAGGTTGTCTGTGACAGACCCTTCGGTCAGGACTGAAAGTGTTAACTTTATTTTCTAAACACAAGTGGCTGGCTCCAGCTACAATCTAATTAATGCTTAGCATTCTATTGTTTGATCACCCCCAGAGAGAAACGCCTAAGTGATAAGGAGAGTCAAGAGTGTCCTGTGGTTGAAGTGTTTAAGTAATATAATCCTATTGTATCATGTCAAGGGCGCTTCTCCCTTTTATCTAATGTACAACATTCTTTCCACCCCCATCTGGGGGGGGGGGGGTCAAAAACCTGTATAAATCTGTATGCTGCCTTCAAATAAAGTGTTATTCTGTTTAAAACCTGAAAACTGGCTGGGTTGTGAACTGCTGATTCCCTATGCAGGACATTGTTCCCTGGTGTTAACCCTTGGTATACGGTTGGTACCGTTACAGTGAGAGATCGAAAACCCCTCACCTTAACCGAAGCAGCCAGATTAGCAGACCAGCATTTTGATGCCAGGAGGCACCATGGACTACAGCCTAAAAACGGACGGGCGAATATACAATGCCACACCTGCAAGCAGTGGGGACATATGGCACGTGAGTGCACCCAAAATCGGAGCAGACAAGCTTGGAACCAGGTCAGACAGAACCAGGCCCCAAGGGCGGCTGCTCACCATTACCAAACGGAGCCAGCCGCTCATGAGGTGTTGAGCACCCAAGCCGAGGAACCCCTGGGAATTCTGCATGAGGTGATGTCGGTCCGGGCCGCCGATAACTGGCAACATCCCCGCCAGCTGGGGACCGTAGAGGGGAAGGAGGTCCAGGGACTTCGGGATTCGGGAGCTACTTTAACCCTGATAGCTCCCCATTTGGTGCCGGATACAGTACACACGGGCGGATCCGTGGCAGTACGAGGAGCAGGGGGAGCGGTATACCGATTGCCCACTGCTAGAGTGGAGTACAGACCCCCAGTCACCCCAGCAGCGGCCAGTTACCAGCCCCCGGCGCACCGCTATACTACGCGGCCTCCGGCCACGAACTACCCTCAGAGAGCCCGGTTCAATTCGCGGGGCTACTCACAACCTATTCGGTGCTTTGGATGTAAGCGACTAGGGCACAAAAGACCAGAGTGTCCCCTAAACGCAGCAAATCAAGCACAGTCCTGGAGAAGACCCGCCGGCGGAATCCCACATAATCCTCAGCCTGCGGCCCGCTACGTAGAGGCGCCAGAATGCTGGGGCAGCCTACATGAAGCAGACCCCGTGCAAGCTGCCCACCGGAATAACCGGCAGCGGGTTAAAGTGAATGGGAAGGAGGTCAGTGGTCTACGGGATACTGGTGCTACCATGACCTTGCTTCAAGAGAACTTGGTGTCTGAGAAACAGCACACTGGAGACACTATGGCTGTGAGGGTAGCAGGGGGCACTGTGTTCCGCCTACCTGTTGCCAGGGTACATTTGGATTGGGGAGTGGGCGCTAGACTTGTGAATGTGGGGGTCAAGAAGGACTTACCTGCTGATGTTCTCCTTGGAAATGACTTGGCCCCCCTTGTTTCTGCCTATGCTCCCATGGATCCCGCTGATGTTAACCCTGTGACTACTCAAGCCCAGTCCCTCTGGGAAGAGACGCTTCCATGTTTGGGGTGGGGGCAGTACTGAGCCAAGTTGGAGCAGATGGCGGAGAACACCCCGTAGCTTACTTGAGCCGAAAGTTGCCCCAGACATCCCCAAGCCGATCCGTTGGGATCAGACTGTGTATGCCGGCTTGGTTCTGGGGGAGCATTGTGGCAAACCTAGCCACTTCTGGACTATAACGTAAGAAAGCTTGTCTATAGGCTGTATATTGTGCTATGTAGATGTGACAGACCCTTCTGTCAGCACTGAAAGAGTTAACTGTGTTCAGCTTTAGCCTCAACTATTGTGCACTGTCATTAATGTTATTAATACACAGTCCATTGTTTAATCACCCTCAGAGAGCAAATGCTTAGGTGATAAGAAAAGCCAAATGTATCTTGTGTTTAAATTGTTATCAGCTTAAGCAAGGTAAATCTATTGTATCATGTCAAGGGTGTGTTCCCTTCATCTAATGTACAACATTCTTTCAACCCCCCTTCTGGGGGGGGTCAGACCTGCATAAATACTGGGCATATGAGCCTTAATAAAAGTCATTCTGTTTTAAAACCTGAAAACTGGCTGGGTTGTGAATTGCTGATTCCCTATGCAGGACATTGTTCCCTGGTGTTAACCCTTGGTATCCGGTTGGTACCGTTACAAGCACACAGTCATACAGAGACAGACACAGGTGAGACATACATGAGAGCACACAGTCATACAGAGACAGACACAGGTGAGACATACATGTGAGTACAGGGTCATTGTAACGGCTCCAACCGGATACCAAGGGTTAACACCAGGGAACAATGTCCTGCATAGGGAATCAGCAATTCACAACCCAGCCAGTTTTCAGGTTTAAAACAGAATGACTTTTATTAAGGCTCATATGCCCAGTATTTATGCAGGTCTGACCCCCCCAGAAGGGGGGTTGAAAGAGTGTTGTACATTAGATGGAGGGAACACGCCCTTTTACATGATACAATTGAATACCTTGCTCAAGCTGATAACAATTTAAACACAGACACACACTTGGCTTTCCTTATCATCTAGGGTCTGCTCTCTGAGGTTGATTAAACAATGGACTGTGTATCAATAACATTAATGACAGTGCACAATAGCTGAGGCTAAAGCTGAACACAGTTAACTCTTTCAGTGCTGACAGAAGGGTCTGTCACATCTACATAGCACAATATACAGCCTATAGACAACCTTTCTTATGTTATAGTCCAGAAGTGGCTAGGTTTGCCACAATGCTCCCCCAGAACCAAGCCGGCATACACAGTCTGATCCCAACGGATCGGCTTGGGGATGTCCGGGGCAACAACTTTCGGCTCAAGTAAGCTACGGGGTGTTCTCCGCCATCTGCTCCAACTTGGCTCAGTACTGCCCCCACCCCAAACATGGAAGCGTCTCTTCCCGGAGGGACTGGGCTTGGGTAGTCACAGGGTTAACATCAGCGGGATCCATGGGAGCATAGGCAGAAACAAGGGGGGCCAAGTCATTTCCAAGGAGAACATCAGCAGGTAAGTCCTTCTTGACCCCCACATTCACAAGTCTAGCGCCCACTCCCCAATCCAAATGTACCCTGGCAACAGGTAGGCGGAACACAGTGCCCCCTGCTACCCTCACAGCCACAGTGTCTCCAGTGTGCTGTTTCTCAGGCACCAAGTTCTCTTGAAGCAAGGTCATGGTAGCACCAGTATCCCGTAGACAACTGACCTCCTTCCCATTCACTTTAACCCGTTGCCGGTTATTCCGGTGGGCAGCTTGCACGGGGTCTGCTTCATGTAGGCTGCCCCAGCATTCTGGCGCCTCTACGTAGCGGGCCACAGGCTGAGGATTATGTGGGATTCCGCCAGCGGGTCTTCTCCAGGACTGTGCTTGATTCGCTGCGTTTAGGGGACACTCTGGTCTTTTGTGCCCTAGTTGCTTACATCCAAAGCACCGAATAGGTTGTGAGTAGCCCCGCGAATTGAACCGGGCTCTCTGAGGGTAGTTCGTGGCCGGAGGCCGTGTGGTATAGCGGTGCGCCGGGGGTTGGTAACTGGCAGCTGCTGGGGTGACTGGGGGTCTGTACTCCACTCTAGCAGTGGGCAATCGGTATACTGCTCCCCCTGCCCCTCGTACTGCCACGGATCCGCCAGTGGGTGCTGTATCCGGCACCAAATGGGGAGCTATCAGGGTTAAAGTAGCTCCCGAATCCCGAAGTCCCTGGACCGACATCACCTCATGCAGAATTCCCAGGGGTTCCTCGGCTTGGGTGCTCAACACCTCATGAGCGGCTGGCTCCGTTTGGTAATGGTGAGCAGCCGCCCTTGGGGCCAGGTTCTGTCTGACCTGGTTCCAAGCTTGTCTGCTCCGATTTTGGGTGCACTCACGTGCCATATGTCCCCACTGCTTGCAGGTGTGGCATTGTATATTAGCCCGTCCGTTGTTAGGCTGTAGTCCATGGTGCCTCCTGGCATCAAAATGCTGGTCTGCTAATCTGGCTGCTTCGGTTAAGGTGAGGGGTTTTCGATCTCTCACCCATTCTTGGGCTTCTGGGGACAAGCCGTTAAAGAATTGCTCCAACAGCATCAGTTGTCGCAATTCTTCCATGGTGGTAGCTTGGCTGGCCTGTATCCACCCCTGAGATGCTTGATCCAGCTTGTGGGCCCACTCTGCATGGGAATCTCTTTCTGGCTTGCGCAGGCCTCTAAACTTGCGCCGGTATGCCTCTGAGGTAATGGCATATCTTTCCAAGATCGCTCTCTTCACTTTAGCGTAATCCTTGCTGTCCTCCCTGGGTACAGCGCGATACGCTTCCGCTGCCCTACCGGCTAGCTTGCCTGCTAGCACCGGCACCCATACGGACTGCTCCAAATCATGTAACTCGCACAGTCTCTCAAAATCCTGTAAATACCCATCAATCTCATCCTTCTCCTCACAAAACATTTTAAATGCATGGTATGGGATTTTGGGTCTTACTGGGTTGCTGAGTGCGTCCAAAATGGATTCTGCTCGGGAGGATGCATTCCGCGGACTGTGTGCCATCACGTACTCCTGCACATCTGCCATTACCACGGATAGCATATCCCGTGGTACAGGTTGGGGTAAAAATTCCAGCCTGGTCCTCATTTCCCTCTGGTATAGGGTCTCCTCCATGGCTGCTGGAGGCGTAGCGCTGCGAGCTCTGTCTCCCTCCATCAGCTCAGCAATTAATATAGCCTTGGGTTTGCTGCTGCCTATCTTTCCCCTGGCTTCTAGCAGTTCCTTTTACGTTTGTCTCTTTAGCTTAGAATAATCCATCTCCATTCACTTCGGTCCCTGGTACTCCTTCCATCTTAGTCAGTATTGTAGTAATCCCCCTCTTCCTGAGGTTACTGGCTTGTGTAGTTGCTCTTCTGGGCGATAAGGTTCATTCCGTCGCTTGCCACCAATTGTAACGGCTCCAACCGGATACCAAGGGTTAACACCAGGGAACAATGTCCTGCATAGGGAATCAGCAATTCACAACCCAGCCAGTTTTCAGGTTTAAAACAGAATGACTTTTATTAAGGCTCATATGCCCAGTATTTATGCAGGTCTGACCCCCCCAGAAGGGGGGTTGAAAGAGTGTTGTACATTAGATGGAGGGAACACGCCCTTTTACATGATACAATTGAATACCTTGCTCAAGCTGATAACAATTTAAACACAGACACACACTTGGCTTTCCTTATCATCTAGGGTCTGCTCTCTGAGGTTGATTAAACAATGGACTGTGTATCAATAACATTAATGACAGTGCACAATAGCTGAGGCTAAAGCTGAACACAGTTAACTCTTTCAGTGCTGACAGAAGGGTCTGTCACATCTACATAGCACAATATACAGCCTATAGACAACCTTTCTTATGTTATAGTCCAGAAGTGGCTAGGTTTGCCACAGTCATACAGAGACAGACACAGGTGAGACATACATGAGAGCACAGAGTCATACAGAGACAGACACAGGTGAGACATACATGAGAGCACAGAGTCATACACAGACAGACACAGGTGAGACATACATGTGAGTACAGAGTCATACAGAGACAGACACAGGTGAGACATACATGAGAGTACAGAGTCATACAGAGACAGACACAGGTGAGACATACATGTGAGTACAGAGTCATACAGAGACAGACACAGGTGAGATATACATGTGAGTACAGAGTCATACAGAGACAGACACAGGTGAGACATACATGAGAGCACAGAGTCATACAGAGACAGACACAGGTGAGACATACATGTGAGTACAGAGTCATACAGAGACAGACACAGGTGAGACATACATGAGAGCACAGAGTCATACACAGACAGACACAGGTGAGACATACATGAGAGCACAGAGTCATACAGAGACAGACACAGGTGAGACATACATGAGAGTACAGGGTCATACAGAGACAGACACAGGTGAGATATACATGAGAGCACAGAGTCATACACAGACAGACACAGGTGAGACATACATGAGAGCACAGAGTCATACAGAGACAGACACAGGTGAGACATACATGAGAGTACAGAGTCATACAGAGACAGACACAGGTGAGACATACATGTGAGTACAGAGTCATACAGAGACAGACACAGGTGAGACATACATGTGAGCACAGAGTCATACAGAGACAGACACAGGTGAGACATACATGAGAGCACAGAGTCATACACAGACAGACACAGGTGAGACATACATGTGAGTACATAGTCATACACAGACAGACACAGGTGAGACATACATGAGAGCACAGAGTCATACAGAGACAGACACAGGTGAGACATACATGAGAGTACAGAGTCATACAGAGACAGACACAGGTGAGACATACATGAGAGCACAGAGTCATACAGAGACAGACACAGGTGAGACATACATGTGAGTACATAGTCATACAGAGACAGACACAGGTGAGACATACATGAGAGCACAGGGTCATACAGAGACAGACACAGGTGAGACATACATGAGAGCACAGAGTCATACAGAGACAGACACAGGTGAGACATACATGTGAGTACAGAGTCATACAGAGACAGACACAGGTGAGACATACATCAGAGCACAGGGTCATACAGAGACAGACACAGGTGAGACATACAAGAGAGCACAGAGTCATACACAGACAGACACAGGTGAGACATACATGAGAGTACAGAGTCATACAGAGACAGACACAGGTGAGACATACATGAGAGCACAGAGTCATACACAGACAGACACAGGTGAGACATACATGAGAGTACAGAGTCATACACAGACAGACACAGGTGAGACATACATGAGAGTACAGTCATACAGAGACAGACACAGGTGAGACATACATGAGAGCACAGAGTCATACACAGACAGACACAGGTGAGACATACATGAGAGTACAGAGTCATACAGAGACAGACACAGGTGAGACATACATGTGAGTACAGGGTCATACAGAGACAGACACAGGTGAGACAGACACAGGTGAGACATACATGAGAGCACAGAGTCATACAGAGACAGACACAGGTGAGACATACATGAGAGCACAGGGTCATACAGAGACAGACACAGGTGAGACATACATGTGAGTACAGGGTCATACAGAGACAGACACAGGTGAGACATACATGTGAGTACAGAGTCATACAGAGACAGACACAGGTGAGACATACATGTGAGTACAGAGTCATACAGAGACAGACACAGGTGAGACATACATGTGAGTACAGGGTCATACAGAGACAGACATAGGTGAGACATACATGTGAGTACAGAGTCATACAGAGACAGACACAGGTGAGACATACATGTGAGTACAGTGATACAGAGACAGACACAGGTGAGATATACATGTGAGTACAGAGTCATACAGAGACAGACACAGGTGAGACATACATGAGAGTACAGGGTCATACACAGACAGACACAGGTGAGACATACATGAGAGCACAGAGTCATACAGAGACAGACACAGGTGAGACATACATGTGAGTACAGGGTCATACAGAGACAGACACAGGTGAGACATACATGTGAGTACAGGGTCATACAGAGACAGACATAGGTGAGACATACATGTGAGTACAGAGTCATACAGAGACAGACACAGGTGAGACATACATGTGAGTACAGTGATACAGAGACAGACACAGGTGAGATATACATGTGAGTACAGAGTCATACAGAGACAGACACAGGTGAGACATACATGAGAGTACAGGGTCATACACAGACAGACACAGGTGAGACATACATGAGAGCACAGAGTCATACAGAGACAGACACAGGTGAGACATACATGTGAGTACAGAGTCATACAGAGACAGACACAGGTGAGACATACAGAGACAGACACAGGTGAGACATACATGTGAGCACAGAGTCATACAGAGACAGACACAGGTGAGACATACATGAGAGCACAGAGTCATACACAGACAGACACAGGTGAGACATACATGAGAGCACAGAGTCATACAGAGACAGACACAGGTGAGACATACATGAGAGTACAGAGTCATACAGAGACAGACACAGGTGAGACATACATGTGAGTACAGAGTCATACAGAGACAGACACAGGTGAGACATACATGTGAGCACAGAGTCATACAGAGACAGACACAGGTGAGACATACATGAGAGCACAGAGTCATACAGAGACAGACACAGGTGAGACATACATGAGAGTACAGAGTCATACAGAGACAGACACAGGTGAGACATACATGAGAGCACAGAGTCATACAGAGACAGACACAGGTGAGACATACATGTGAGTACAGAGTCATACAGAGACAGACACAGGTGAGACATACATGAGAGCACAGGGTCATACAGAGACAGACACAGGTGAGACATACATGAGAGCACAGAGTCATACAGAGACAGACACAGGTGAGACATACATGTGAGTACAGAGTCATACAGAGACAGACACAGGTGAGACATACATGAGAGCACAGGGTCATACAGAGACAGACACAGGTGAGACAGACACAGGTGAGACATACATGAGAGCACAGAGTCATACAGAGACAGACACAGGTGAGACATACATGTGAGTACAGAGTCATACAGAGACAGACACAGGTGAGACATACATGAGAGCACAGAGTCATACACAGACAGACACAGGTGAGACATACATGAGAGCACAGAGTCATACAGAGACAGACACAGGTGAGACATACATGAGAGTACAGGGTCATACAGAGACAGACACAGGTGAGATATACATGAGAGCACAGAGTCATACACAGACAGACACAGGTGAGACATACATGAGAGCACAGAGTCATACAGAGACAGACACAGGTGAGACATACATGAGAGTACAGAGTCATACAGAGACAGACACAGGTGAGACATACATGTGAGCACAGAGTCATACAGAGACAGACACAGGTGAGACATACATGTGAGTACAGAGTCATACAGAGACAGACACAGGTGAGACATACATGTGAGTACAGAGTCATACAGAGACAGACACAGGTGAGACATACATGTGAGTACAGAGTCATACAGAGACAGACACAGGTGAGACATACATGTGAGTACAGAGTCATACAGAGACAGACACAGGTGAGACATACATGTGAGCACAGAGTCATACAGAGACAGACACAGGTGAGACATACATGAGAGCACAGAGTCATACACAGACAGACACAGGTGAGACATACATGTGAGTACATAGTCATACACAGACAGACACAGGTGAGACATACATGAGAGCACAGAGTCATACAGAGACAGACACAGGTGAGACATACATGAGAGTACAGAGTCATACAGAGACAGACACAGGTGAGACATACATGAGAGCACAGAGTCATACAGAGACAGACACAGGTGAGACATACATGTGAGTACATAGTCATACAGAGACAGACACAGGTGAGACATACATGAGAGCACAGGGTCATACAGAGACAGACACAGGTGAGACATACATGAGAGCACAGAGTCATACAGAGACAGACACAGGTGAGACATACATGTGAGTACAGAGTCATACAGAGACAGACACAGGTGAGACATACATGAGAGCACAGGGTCATACAGAGACAGACACAGGTGAGACATACAAGAGAGCACAGAGTCATACACAGACAGACACAGGTGAGACATACATGAGAGTACAGAGTCATACAGAGACAGACACAGGTGAGACATACATGAGAGCACAGAGTCATACACAGACAGACACAGGTGAGACATACATGAGAGTACAGAGTCATACACAGACAGACACAGGTGAGACATACATGAGAGTACAGTCATACAGAGACAGACACAGGTGAGACATACATGAGAGCACAGAGTCATACACAGACAGACACAGGTGAGACATACATGAGAGTACAGAGTCATACAGAGACAGACACAGGTGAGACATACATGTGAGTACAGGGTCATACAGAGACAGACACAGGTGAGACAGACACAGGTGAGACATACATGAGAGCACAGAGTCATACAGAGACAGACACAGGTGAGACATACATGAGAGCACAGGGTCATACAGAGACAGACACAGGTGAGACATACATGTGAGTACAGGGTCATACAGAGACAGACACAGGTGAGACATACATGTGAGTACAGGGTTATACAGAGAAAGACACAGGTGAGACATACATGTGAGTACAGAGTCATACAGAGACAGACACAGGTGAGACATACATGTGAGTACAGGGTCATACAGAGACAGACACAGGTGAGACATACATGTGAGTACAGGGTCATACAGAGACAGACATAGGTGAGACATACATGTGAGTACAGAGTCATACAGAGACAGACACAGGTGAGACATACATGTGAGTACAGTGATACAGAGACAGACACAGGTGAGATATACATGTGAGTACAGAGTCATACAGAGACAGACACAGGTGAGACATACATGAGAGTACAGGGTCATACACAGACAGACACAGGTGAGACATACATGAGAGCACAGAGTCATACAGAGACAGACACAGGTGAGACATACATGTGAGTACAGAGTCATACAGAGACAGACACAGGTGAGACATACATGTGAGCACAGAGTCATACAGAGACAGACACAGGTGAGACATACATGAGAGCACAGAGTCATACACAGACAGACACAGGTGAGACATACATGAGAGCACAGAGTCATACAGAGACAGACACAGGTGAGACATACATGAGAGTACAGAGTCATACAGAGACAGACACAGGTGAGACATACATGTGAGTACAGAGTCATACAGAGACAGACACAGGTGAGACATACATGTGAGCACAGAGTCATACAGAGACAGACACAGGTGAGACATACATGAGAGCACAGAGTCATACAGAGACAGACACAGGTGAGACATACATGAGAGTACAGAGTCATACAGAGACAGACACAGGTGAGACATACATGAGAGCACAGAGTCATACAGAGACAGACACAGGTGAGACATACATGTGAGTACAGAGTCATACAGAGACAGACACAGGTGAGACATACATGAGAGCACAGGGTCATACAGAGACAGACACAGGTGAGACATACATGAGAGCACAGAGTCATACAGAGACAGACACAGGTGAGACATACATGTGAGTACAGAGTCATACAGAGACAGACACAGGTGAGACATACATGAGAGCACAGGGTCATACAGAGACAGACACAGGTGAGACATACATGTGAGCACAGAGTCATACACAGACAGACACAGGTGAGACATACATGAGAGTACAGAGTCATACACAGACAGACACAGGTGAGACATACATGAGAGTACAGTCATACAGAGACAGACACAGGTGAGACATACATGAGAGCACAGAGTCATACACAGACAGACACAGGTGAGACATACATGAGAGTACAGAGTCATACAGAGACAGACACAGGTGAGACATACATGTGAGTACAGGGTCATACAGAGACAGACACAGGTGAGACAGACACAGGTGAGACATACATGAGAGCACAGAGTCATACAGAGACAGACACAGGTGAGACATACATGAGAGCACAGGGTGTGGCAAACCTAGCCACTTCTGGACTATAACGTAAGAAAGGTTGTCTGTGACAGACCCTTCGGTCAGGACTGAAAGTGTTAACTTTATTTTCTAACCACAAGTGGCTGGCTCCAGCTACAATCTAATTAATGCTTAGCATTCTATTGTTTGATCACCCCCAGAGAGAAACGCCTAAGTGATAAGGAGAGTCAAGAGTGTCCTGTGGTTGAAGTGTTTAAGTAATATAATCCTATTGTATCATGTCAAGGGCGCTTCTCCCTTTTATCTAATGTACAACATTCTTTCCACCCCCATCTGGGGGGGGGGGGGGGGGTCAAAAACCTGTATAAATCTGTATGCTGCCTTCAAATAAAGTGTTATTCTGTTTAAAACCTGAAAACTGGCTGGGTTGTGAACTGCTGATTCCCTATGCAGGACATTGTTCCCTGGTGTTAACCCTTGGTATCCGGTTGGTACCGTTACAATTGGTGGCAAGCGACGGAATGAACCTTATCGCCCAGAAGAGCAACTACACAAGCCAGTAACCTCAGGAAGAGGGGGATTACTACAATACTGACTAAGATGGAAGGAGTACCAGGGACCGAAGTGAATGGAGATGGATTATTCTAAGCTAAAGAGACAAACGTAAAAGGAACTGCTAGAAGCCAGGGGAAAGATAGGCAGCAGCAAACCCAAGGCTATATTAATTGCTGAGCTGATGGAGGGAGACAGAGCTCGCAGTGCTACGCCTCCAGCAGCCATGGAGGAGACCCTATACCAGAGGGAAATGAGGACCAGGCTGGAATTTTTACCCCAACCTGTACCACGGGATATGCTATCCGTGGTAATGGCAGATGTGCAGGAGTACGTGATGGCACACAGTCCGCGGAATGCATCCTCCCGAGCAGAATCCATTTTGGACGCACTCAGCAACCCAGTAAGACCCAAAATCCCATACCATGCATTTAAAATGTTTTGTGAGGAGAAGGATGAGATTGATGGGTATTTACAGGATTTTGAGAGACTGTGCGAGTTACATGATTTGGAGCAGTCCGTATGGGTGCCGGTGCTAGCAGGCAAGCTAGCCGGTAGGGCAGCGGAAGCGTATCGCGCTGTACCCAGGGAGGACAGCAAGGATTACGCTAAAGTGAAGAGAGCGATCTTGGAAAGATATGCCATTACCTCAGAGGCATACCGGCGCAAGTTTAGAGGCCTGCGCAAGCCAGAAAGAGATTCCCATGCAGAGTGGGCCCACAAGCTGGATCAAGCATCTCAGGGGTGGATACAGGCCAGCCAAGCTACCACCATGGAAGAATTGCGACAACTGATGCTGTTGGAGCAATTCTTTAACGGCTTGTCCCCAGAAGCCCAAGAATGGGTGAGAGATCGAAAACCCCTCACCTTAACCGAAGCAGCCAGATTAGCAGACCAGCATTTTGATGCCAGGAGGCACCATGGACTACAGCCTAACAACGGACGGGCTAATATACAATGCCACACCTGCAAGCAGTGGGGACATATGGCACGTGAGTGCACCCAAAATCGGAGCAGACAAGCTTGGAACCAGGTCAGACAGAACCTGGCCCCAAGGGCGGCTGCTCACCATTACCAAACGGAGCCAGCCGCTCATGAGGTGTTGAGCACCCAAGCCGAGGAACCCCTGGGAATTCTGCATGAGGTGATGTCGGTCCAGGGACTTCGGGATTCGGGAGCTACTTTAACCCTGATAGCTCCCCATTTGGTGCCGGATACAGCACCCACTGGCGGATCCGTGGCAGTACGAGGGGCAGGGGGAGCAGTATACCGATTGCCCACTGCTAGAGTGGAGTACAGACCCCCAGTCACCCCAGCAGCTGCCAGTTACCAACCCCCGGCGCACCGCTATACCACACGGCCTCCGGCCACGAACTACCCTCAGAGAGCCCGGTTCAATTCGCGGGGCTACTCACAACCTATTCGGTGCTTTGGATGTAAGCAACTAGGGCACAAAAGACCAGAGTGTCCCCTAAATGCAGCGAATCAAGCACAGTCCTGGAGAAGACCCGCTGGCGGAATCCCACATAATCCTCAGCCTGTGGCCCGCTACGTAGAGGCGCCAGAATGCTGGGGCAGCCTACATGAAGCAGACCCCGTGCAAGCTGCCCACCGGAATAACCGGCAACGGGTTAAAGTGAATGGGAAGGAGGTCAGTTGTCTACGGGATACTGGTGCTACCATGACCTTGCTTCAAGAGAACTTGGTGCCTGAGAAACAGCACACTGGAGACACTGTGGCTGTGAGGGTAGCAGGGGGCACTGTGTTCCGCCTACCTGTTGCCAGGGTACATTTGGATTGGGGAGTGGGCGCTAGACTTGTGAATGTGGGGGTCAAGAAGGACTTACCTGCTGATGTTCTCCTTGGAAATGACTTGGCCCCCCTTGTTTCTGCCTATGCTCCCATGGATCCCGCTAATGTTAACCCTGTGACTACCCAAGCCCAGTCCCTCCGGGAAGAGACGCTTCCATGTTTGGGGTGGGGGCAGTACTGAGCCAAGTTGGAGCAGATGGCGGAGAACACCCCGTAGCTTACTTGAGCCGAAAGTTGTTGCCCAGGACATCCCCAAGCCGATCCGTTGGGATCAGACTGTGTATGCCGGCTTGGTTCTGGGGGAGCATTGTGGCAAACCTAGCCACTTCTGGACTATAACGTAAGAAAGGTTGTCTGTGACAGACCCTTCGGTCAGGACTGAAAGTGTTAACTTTATTTTCTAACCACAAGTGGCTGGCTCCAGCTACAATCTAATTAATGCTTAGCATTCTATTGTTTGATCACCCCCAGAGAGAAACGCCTAAGTGATAAGGAGAGTCAAGAGTGTCCTGTGGTTGAAGTGTTTAAGTAAGATAATCCTATTGTATCATGTCAAGGGCGCTTCTCCCTTTTATCTAATGTACAACATTCTTTCCACCCCCATCTGGGGGGGGGGGGGGGGTCAAAAACCTGTATAAATCTGTATGCTGCCTTCAAATAAAGTGTTATTCTGTTTAAAACCTGAAAACTGGCTGGGTTGTGAACTGCTGATTCCCTATGCAGGACATTGTTCCCTGGTGTTAACCCTTGGTATCCGGTTGGTACCGTTACACAGGGTCATACAGAGACAGACACAGGTGAGACATACATGTGAGTACAGGGTCATACAGAGACAGACACAGGTGAGACATACATGTGAGTACAGGGTTATACAGAGAAAGACACAGGTGAGACATACATGTGAGTACAGAGTCATACAGAGACAGACACAGGTGAGACATACATGTGAGTACAGGGTCATACAGAGACAGACACAGGTGAGACATACATGTGAGTACAGGGTCATACAGAGACAGACATAGGTGAGACATACATGTGAGTACAGAGTCATACAGAGACAGACACAGGTGAGACATACATGTGAGTACAGTGATACAGAGACAGACACAGGTGAGATATACATGTGAGTACAGAGTCATACAGAGACAGACACAGGTGAGACATACATGAGAGTACAGGGTCATACACAGACAGACACAGGTGAGACATACATGAGAGCACAGAGTCATACAGAGACAGACACAGGTGAGACATACATGTGAGTACAGAGTCATACAGAGACAGACACAGGTGAGACATACATGTGAGTACAGAGTCATACAGAGACAGACACAGGTGAGACATACATGAGAGCACACGGTCATACAGAGACAGACACAGGTGAGACATACATGTGAGTACAGAGTCATACACAGACAGACACAGGTGAGACATACATGAGAGTTCAGAATCATACAGAGACAGACACAGGTGTGACATACATGTGAGTACAGAGTCATACACAGACAGACACAGGTGAGACATACATGAGAGTACAGAGTCATACAGAGACAGACACAGGTGAGACATACATGTGAGTACAGAATCATACAGAGACAGACACAGGTGAGACATACATGAGAGTACAGAGTCATACAGAGACAGACACAGGTGAGAAACACATGAGAGCACAGGGTCATACAGAGACAGACACAGGTGAGATATACATGAGACCACAGAGTCATACAGAGACAGACACAGGTGAGACATACATGTGAGTACAGAGTCATACAGAGACAGACACAGGTGAGACATACATGAGAGTACAGGGTCATACAGAGACAGACACAGGTGAGACATACATGTGAGTACAGTCATACAGAGACAGACACAGGTGAGACATACATGTGAGCACAGGGTCATACAGAGACAGACACAGGTGAGACATACATGTGAGTACAGAGTCATACAGAGACAGACACAGGTGAGACATACATGTGAGTACAGGGTCATACAGAGACAGACACAGGTGAGACATACATGTGAGTACAGAGTCATACAGAGACAGACACAGGTGAGACATACATGTGAGTACAGAGTCATACAGAGACAGACACAGGTGAGACATACATGAGAGCACAGAGTCATACACAGACAGACACAGGTGAGACATACATGTGAGCACAGAGTCATACAGAGACAGACACAGGTGAGACATACATGTGAGTACAGAGTCATACACAGACAGACACAGGTGAGACATACATGAGAGCACAGAGTCATACAGAGACAGACACAGGTGAGACATACATGTGAGTACAGAGTCATACAGAGACAGACACAGGTGAGACATACATGAGAGTACAGTGATACAGAGACAGACACAGGTGAGATATACATGTGAGTACAGAGTCATACAGAGACAGACACAGGTGAGACATACATGAGAGCACAGAGTCATACAGAGACAGACACAGGTGAGACATACATCTGAGTACAGGGTCATACAGAGACAGACACAGGTGAGTGTGGCAACCTAGCCACTTCTGGACTATAACGTAAGAAAGGTTGTCTGTGACAGACCCTTCGGTCAGGACTGAAAGTGTTAACTTTATTTTCTAACCACAAGTGGCTGGCTCCAGCTACAATCTAATTAATGCTTAGCATTCTATTGTTTGATCACCCCCAGAGAGAAACGCCTAAGTGATAAGGAGAGTCAAGAGTGTCCTGTGGTTGAAGTGTTTAAGTAATATAATCCTATTGTATCATGTCAAGGGCGCTTCTCCCTTTTATCTAATGTACAACATTCTTTCAACCCCCATCTGGGGGGGGGGGGTCAAAAACCTGTATAAATCTGTATGCTGCCTTCAAATAAAGTGTCATTCTGTTTTAAAACCTGAAAACTGGCTGGGTTGTGAATTGCTGATTCCCTATGCAGGACATTGTTCCCTGGTGTTAACCCTTGGTATCCGGTTGGTACCGTTACAATTGGTGGCAGCAGTGGGATGAACCTTATCGCCCAGAAGAGCAACTACACAAGCCAGTAACCTCAGGAAGAGGGGGATTACTACAATACTGACTAAGATGGAAGGAGTACCAGGGACCGAAGTGAATGGAGATGGATTATTCTAAGCTAAAGAGACAAACGTTAAAGGAACTGCTAGAAGCCAGGGGAAAGATAGGCAGCAGCAAACCCAAGGCTATATTAATTGCTGAGCTGATGGAGGGAGACAGAGCTCGCAGCGCTACGCCTCCAGCAGCCATGGAGGAGACCCTATACCAGAGGGAAATGAGGACCAGGCTGGAATTTTTACCCCAACCTGTACCACGGGATATGCTATCCGTGGTAATGGCAGATGTGCAGGAGTACGTGATGGCACACAGTCCGCGGAATGCATCCTCCCGAGCAGAATCCATTTTGGACGCACTCAGCAACCCAGTAAGACCTAAAATCCCATACCATGCATTTAAAATGTTTTGTGAGGAGAATGATGAGATCGATGGGTATTTACAGGATTTTGAGAGACTGTGCGAGTTACATGATTTGGAGCAGTCCGTATGGGTGCCGGTGCTAGCAGGCAAGCTAGCCGGTAGGGCAGCGGAAGCGTATCGCGCTGTACCCAGGGAGGACAGCAAGGATTACGCTAAAGTGAAGAGAGCGATCTTGGAAAGATATGCCATTACCTCAGAGGCATACCGGCGCAAGTTTAGAGGCCTGCGCAAGCCAGAAAGAGATTCACATGCAGAGTGGGCCCACAAGCTGGATCAAGCATCTCAAGGGTGGATACAGGCCAGCCAAGCTACCACCATGGAAGAATTGCGACAACTGATGCTGTTGGAGCAATTCTTTAACGGCTTGTCCCCAGAAGCCCAAGAATGGGTGAGTGTTACGGTTACCCTTAGTCTCGCTGAGAGATGGACCGCTTAGTAGCCTGGATTCCTATTGCTGAAGAGGGGAGAAACTGCTTTCCATAGTATTCTATATGAGTCTCGCAAATGTAGAATAATCCCCCTTAGCTGTAGTACAGCTAGGATACCCTTCTGCCCACAAAAACGAGTCAACGCTGCGATTGAGGGACAACCAAGAACTGAGGACTGGGATGCCCAGCCTGCTTTTTATTTAGGTTACATGCACACAGGGCACTCCCAGGGGGGGAAGCATAAAATCCCCCATCACACATTTAGACAAAGCCCTTGGACAGGCCACAGCAGATAACAAGTACACACAAGAAAACAATTGAGTCCTTCTTATCACCTAGCAGTGAATGCTTATCACAAACTTAATTACAGTACACAATATGCTAGGAAACCTGCCTCAGAAAATAGTTTTCTCAAAACTGAACAGAGTTAACCCTTTATGAAATGATACTTGTTACAGTTTTCTTGGAGCCCTTCTTAGGCGCTGGCTTGGCTGGTTCAGGCATTGCTGCTGGGAAATAAGTTTCTTCACAACAAAATAACTAATGCTTCTGTAACAGTGCTCCCTTTCTGTGGAACACTCTGGCAGACACGGTCTGACCCCTTTTCGGGGCAGACTAAGGCTGTCCAGACCGCTGGTTATGCAGGGCTGAGGTCTGTTTGTCTGGACAACCCGTCGGCGTTGCCATTCTGTTTCCCAGGTCTGTAAGTAATGGTGAAATTGAAGGGTTGCAACGATAAACTCCAACGTAATAGCCTGCCATTATCTCCAGAGACCCGGTTCAGCCACACCAACGGGTTATGGTCGGTGACCAGAGTGAACTCCTGCCCATATAAATAGGGAGTCAATTTCTTTAATGCCCACACCAAAGCCAAACACTCCTTTTCGACCGCTGCATAGCTGACTTCGCGGGGCAGGAGCTTCCGGCTGATGTAGGCAACTGGATGCTCCCCTCCATCTTCGCCTACTTGGCTGAGGACGGCTCCCAGCCCGAACATGGAAGCATCTGTATGGACGATAAAACGTTTGTTAAGGGCTGGAGCCGCCAAGACAGGAGCGTTAATTAGAGCATTTTTGAGAGCCTGGAAAGCCGTTTCACAGTGGGGAGACCACAGGACCTGTCGAGGTAAGTTCTTCTTGGTCAAGTCAGTCAGGGGTTTGGCAAGTGTGCTGTAGTCTGGTACGAACCGTCTATAGTACCCTGCCGTGCCCAGGAAGGCTAGGACCTGAGTCTTAGTGATGGGGGTGGGCCAATTGGCGACAGCTTCTATCTTGGCCGGCTCTGGTCGCTGCTTTCCACACCCCACCCGGTGACCCAGGTACTGTACCTCGGCCATCCCAAAGTGGCATTTTTCTGGCTTCAGAGTCAGGCCAGCAGCCCGGATCTGATCCAGAACCATTCCTATGTGAGCTAAGTGGTCCTCCCATGACTCACTGTGGATCGCTATGTCGTCCAGGTAGGCGCAAGCAAAACTCTGGAAGCCATCCAGGAGCCTATCCACCAAGCGCTGGAATGTAGCTGGGGCATTCTTCATCCCAAACGGCATTACCCTAAACTGATATAAGCCGAATGGGGTGATGAATGCCGACTTGGGGATAGCCTCCGGGGCCAGGGGAATCTGCCAGTAACCTTTGCAGAGGTCAATAGTGGTCAGGTAATTTCCCCTGGCTATACGATCGAGTAGCTCGTCTACCCTGGGCATAGGGTAAGCGTCCGTCACGGTCTTTTCATTGAGCCTCCGATAGTCTACGCAGAACCGGGTGGTCCCATCTTTCTTGGGCACCAAGACAACTGGGGAGGCCCAGGGACTATCGGAGGGCTCAATTACCCTGAGTTGGAGCATCTCATCGATCTCCTTCTTCATTCCTATCCTAACTGCTTCGGGGATTCGGTACGGAGCCTGGCGCAAGGGAGCTTGTCCCGGAGTATCTACCTGGTGGGTGGTTAAAGTAGTGTACCCTGGCTTCGGGGAGAAGGTGAGGTGTTTGGACTGTAGGAGTTGGTTGAGCTGCTCCCTTTCAGTGGGGCTAAGTCGGTCTCCTATCTGAACCTGAGCCACTATACCTGTGGGGAGACTCTTTTCTAATAGGTCTGGAATGGGTAGACTGTCGGGGCCTTCCTGAGGGGAACAACATACGGCCGTCACGTTCTCTGGTCGCTCAAAATATTCCTTGAGCATGTTTACATGGAATGTCTTTCTCAGATTGTTGTCGTGGCAGCTAGCTATCACATAAGTGGTGTCTCCCCTGTTCTCTACGATCTGGTAGGGGCCCTGCCAGGACGCCTGCAATTTGTCTGTCTTCACCGGCTTAAGTACTAACACCTTTTGTCCTATGGTAAAGATTCTCTTTCGGGCCCCCCGATCGTACCATACTTTCTGTCTTCTCTGGGCCGACTGGAGATTAGCCCGCACGGATTTGGCTAATTGCTCCATTCGGTCCCTGAGTTCCAGCACGTATGGCACAATGGGGACACCGTCAGTCTCCATCTCTCCCTCCCAGTGCTCCCGGATCAGGTTTAGGGGTCCCCGTACCTTTCTTCCGTAGAGCAACTCGAAGGGAGAGAACCCTGTCGTTTCCTGGGGCACCTCCCGATAAGCAAAAAGGAGGTGCGGCAGGAAGCGTTCCCAGTCTCGGTATTCCTGAGTGAACGTCTTGAGCATTTGCTTGAGGGTCCCATTGAACCTCTCACACAGCCCGTTCGTCTGGGGGTGGTATGGGGAGCTCAGGAGGGACTTAATTTTGCAAACCTGCCAGAGTTGTTGGGTCAATTCAGCCGTAAATTGGGTGCCTCGGTCGGATAGGATTTCTTTTGGAAATCCTACCCGGGAGAACACCTGTACTAGTGCATTCGCTACCGTATCCGCTTGTATGTTGGATAGGGCGACAGCCTCTGGGTACCTGGTAGCGTAGTCCACTACGGTAAGAATGTAGCGCTTACCGGAGGGACTAGGGGTAGCCAGTGGTCCCACTAGGTCAATAGCAACCCGGCTGAAGGGTTCCTCTACAATGGGCATATTTACTAGATGGGCTTTAGGGTGATCGCCTCGCCTTCCTACTCGTTGACACACATCGCAGGTGTTACAGTAAGTTCTAACGTCAGCGTGTACCCCTGGCCAAAAGAACGTGTGAGTAATGCGGTGTAGGGTACGGGTTACAGCTAGGTGGCCTGCTAAGGGGATGTCGTGGCCTATCTTGAGGATTTCTTGACGGTATTTGTGGGGCACTACCAGCTGTCGCCTACGCTGTCCCCTTTTCTCTGTCCAGCGGTATAGTTTCCCTTTTTCCCATAAGAATGTTTCATTATCTGCCCCGCCCCCTCCGGTCTCTACTCGTTCCCGGTACTTTTGTAAGGTCGGGTCAGTCTTAGACTCTGTCTCGAAAGCATCTGGGGTGTCCCAGGGTATGGGGCCTAACATGTCAGGCAAGGTCGGGGTAGGTCTTACCTGTGTCTCCCGCACTGGTGAGAGTTCTCGCTCCGTCCGGGCTTGGGCCCGTGTAGTCACTGGGTCCGCCTCGTTGTTGCATACTGGAGCATAGGCAGAAGTCATGGGGCCCAAATCATTGCCCAGTAGTACTTCGGCAGGTAAATTATCCATTATGCCCACGTTCACAGCCCCCTTTCCCGCTCCCCAATCAAGATGCACTTTAGCTGTTGGAATTTTGTACACATCCCCCCCCGCCACTCTAACGGCCACAGTCTGTCCAGATCGCTTGTGCTCCGGCACCAAATGACTCTGTACCAGCGTGATAGTAGCCCCTGTGTCTCTCAATCCCTCGGTAGATCGCCCCTCGAGCCATACCTTCTGCCGATGGTGCTGGCGGTTATCTGAGGCAGCATATACAGGGTCCGCCTCGTGAAGCGGCCCCAAATATTCCTCCATAGGGGCCTCTTGGTTAACACAGAGGGTCCGGGCCGGACGATATGCCCCAGAGGGGTAATTGTAATTCCTGGGTGTCTGGTGCGTATTAAGGGGGCAGCTAGCCATGAAATGCCCTGGTTGCTTGCATCGGTGGCAAGTCGGTCTGGGACGCTCAGAGCTGTTTTTGGGTGGTCCTGAGTGTCGGGCGGGCCCTGCGGGCACCGGGGCTCGGAATTCAGCACGAGGGGGTGCACGGTAAACCTCTCTGGGTTCGTGAAGACGGGAGTCATAATGTTCATCGGCCAATTTGGCTGCTTCTTCTAAGGTAGAAGGTCGCCTGTCTCGCAGCCATTCCTTCCCTTGCTGTTCCATGCCATTATAAAAATGTTCTAAGAGAAACAATTGTAAAATTTCCTCACCAGTCACCGCTTTACTTCCGCTCATCCAGTGATTTGCCGCTCTCCGCATTCGGTGCGCCCATTCCATATGGGTATCGTTAGGCTTCTTTTTCGTGCCCCGAAACTGTCGGCGATACGCGTCCGGAGTTACTGCGTACCGTCGCAACAGTGTCTCCTTAACTAGCTCATACTGTGTCACTTCCTCAGCACCCAGAGTACGAAAGGCTTCCAGGGCTCGCCCGGATAGTTTCCCAGACAATATCGTGGGCCACTCCCTGTTGGGAATCTGGTGCAGGGCACATTGCCTTTCGAAGTCCGCCAAATATTCATCAATCCCTGTCTCGCTCTCTAGGAAGGGTCGAAATGCCGCATAGGGTATCTTGGGCCTCCCAGCATTTTCGACAGGGATGATTACCTGCGGGGCTTCAGCATTGCGGTGTGCGTTCGCTAGGTTGAGTTCGTGGGCTCGAGTCTCTCGTATATCCTTGTCCGCTTCCGCCATCAACTGCTGTACCAATTCCATGGAGGGGTTCGGCTCGTACAGTGAGAGCCTCTCCCGAACAATCCTGGTTTTTTCGTCACTAATCGTGGTCGGTGTTTCCGCCATTGTGAAGCTCTGATCCAGTTCGGTCAATTCTGCGATCAGCTCTCTCCTCGGCCGGTTGCTGGCGTACCCCCCTCTGCTTTCAAGTAAATCCTTTAGGGTTGTACGCTTCAATTTTTCGTAAGCGCTCTCCATCCGTTCTGTACCTCTCCTAGGAAATCCAGGAAAAATCCCACCGCTGCCGCCAAATGTTACGGTTACCCTTAGTCTCGCTGAGAGATGGACCGCTTAGTAGCCTGGATTCCTATTGCTGAAGAGGGGAGAAACTGCTTTCCATAGTATTCTATATGAGTCTCGCAAATGTAGAATAATCCCCCTTAGCTGTAGTACAGCTAGGATACCCTTCTGCCCACAAAAACGAGTCAACGCTGCGATTGAGGGACAACCAAGAACTGAGGACTGGGATGCCCAGCCTGCTTTTTATTTAGGTTACATGCACACAGGGCACTCCCAGGGGGGGAAGCATAAAATCCCCCATCACACATTTAGACAAAGCCCTTGGACAGGCCACAGCAGATAACAAGTACACACAAGAAAACAATTGAGTCCTTCTTATCACCTAGCAGTGAATGCTTATCACAAACTTAATTACAGTACACAATATGCTAGGAAACCTGCCTCAGAAAATAGTTTTCTCAAAACTGAACAGAGTTAACCCTTTATGAAATGATACTTGTTACAGTTTTCTTGGAGCCCTTCTTAGGCGCTGGCTTGGCTGGTTCAGGCATTGCTGCTGGGAAATAAGTTTCTTCACAACAAAATAACTAATGCTTCTGTAACAGTGAGAGATCGAAAACCCCTCACCTTAACCGAAGCAGCCAGATTAGCAGACCAGCATTTTGATGCCAGGAGGCACCATGGACTACAGCCTAACAACGGACGGGCGAATATACAATGCCACACCTGCAAGCAGTGGGGACATATGGCACGTGAGTGCACCCAAAATCGGAGCAGACAAGCTTGGAACCAGGTCAGACAGAACCAGGCCCCAAGGGCGGCTGCTCACCATTACCAAACGGAGCCAGCCGCTCATGAGGTGTTGAGCACCCAAGCCGAGGAACCCCTGGGAATTCTGCATTAGGTGATGTCGGTCCGGGCCGCCGATAACTGGCAACATCCCCGCCAGCTGGGGACCGTAGAGGGGAAGGAGGTCCAGGGACTTCGGGATTCGGGAGCTACTTTAACCCTGATAGCTCCCCATTTGGTGCCGGATACAGTACACACGGGCGGATCCGTGGCAGTACGAGGAGCAGGGGGAGCGGTATACCGATTGCCCACTGCTAGAGTGGAGTACAGACCCCCAGTCACCCCAGCAGCGGCCAGTTACCAGCCCCCGGCGCACCGCTATACTACGCGGCCTCCGGCCACGAACTACCATCAGAGAGCCCGGTTCAATTCGCGGGGCTACTCACAACCTATTCGGTGCTTTGGATGTAAGCGACTAGGGCACAAAAGACCAGAGTGTCCCCTAAACGCAGCAAATCAAGCACAGTCCTGGAGAAGACCCGCCGGCGGAATCCCACATAATCCTCAGCCTGCGGCCCGCTACGTAGAGGCGCCAGAATGCTGGGGCAGCCTACATGAAGCAGACCCCGTGCAAGCTGCCCACCGGAATAACCGGCAGCGGGTTAAAGTGAATGGGAAGGAGGTCAGTGGTCTACGGGATACTGGTGCTACCATGACCTTGCTTCAAGAGAACTTGGTGTCTGAGAAACAGCACACTGGAGACACTATGGCTGTGAGGGTAGCAGGGGGCACTGTGTTCCGCCTACCTGTTGCCAGGGTACATTTGGATTGGGGAGTGGGCGCTAGACTTGTGAATGTGGGGGTCAAGAAGGACTTACCTGCTGATTTTCTCCTTGGAAATGACTTGGCCCCCCTTGTTTCTGCCTATGCTCCCATGGATCCCGCTAATGTTAACCCTGTGACTACCCAAGCCCAGTCCCTCCGGGAAGAGACGCTTCCATGTTTGGGGTGGGGGCAGTACTGAGCCAAGTTGGAGCAGATGGCGGAGAACACCCCGTAGCTTACTTGAGCCGAAAGTTGTTGCCCCGGACATCCCCAAGCCGATCCGTTGGGATCAGACTGTGTATGCCGGCTTGGTTCTGGGGGAGCATTGTGGCAACCTAGCCACTTCTGGACTATAACGTAAGAAAGGTTGTCTGTGACAGACCCTTCGGTCAGGACTGAAAGTGTTAACTTTATTTTCTAACCACAAGTGGCTGGCTCCAGCTACAATCTAATTAATGCTTAGCATTCTATTGTTTGATCACCCCCAGAGAGAAACGCCTAAGTGATAAGGAGAGTCAAGAGTGTCCTGTGGTTGAAGTGTTTAAGTAATATAATCCTATTGTATCATGTCAAGGGCGCTTCTCCCTTTTATCTAATGTACAACATTCTTTCAAACCCCATCTGGGGGGGGGGGGGGTCAAAAACCTGTATAAATCTGTATGCTGCCTTCAAATAAAGTGTCATTCTGTTTTAAAACCTGAAAACTGGCTGGGTTGTGAATTGCTGATTCCCTATGCAGGACATTGTTCCCTGGTGTTAACCCTTGGTATCCGGTTGGTACCGTTACAGTGAGACATACATGTGAGTACAGAGTCATACAGAGACAGACACAGGTGAGACATACATCTGAGTACAGGGTCATACAGAGACAGACACAGGTGAGACATACATGAGAGTACAGAGTCATACACAGACAGACATAGGTGAGACATACATGAGAGCACAGAGTCATACAGAGACAGACACAGGTGAGTCATACAGAGACAGACACAGGTGAGACATACATGAGAGTACAGAGTCATACAGAGACAGACACAGGTGAGACATACATGAGAGTACAGAGTCATACAGAGACAGACACAGGTGAGACATACATGAGAGCACAGAGTCATACACAGACAGACACAGGTGAGACATACATGTGAGTACATAGTCATACAGAGACAGACACAGGTGAGACATACATGAGAGTACAGAGTCATACAGAGACAGACACAGGTGAGACATACATGTGAGTACAGAGTCATACAGAGACAGACACAGGTGAGACATACATGTGAGCACAGAGTCATACAGAGACAGACACAGGTGAGACATACATGAGAGCACAGAGTCATACAGAGACAGACACAGGTGAGACATACATGAGAGTACAGAGTCATACAGAGACAGACACAGGTGAGACATACATGAGAGCACAGAGTCATACAGAGACAGACACAGGTGAGACATACATGTGAGTACAGAGTCATACAGAGACAGACACAGGTGAGACATACATGAGAGCACAGGGTCATACAGAGACAGACACAGGTGAGACATACATGAGAGCACAGAGTCATACAGAGACAGACACAGGTGAGACATACATGTGAGTACAGAGTCATACAGAGACAGACACAGGTGAGACATACATGAGAGCACAGGGTCATACAGAGACAGACACAGGTGAGACATACATGAGAGCACAGAGTCATACACAGACAGACACAGGTGAGACATACATGAGAGCACAGAGTCATACACAGACAGACACAGGTGAGACATACATGTGAGTACAGAGTCATACAGAGACAGACACAGGTGAGACATACATGAGAGCACAGAGTCATACACAGACAGACACAGGTGAGACATACATGAGAGTACAGTCATACAGAGACAGACACAGGTGAGACATACATGAGAGCACAGAGTCATACACAGACAGACACAGGTGAGACATACATGAGAGTACAGAGTCATACAGAGACAGACACAGGTGAGACATACATGTGAGTACAGGGTCATACAGAGACAGACACAGGTGAGACAGACACAGGTGAGACATACATGAGAGCACAGAGTCATACAGAGACAGACACAGGTGAGACATACATGTGAGTACAGGGTCATACAGAGACAGACACAGGTGAGACATACATGTGAGTACAGGGTCATACAGAGAAAGACACAGGTGAGACATACATGTGAGTACAGAGTCATACAGAGACAGACACAGGTGAGACATACATGTGAGTACAGAGTCATACAGAGACAGACACAGGTGAGACATACATGAGAGCACAGGGTCATACAGAGACAGACACAGGTGAGACATACATGTGAGTACAGGGTCATACAGAGACAGACACAGGTGAGACATACATGTGAGTACAGGGTCATACAGAGAAAGACACAGGTGAGACATACATGTGAGTACAGAGTCATACAGAGACAGACACAGGTGAGACATACATGAGAGTACAGGGTCATACACAGACAGACACAGGTGAGACATACATGAGAGCACAGAGTCATACAGAGACAGACACAGGTGAGACATACATGTGAGTACAGAGTCATACAGAGACAGACACAGGTGAGACATACATGAGAGCACAGAGTCATACACAGACAGACACAGGTGAGACATACATGTGAGTACAGGGTCATACAGAGACAGACACAGGTGAGACATACATGTGAGTACAGAGTCATACAGAGACAGACACAGGTGAGACATACATGTGAGTACAGAGTCATACAGAGACAGACACAGGTGAGACATACATGAGAGCACACGGTCATACAGAGACAGACACAGGTGAGACATACATGTGAGTACAGAGTCATACACAGACAGACACAGGTGAGACATACATGAGAGTTCAGAGTCATACAGAGACAGACACAGGTGTGACATACATGTGAGTACAGAGTCATACACAGACAGACACAGGTGAGACATACATGAGAGTACAGAGTCATACAGAGACAGACACAGGTGAGACATACATGTGAGTACAGAATCATACAGAGACAGACACAGGTGAGACATACATGAGAGTACAGAGTCATACAGAGACAGACACAGGTGAGAAACACATGAGAGCACAGGGTCATACAGAGACAGACACAGGTGAGATATACATGAGACCACAGAGTCATACAGAGACAGACACAGGTGAGACATACATGTGAGTACAGAGTCATACAGAGACAGACACAGGTGAGACATACATGAGAGTACAGGGTCATACAGAGACAGACACAGGTGAGACATACATGTGAGTACAGTCATACAGAGACAGACACAGGTGAGACATACATGAGAGTACAGAGTCATACAGAGACAGACATAGGTGAGACATACATGTGAGTACAGAGTCATACAGAGACAGACACAGGTGAGACATACATGTGAGCACAGAGTCATACAGAGACAGACACAGGTGAGACATACATGAGAGCACAGAGTCATACAGAGACAGACACAGGTGAGACATACATGAGAGTACAGAGTCATACAGAGACAGACACAGGTGAGACATACATGAGAGCACAGAGTCATACAGAGACAGACACAGGTGAGACATACATGTGAGTACAGAGTCATACAGAGACAGACACAGGTGAGACATACATGAGAGCACAGGGTCATACAGAGACAGACACAGGTGAGACATACATGAGAGCACAGAGTCATACAGAGACAGACACAGGTGAGACATACATGTGAGTACAGAGTCATACAGAGACAGACACAGGTGAGACATACATGAGATCACAGAGTCATACAGAGACAGACACAGGTGAGATATACATGTGAGCACAGAGTCATACAGAGACAGACACAGGCGAGACATACATGTGAGCACAGAGTCATACAGAGACAGACACAGGTGAGATATACATGTGAGTACAGAGTCATACAGAGACAGACACAGGTGAGACATACATGAGAGCACAGAGTCATACAGAGACAGACACAGGTGAGACATACATCTGAGTACAGGGTCATACAGAGACAGACACAGGTGAGACATACATGTGAGTACAGAGTCATACAGAGACAGACACAGGTGAGACATACATCTGAGTACAGGGTCATACAGAGACAGACACAGGTGAGACATACATGAGAGTACAGAGTCATACACAGACAGACATAGGTGAGACATACATGAGAGCACAGAGTCATACAGAGACAGACACAGGTGAGTCATACAGAGACAGACACAGGTGAGACATACATGTGAGTACAGAGTCATACAGAGACAGACACAGGTGAGACATACATGAGAGTACAGAGTCATACAGAGACAGACACAGGTGAGACATACATGTGAGTACAGAGTCATACAGAGACAGACACAGGTGAGACATACATGTGAGTACAGAGTCATACACAGAAAGACACAGGTGAGACATACATGTGAGTACAGAGTCATACAGAGACAGACACAGGTGAGACATACATGTGAGTACAGAGTCATACAGAGACAGACACAGGTGAGACATACATGAGAGCACAGGGTCATACAGAGACAGACACAGGTGAGACATACATGTGAGTACAGGGTCATACAGAGACAGACACAGGTGAGACATACATGTGAGTACAGGGTCATACAGAGAAAGACACAGGTGAGACATACATGTGAGTACAGAGTCATACAGAGACAGACACAGGTGAGACATACATGTGAGTACAGAGTCATACAGAGACAGACACAGGTGAGACATACATGAGAGTACAGGGTCATACACAGACAGACACAGGTGAGACATACATGAGAGCACAGAGTCATACAGAGACAGACACAGGTGAGACATACATGTGAGTACAGAGTCATACAGAGACAGACACAGGTGAGACATACATGAGAGCACAGAGTCATACACAGACAGACACAGGTGAGACATACATGTGAGTACAGGGTCATACAGAGACAGACACAGGTGAGACATACATGTGAGTACAGAGTCATACAGAGACAGACACAGGTGAGACATACATGTGAGTACAGAGTCATACAGAGACAGACACAGGTGAGACATACATGAGAGCACACGGTCATACAGAGACAGACACAGGTGAGACATACATGTGAGTACAGAGTCATACACAGACAGACACAGGTGAGACATACATGAGAGTTCAGAGTCATACAGAGACAGACACAGGTGTGACATACATGTGAGTACAGAGTCATACACAGACAGACACAGGTGAGACATACATGAGAGTACAGAGTCATACAGAGACAGACACAGGTGAGACATACATGTGAGTACAGAATCATACAGAGACAGACACAGGTGAGACATACATGAGAGTACAGAGTCATACAGAGACAGACACAGGTGAGAAACACATGAGAGCACAGGGTCATACAGAGACAGACACAGGTGAGATATACATGAGACCACAGAGTCATACAGAGACAGACACAGGTGAGACATACATGTGAGTACAGAGTCATACAGAGACAGACACAGGTGAGACATACATGAGAGTACAGGGTCATACAGAGACAGACACAGGTGAGACATACATGTGAGTACAGTCATACAGAGACAGACACAGGTGAGACATACATGAGAGTACAGAGTCATACAGAGACAGACATAGGTGAGACATACATGTGAGTACAGAGTCATACAGAGACAGACACAGGTGAGACATACATGTGAGCACAGAGTCATACAGAGACAGACACAGGTGAGACATACATGAGAGCACAGAGTCATACAGAGACAGACACAGGTGAGACATACATGAGAGTACAGAGTCATACAGAGACAGACACAGGTGAGACATACATGAGAGCACAGAGTCATACAGAGACAGACACAGGTGAGACATACATGTGAGTACAGAGTCATACAGAGACAGACACAGGTGAGACATACATGAGAGCACAGGGTCATACAGAGACAGACACAGGTGAGACATACATGAGAGCACAGAGTCATACAGAGACAGACACAGGTGAGACATACATGTGAGTACAGAGTCATACAGAGACAGACACAGGTGAGACATACATGAGATCACAGAGTCATACAGAGACAGACACAGGTGAGATATACATGTGAGCACAGAGTCATACAGAGACAGACACAGGCGAGACATACATGTGAGCACAGAGTCATACAGAGACAGACACAGGTGAGATATACATGTGAGTACAGAGTCATACAGAGACAGACACAGGTGAGACATACATGAGAGCACAGAGTCATACAGAGACAGGACACAGGTGAGACATACATCTGAGGTACAGGGTCATACAGAGACAGACACAGGTGAGACATACATGTGAGTACAGAGTCATACAGAGACAGACACAGGTGAGGACATACATCTGAGTACAGGGTCATACAGAGACAGACACAGGTGAGACATACATGAGAGTACAGAGTCATACACAGACAGACATAGGTGAGACATACATGAGAGCACAGAGTCATACAGAGACAGACACAGGTGAGTCATACAGAGACAGACACAGGTGAGACATACATGTGAGTACAGAGTCATACAGAGACAGACACAGGTGAGACATACATGAGAGTACAGAGTCATACAGAGACAGACACAGGTGAGACATACATGTGAGTACAGGAGTCTTACTGAGACCAGACACAGGTGAGACATACATGTGAAGCACAGAGTCATACAGAAGACAGACACAGGTGAGAACATACATGAGAGCACAGAGAGTCATACAGAGACAGACACAGGTGAGGACATACATGAGAGTACAGAGTCATACCAGAGACAGACACCCAAGGTGTGACATACCTGAGAGCACAGAGTCACTACAGAGACAGACACAGGAGAGCCTAGACATGTGAGTCACAGAGTCATACAGAAGACTGACATAGTGTGAGACCTACATGTGAGCACAGAGTCAAACAGGAGACAGACTCAGGAGAGACATACCTGTGAGTACAGGGTCATCCAGAGACAGACACAGGTGAGACATTACATGAGGAGTACAGGGTCATACATCAGACAGACACAGGTGAGACAATACATGTGAGTACAGGAGTCATACTGAGACAGGGACTCAGGTGAGTACATACATGAGAGTACAGGGTCATACAGAGACAGACACAGGTGAGACATACATGAGAGCACAGAGTCATACAGAGACAGACACAGGTGAGACATACATGTGAGTACAGAGTCATACAGAGACAGACACAGGTGAGACATACATGAGAGCACAGGGTCATACAGAGACAGACACAGGTGAGACATACATGAGAGCACAGAGTCATACACAGACAGACACAGGTGAGACATACATGAGAGTACAGAGTCATACAGAGGACCAGACACAGGTGAGACATACATGAGAGTACAGAGTCATACACAGACAGACACAGGTGAGACATACATGAGAGTACAGAGTCATACACAGACAGACACAGGTGAGACATACATGAGAGTACAAGTCATACAGAGACAGACACAGGTGAGACATACATGAGAGCACAGAGTCATACACAGACAGACTAAGGTGAGACATACAATGAGAGTACAGAGTCATACAGAGACAGACACAGGTGAGACATACATGTGAGTACAGGGTCATACAGAGACAGACACAGGTGAGACAGACACAGGTGAGACATACATGAGAGCACAGAGTCATACAGAGACAGACACAGGTGAGACATACATGTGAGTACAGGGTCATACAGAGACAGACACAGGTGAGACATACATGTGAGTACAGGGTCATACAGAGAAAGACACAGGTGAGACATACATGTGAGTACAGAGTCATACAGAGACAGACACAGGTGAGACATACATGTGAGTACAGAGTCATACAGAGACAGACACAGGTGAGACATACATGAGAGCACAGGGTCATACAGAGACAGACACAGGTGAGACATACATGTGAGTACAGGGTCATACAGAGACAGACACAGGTGAGACATACATGTGAGTACAGGGTCATACAGAGAAAGACACAGGTGAGACATACATGTGAGTACAGAGTCATACAGAGACAGACACAGGTGAGACATACATGTGAGTACAGAGTCATACAGAGACAGACACAGGTGAGACATACATGAGAGTACAGGGTCATACACAGACAGACACAGGTGAGACATACATGAGAGCACAGAGTCATACAGAGGACAGACACAGGTGAGACATACATGTGAGTACAGAGTCATACAGAGACAGACACAGGTGAGACATACATGAGAGCACAGAGTCATACAGAGACAGACACAGGTGAGACATACATGTGAGTACAGGGTCATACAGAGACAGACACAGGTGAGACATACATGTGAGTACAGAGTCATACAGAGACAGACACAGGTGAGACATACATGTGAGTACAGAGTCATACAGAGACAGGACACAGGTGAGACATACATGAGAGCACAACGGTCATACAGAGACAGACACAGGTGAGACATACATGTGAGTACAGAGTCATAACACATACAGACACAGGTGAGACATACATGAGAGTTCAGAGTCATACCAGAGACAGACACAGGTGTGACATACATGTGAGTACAGAGTCATACACAGACAGACACAGGTGAGACATACATGAGGAGTACAGATTTCATACAGAGACAGACACAGGTGAGACATTACATGTGAGTACAGAATCATACAGAGACAGACACAGGTGAGACATACATGAGAGTACAGAGTCATACAGAGACAGGACACAGGTGAGAAACACATGAGAGCACAGGGTTCATACAGAGACAGACACAGGTGAGATATACATGAGACCACAGAGTCATACAGAGACAGACACAGGTGAGACATACATGTGAGTACAGAGTTCATACAGAGACAGACACAGGTGAGACATACATGAGAGTACAGAGTCATACAGAGACAGACACAGGTGAGACATACATGTGAGTACAGTCATACAGAGACAGACACAGGTGAGACATACATGAGAGTACAGAGTCATACAGAGACAGACATAGGTGAGACATACATGAGGAGTACAGAGTCATACAGAGACAGACACAGGTGAGACATACATGTGAGCACAGAGTCATACAGAGACAGACACAGGTGAGACATACATGAGAGCACAGAGTCATACAGAGACAGACACAGGTGAGACATACATGAGAGTACAGAGTCATACAGAGACAGACACAGGTGAGACATACATGAGAGCACAGAGTCATACAGAGACAGACACAGGTGAGACATACATGTGAGTACAGAGTCATACAGAGACAGACACAGGTGAGACATACATGAGAGCACAGGGTCATACAGAGACAGACACAGGTGAGACATACATGAGAGCACAGAGTCATACAGAGACAGACACAGGTGAGACATACATGTGAGTACAGAGTCATACAGAGACAGACACAGGTGAGACATACATGAGAGCACAGAGTCATACAGAGACAGACACAGGTGAGATATACATGTGAGCACAGAGTCATACAGAGACAGACACAGGTGAGACATACATGAGAGCACAGGGTCATACAGAGACAGACACAGGTGAGACATACATGAGAGCACAGAGTCATACACAGACAGACACAGGTGAGACATACATGAGAGTACAGAGTCATACAGAGACAGACACAGGTGAGACATACATGAGAGCACAGAGTCATACACAGACAGACACAGGTGAGACATACATGAGAGTACAGAGTCATACACAGACAGACACAGGTGAGACATACATGAGAGTACAGTCATACAGAGACAGACACAGGTGAGACATACATGAGAGCACAGAGTCATACACAGACAGACACAGGTGAGACATACATGAGAGTACAGAGTCATACAGAGACAGACACAGGTGAGACATACATGTGAGTACAGGGTCATACAGAGACAGACACAGGTGAGACAGACACAGGTGAGACATACATGAGAGCACAGAGTCATACAGAGACAGACACAGGTGAGACATACATGAGAGCACAGGGTCATACAGAGACAGACACAGGTGAGACATACATGTGAGTACAGGGTCATACAGAGACAGACACAGGTGAGACATACATGTGAGTACAGGGTCATACAGAGAAAGACACAGGTGAGACATACATGTGAGTACAGAGTCATACAGAGACAGACACAGGTGAGACATACATGTGAGTACAGGGTCATACAGAGACAGACACAGGTGAGAAACACATGAGAGCACAGGGGCATACAGAGACAGACACAGGTGAGATATACATGAGACCACAGAGTCATACAGAGACAGACACAGGTGAGACATACATGTGAGTACAGAGTCATACAGAGACAGACACAGGTGAGACATACATGAGAGTACAGGGTCATACAGAGACAGACACAGGTGAGACATACATGTGAGTACAGTCATACAGAGACAGACACAGGTGAGACATACATGAGAGTACAGAGTCATACAGAGACAGACATAGGTGAGACATACATGTGAGTACAGAGTCATACAGAGACAGACACAGGTGAGACATACATGTGAGCACAGAGTCATACAGAGACAGACACAGGTGAGACATACATGAGAGCACAGAGTCATACAGAGACAGACACAGGTGAGACATACATGAGAGTACAGAGTTGTAACGGTACCAACCGGATACCAAGGGTTAACACCAGGGAACAATGTCCTGCATAGGGAATCAGCAATTCACAACCCAGCCAGTTTTCAGGTTTTAAACAGAATGACTTTTATTAAGGCTCATATGCCCAGTATTTATGCAGGTCTGACCCCCCCCAGAAGGGGGGTTGAAAGACTGTTGTACATTGAATGGAGGGAACACGCCCTTTTACATGATACAATAGAATACCTTGCTCAAGCTGATAACAATTTAAACACAGACACACACTTGGCTTTCCTTATCATCTAGGGTCTGCTCTCTGAGGTTGATTAAACAATGGACTGTGTATCAATAACATTAATGACAGTGCACAATAGCTGAGGCTACAGCTGAACACAGTTAACTCTTTCAGTGCTGACAGAAGGGTCTGTCACATCTACATAGCACAATATACAGCCTATAGACAACCTTTCTTATGTTATAGTCCAGAAGTGGCTAGGTTTGCCACAAGAGTCATACAGAGACAGACACAGGTGAGACATACATGAGAGCACAGAGTCATACAGAGACAGACACAGGTGAGACATACATGAGAGTACAGAGTCATACAGAGACAGACACAGGTGAGAAACACATGAGAGCACAGAGTCATACAGAGACAGACACAGGTGAGACATACATGAGACCACAGAGTCATACAGAGACAGACACAGGTGAGAAACACATGAGAGCACAGGGTCATACAGAGACAGACACAGGTGAGATATACATGAGACCACAGAGTCATACAGAGACAGACACAGGTGAGACATACATGTGAGTACAGAGTCATACAGAGACAGACACAGGTGAGACATACATGAGAGTACAGGGTCATACAGAGACAGACACAGGTGAGACATACATGTGAGTACAGTCATACAGAGACAGACACAGGTGAGACATACATGAGAGTACAGAGTCATACAGAGACAGACATAGGTGAGACATACATGTGAGTACAGAGTCATACAGAGACAGACACAGGTGAGACATACATGTGAGCACAGAGTCATACAGAGACAGACACAGGTGAGACATACATGAGAGCACAGAGTCATACAGAGACAGACACAGGTGAGACATACATGTGAGTACAGAGGTCATACAGAGACAGACACAGGTGAGACATACATGAGAGCACAGAGTCATACAGAGACAGACACAGGTGAGACATACATGTGAGTACAGAGTCATACAGAGACAGACACAGGTGAGACATACATGAGAGCACAGAGTCATACAGAGACAGACACAGGTGAGACATACATGAGAGCACAGAGTCATACAGAGACAGACACAGGTGAGACATACATGTGAGTACAGAGTCATACAGAGACAGACACAGGTGAGACATACATGAGAGCACAGAGTCATACAGAGACAGACACAGGTGAGATATACATGTGAGCACAGAGTCATACAGAGACAGACACAGGTGAGACATACATGAGAGCACAGGGTCATACAGAGACAGACACAGGTGAGACATACATGAGAGCACAGAGTCATACACAGACAGACACAGGTGAGACATACATGAGAGCACAGAGTCATACAGAGACTGACACAGGTGAGACATACATGAGAGCACAGAGTCATACACAGACAGACACAGGTGAGACATACATGAGAGTACAGAGTCATTCAGAGACAGACACAGGTGAGACATACATGAGAGTACAGGGTCATACAGAGACAGACACAGGTGAGACATACATGAGAGTACAGAGTCATACACAGACAGACACAGGGTGAGACATACATGAGAGTACAGTCATACAGAGACAGACACAGGTGAGACATACATGAGAGCACAGAGTCATACACAGACAGACACAGGTGAGACATACATGAGAGTACAGAGTCATACAGAGACAGACACAGGTGAGACATACATGTGAGTACAGGGTCATACAGAGACAGACACAGGTGAGACAGACACAGGTGAGACATACATGAGAGCACAGAGTCATACAGAGACAGACACAGGTGAGACATACATGAGAGCACAGGGTCATACAGAGACAGACACAGGTGAGACATACATGTGAGTACAGGGTCATACAGAGACAGACACAGGTGAGACATACATGTGAGTACAGGGTCATACAGAGAAAGACACAGGTGAGACATACATGTGAGTACAGAGTCATACAGAGACAGACACAGGTGAGACATACATGTGAGTACAGGGTCATACAGAGACAGACAGACACAGGTGAGACATACATGAGAGCACAGGGTCATACAGAGACAGACACAGGGTGAGACATACATGAGAGCAAAGAGTCATACAGAGACAGACACAGGTGAGACATACATGTGAGTACAGAGTCATACAGAGACAGACACAGGTGAGACATACATGTGAGTACAGAGTCATACAGAGACAGACACAGGTGAGACATACATGAGAGCACAGGGTCATACAGAGACAGACACAGGTGAGACATACATGTGAGTACAGTGATACAGAGACAGACACAGGTGAGATATACATGAGAGCACAGAGTCATACAGAGACAGACACAGGTGAGACATACATGAGAGTACAGGGTCATACAGAGACAGACAGAGGTGAGACATACATGTGAGCACAGAGTCATACAGAGACAGACACAGGTGAGACATACATGAGAGCACAGAGTCATACAGAGACAGACACAGGTGAGACATACATGAGAGTACAGGGTCATACAGAGACAGACACAGGTGAGACATACATGAGAGCACAGAGTCATACAGAGACAGACACAGGTGAGACATACATGTGAGTACAGAGTCATACAGAGACAGACACAGGTGAGACATACATGAGAGCACCAGAGTCATACACAGACAGACACAGGTGAGACATACATGTGAGTACAGAGTCATACAGAGACAGACACAGGTGAGACATACATGAGAGTACAGAGTCATACAGAGACAGACACAGGTGAGACATACATGTGAGTACAGGGTCATACAGAGACAGACACAGGTGAGACATACATGTGAGTACAGAGTCATACAGAGACAGACACAGGTGAGACATACATGTGAGTACAGAGTCATACAGAGACAGACACAGGTGAGACATACATGAGAGCACACGGTCATACAGAGACAGACACAGGTGAGACATACATGTGAGTACAGAGTCATACACAGACAGACACAGGTGAGACATACATGAGAGTTCAGAGTCATACAGAGACAGACACAGGTGTGACATACATGTGAGTACAGAGTCATACACAGACAGACACAGGTGAGACATACATGAGAGTACAGAGTCATACAGAGACAGACACAGGTGAGACATACATGTGAGTACAGAATCATACAGAGACAGACACAGGTGAGACATACATGAGAGTACAGAGTCATACAGAGACAGACACAGGTGAGAAACACATGAGAGCACAGGGTCATACAGAGACAGACACAGGTGAGATATACATGAGACCACAGAGTCATACAGAGACAGACACAGGTGAGACATACATGTGAGTACAGAGTCATACAGAGACAGACACAGGTGAGACATACATGAGAGTACAGGGTCATACAGAGACAGACACAGGTGAGACATACATGTGAGTACAGTCATACAGAGACAGACACAGGTGAGACATACATGTGAGTACAGAGTCATACAGAGACAGACACAGGTGAGACATACATGTGAGTACAGGGTCATACAGAGACAGACACAGGTGAGACATACATGTGAGTACAGGGTCATACAGAGACAGACACAGGTGAGACATACATGAGAGCACAGAGTCATACAGAGACAGACACAGGTGAGACATACATGAGAGTACAGAGTCATACAGAGACAGACACAGGTGAGAAACACATGAGAGCACAGAGTCATACAGAGACAGACACAGGTGAGACATACATGAGACCACAGAGTCATACAGAGACAGACACAGGTGAGAAACACATGAGAGCACAGGGTCATACAGAGACAGACACAGGTGAGATATACATGAGACCACAGAGTCATACAGAGACAGACACAGGTGAGACATACATGTGAGTACAGAGTCATACAGAGACAGACACAGGTGAGACATACATGAGAGTACAGGGTCATACAGAGACAGACACAGGTGAGACATACATGTGAGTACAGTCATACAGAGACAGACACAGGTGAGACATACATGAGAGTACAGAGTCATACAGAGACAGACATAGGTGAGACATACATGTGAGTACAGAGTCATACAGAGACAGACACAGGTGAGACATACATGTGAGCACAGAGTCATACAGAGACAGACACAGGTGAGACATACATGAGAGCACAGAGTCATACAGAGACAGACACAGGTGAGACATACATGAGAGTACAGAGTCATACAGAGACAGACACAGGTGAGACATACATGAGAGCACAGAGTCATACAGAGACAGACACAGGTGAGACATACATGTGAGTACAGAGTCATACAGAGACAGACACAGGTGAGACATACATGAGAGCACAGGGTCATACAGAGACAGACACAGGTGAGACATACATGAGAGCACAGAGTCATACAGAGACAGACACAGGTGAGACATACATGTGAGTACAGAGTCATACAGAGACAGACACAGGTGAGACATACATGAGAGCACAGAGTCATACAGAGACAGACACAGGTGAGATATACATGTGAGCACAGAGTCATACAGAGACAGACACAGGTGAGACATACATGAGAGCACAGGGTCATACAGAGACAGACACAGGTGAGACATACATGAGAGCACAGAGTCATACACAGACAGACACAGGTGAGACATACATGAGAGTACAGAGTCATACAGAGACAGACACAGGTGAGACATACATGAGAGCACAGAGTCATACACAGACAGACACAGGTGAGACATACATGAGAGTACAGAGTCATTCAGAGACAGACACAGGTGAGACATACATGAGAGTACAGGGTCATACAGAGACAGACACAGGTGAGACATACATGAGAGTACAGAGTCATACACAGACAGACACAGGTGAGACATACATGAGAGTACAGTCATACAGAGACAGACACAGGTGAGACATACATGAGAGCACAGAGTCATACACAGACAGACACAGGTGAGACATACATGAGAGTACAGAGTCATACAGAGACAGACACAGGTGAGACATACATGTGAGTACAGGGTCATACAGAGACAGACACAGGTGAGACAGACACAGGTGAGACATACATGAGAGCACAGAGTCATACAGAGACAGACACAGGTGAGACATACATGAGAGCACAGGGTCATACAGAGACAGACACAGGTGAGACATACATGTGAGTACAGGGTCATACAGAGACAGACACAGGTGAGACATACATGTGAGTACAGGGTCATACAGAGAAAGACACAGGTGAGACATACATGTGAGTACAGAGTCATACAGAGACAGACACAGGTGAGACATACATGTGAGTACAGGGTCATACAGAGACAGACACAGGTGAGACATACATGTGAGCACAGGGTCATACAGAGACAGACACAGGTGAGACATACATGAGAGCAAAGAGTCATACAGAGACAGACACAGGTGAGACATACATGTGAGTACAGAGTCATACAGAGACAGACACAGGTGAGACATACATGTGAGTACAGAGTCATACAGAGACAGACACAGGTGAGACATACATGAGAGCACAGGGTCATACAGAGACAGACACAGGTGAGACATACATGTGAGTACAGTGATACAGAGACAGACACAGGTGAGATATACATGAGAGCACAGAGTCATACAGAGACAGACACAGGTGAGACATACATGAGAGTACAGGGTCATACAGAGACAGACACAGGTGAGACATACATGTGAGTACAGAGTCATACAGAGACAGACACAGGTGAGACATACATGAGAGCACAGAGTCATACAGAGACAGACACAGGTGAGACATACATGAGAGTACAGGGTCATACACAGACAGACACAGGTGAGACATACATGAGAGCACAGAGTCATACAGAGACAGACACAGGTGAGACATACATGTGAGTACAGAGTCATACAGAGACAGACACAGGTGAGACATACATGAGAGCACAGAGTCATACACAGACAGACACAGGTGAGACATACATGTGAGTACAGAGTCATACAGAGACAGACACAGGTGAGACATACATGTGAGTACAGAGTCATACAGAGACAGACACAGGTGAGACATACATGTGAGTACAGGGTCATACAGAGACAGACACAGGTGAGACATACATGTGAGTACAGAGTCATACAGAGACAGACACAGGTGAGACATACATGTGAGTACAGAGTCATACAGAGACAGACACAGGTGAGACATACATGAGAGCACACGGTCATACAGAGACAGACACAGGTGAGACATACATGTGAGTACAGAGTCATACACAGACAGACACAGGTGAGACATACATGAGAGTTCAGAGTCATACAGAGACAGACACAGGTGTGACATACATGTGAGTACAGAGTCATACACAGACAGACACAGGTGAGACATACATGAGAGTACAGAGTCATACAGAGACAGACACAGGTGAGACATACATGTGAGTACAGAATCATACAGAGACAGACACAGGTGAGACATACATGAGAGTACAGAGTCATACAGAGACAGACACAGGTGAGAAACACATGAGAGCACAGGGTCATACAGAGACAGACACAGGTGAGATATACATGAGACCACAGAGTCATACAGAGACAGACACAGGTGAGACATACATGTGAGTACAGAGTCATACAGAGACAGACACAGGTGAGACATACATGAGAGTACAGGGTCATACAGAGACAGACACAGGTGAGACATACATGTGAGTACAGTCATACAGAGACAGACACAGGTGAGACATACATGTGAGTACAGAGTCATACAGAGACAGACACAGGTGAGACATACATGTGAGTACAGGGTCATACAGAGACAGACACAGGTGAGACATACATGTGAGTACAGGGTCATACAGAGACAGACACAGGTGAGACATACATGAGAGCACAGAGTCATACAGAGACAGACACATGTGAGACATACATGAGAGTACAGGGTCATACAGAGACAGACACAGGTGAGACATACATGTGAGCACAGGGTCATACAGAGACAGACACAGGTGAGACATACATGAGAGCACAGAGTCATACAGAGACAGACACAGGCGAGACATACATGTGAGTACAGAGTCATACAGAGACAGACACAGGTGAGACATACATGAGAGCACAGAGTCATACACAGACAGACACAGGTGAGACATACATGTGAGCACAGGGTCATACAGAGACAGACACAGGTGAGACATACATGAGAGCACAGAGTCATACAGAGACAGACACAGGCGAGACATACATGTGAGTACAGAGTCATACAGAGACAGACACAGGTGAGACATACATGAGAGCACAGAGTCATACACAGACAGACACAGGTGAGACATACATGAGAGTACAGAGTCATACAGAGACAGACACAGGTGAGACATACATGTGAGTACAGTGATACAGAGACAGACACAGGTGAGATATACATGTGAGTACAGAGTCATACAGAGACAGACACAGGTGAGACATACATGAGAGCACAGAGTCATACAGAGACAGACACAGGTGAGACATACATCTGAGTACAGGGTCATACAGAGACAGACACAGGTGAGACATACATGTGAGTACAGAGTCATACAGAGACAGACACAGGTGAGACATACATCTGAGTACAGGGTCATACAGAGACAGACACAGGTGAGACATACATGAGAGCACAGAGTCATACAGAGACAGACACAGGTGAGTCATACAGAGACAGACACAGGTGAGACATACATGTGAGTACAGAGTCATACAGAGACAGACACAGGTGAGACATACATGAGAGTACAGAGTCATACAGAGACAGACACAGGTGCGACATACATGAGAGTACAGGGTCATACAGAGAAAGACACAGGTGAGACATACATGAGAGCACAGAGTCATACAGAGACAGACACAGGTGAGACATACATGAGAGCACAGAGTCATACACAGACAGACACAGGTGAGACATACATGAGAGCAAAGAGTCATACAGAGACAGACACAGGTGAGACATACATGTGAGTACAGAGTCATACAGAGACGGACACAGGTGAGACATACATGAGAGTACAGGGTCATACACAGACAGACACAGGTGAGACATACATGTGAGTACAGAGTCATACAGAGACAGACACAGGTGAGACATACATGAGAGCACAGGGTCATACAGATACAGATACAGACACAGGTGAGACATACATGTGAGCACAGAGTCATACAGAGACAGACACAGGTGAGACATACATGAGAGTACAGAGTCATACACAGACAGACATAGGTGAGACATACATGAGAGCACAGAGTCATACAGAGACAGACACAGGTGAGTCATACAGAGACAGACACAGGTGAGACATACATGAGAGTACAGGGTCATACACAGACAGACACAGGTGAGACATACATGTGAGCACAGAGTCATACAGAGACAGACACAGGTGAGACATACATGAGAGCACAGAGTCATACAGAGACAGACACAGGTGAGACATACATGTGAGTACAGAGTCATACAGAGACAGACACAGGTGAGACATACATGAGAGCACAGGGTCATACAGAGACAGACACAGGTGAGACATACAGAGACAGACACAGGTGAGACATACAGAGACAGACACTGGTGAGACATACAGAGACAGACACAGGTGAGACATACAGAGACAGACACAGGTGAGACATACAGAGACAGACACAGGTGAGACATGCAGAGACAGACACAGGTGAGACATACAGAGACAGACACAGGTGAGACATACAGAGACAGACACAGGTGAGACATACAGAGACAGACACAGGTGAGACATACAGAGACAGACACAGGTGAGACATACAGAGACAGACACAGGTGAGACATACATGAGAGTACAGAGTCATACAGAGACAGACACAGGTGAGACATACATGTGAGTACAGAGTCATACAGAGACAGACACAGGTGAGACATACATGTGAGTACAGAGTCATACAGAGACAGACACAGGTGAGACATACATGAGAGTACAGAGTCATACAGAGACAGACACAGGTGAGACATACATGTGAGTACAGAGTCATACAGAGACAGACACAGGTGAGACATACATGAGAGTACAGAGTCATACAGAGACAGACACAGGTGAGACATACATGTGAGTACAGAGTCATACAGAGACAGACACAGGTGAGACATACATGAGAGCACAGGGTCATACAGAGACAGACACAGGTGAGACATACATGTGAGCACAGGGTCATACAGAGACAGACACAGGTGAGACATACATGAGAGCAAAGAGTCATACAGAGACAGACACAGGTGAGACATACAGAGACAGACACAGGTGAGACATACAGAGACAGACACAGGTGAGACACTCCGGTGCATTTTAGTTTGAATAGAAGCATTTTGCCAAAAAAAAAAAGAGTTATAGCTGTTTCAAGAGTGTACTTAAATATGCTCCGAGCCTAAGGTGCTTGTATTATCTGGTATTTGTCAATTTGTCAGATTACTGATATCATGCAAGCCCCACTGGCTCTCTGAGCCGCTGCAGTATTTAAAATGCTGGTGCACTGAGAATATCTAACAGTAACACGGTGATAACTTTTACTAGAAGCATTCTTTGCCAGTACATGCATATTGTAATGTAATTGATCTATGTGCACATTTAAATGTTCCCCAGAACGTCCCTTTAACGATAATCTGTGCAAAAAGCATTAAAACATTAGCTAATTCAGCCTGATCTGCGGCAGCAGTTTTATTAAGAAACATTTGTGCAAGTGTAACTGGTTTTAGTTCATATTATCTGGGGTCTTACTCACCCTGTGTCGTGTTGTTTAGCGCTCTCCCCAGGACCTGTTGTATAGTCGCACCACCCTGCTGTATAGTCGCACCACCCTGCTGTATAGTCGCACCACCCTGCTGTATAGTCGCACCACCCTGTTTTATAGTCGCACCACCCTGCTGTATAGTCGCACCTCCCTGCTGTATAGTCGCACCTCCCTGCTGTATAGTCGCACCACCCTGCTGTATAGTCGCACCACCCTGCTGTATAGTCGCACCACCCTGTTGTATAGTCGCACCACCCTGCTGTATAGTCGCACCACCCTGCTGTATAGTCGCACCACCCTGCTGTATAGTCGCACCACCCTGCTGTATAGTCGCACCACCCTGCTGTATAGTCGCACCACCCTGCTGTATAGTCGCACCACCCTGCTGTATAGTCGCACCACCCTGCTGTATAGTCGCACCACCCTGTTGTATAGTCGCACCACCCTGCTGTATAGTCGCACCACCCTGCTGTATAGTCGCACCACCCTGCTGTATAGTCGCACTACCCTGTTGTATCGTCGCACCACCCTGCTGTATAGTCGCACCACCCTGCTGTATAGTCGCACCACCCTGCTGTATAGTCGCACCACCCTGCTGTATAGTCGCACCACCCTGTTGTATAGTCGCACCACCCTGCTGTATAGTCGCACCACCCTGCTGTATAGTCGCACCACCCTGCTGTATAGTCGCACCACCCTGCTGTATAGTCGCACCACCCTGCTGTATAGTTGCACCACCCTGCTGTATAGTCCCACCACCCTGCTGTATAGTCGCACCACCCTGCTGTATAGTCGCACCACCCTGCTGTATAGTCGCACCACCCTGTTGTATCGTCGCACCACCCTGCTGTATAGTTGCACCACCCTGCTGTATAGTCGCACCACCCTGCTGTATAGTCGCACCACCCTGCTGTATAGTCGCACCACCCTGTTGTATAGTCGCACCACCCTGTTGTATAGTCGCACCACCCTGTTGTATAGTCGCACCACCCTGTTGTATCGTCCCACCACCCTGCTGTATCATTGCAAACCCCTGCTATATCGTCCCACCACCCTGCTGTATCGTCGCACCCCCTGCTGTATCATCGCACCCCCTGCTGTATCGTCACCCCCCGGCTATATCGTTGCACCCCCTGCTATATCGTCGCACCCCCCTGCTGTATCGTCACCCCCCCTGCTGTATCGTCACCCCCCCCCCTGCTATATCGTCACACCACCCTGCTGGTTTTACTGACCACAGGCTAAAATTTCAACAAATATTAAAGGGACAGTTTCGTTAAAAAGGGATATGAATCATTTGCTTTTGTGAGTCAGACAGAGAATACAATTTTAAAATTGTTTCTAGTTTACTTCTATTATCAAATTTACTTTGTTCCCATTATATTCTGTGTTGAAGAAATACCTAGGTAGCATCTGGTGCACTACATGACAGGAAAAACTAAATGTATGCTTACCTGATAAATGTATTTCTTTCTTGACACGGTGAGTCCACGGATCATCATCAATTACTTTTGTGAATCTCACTCCTGACCAGCAGGAGGAGGCAAAGAGCACAAATATCACTTCCTACCCACAATCCCCCAGTCATTCGACCAAAGGAAGGGAGAGAAAGGAAGTAACACAAGGTGTAGAGGTGCCTGAGGTTTATATAAACAAACCTGTCTGAAAAATACAGGGCGGGCCGTGGACTCACCGTGTCAAGAAACAAATAAATTTATCAGGTAAACATAAATTTTATTTTCTTTCTAATGACACAACGAGTCCACAGATCATCTAATTACTATTGGGAATCAATACCCAAGCTAGAGGACACCGATTATAAGGGAGGGACAAGACAGGGAACCTAAACAGAAGGCACCACTGCTTGCAAAACCTTTCTCCCAAAAGAAGCCTCAGAATTCAGAAAAAGTGAACAGGGAAGACCAAGTCACAACCTTGTAAGCTGTTCCACAGAGGCCTCATTCTTGAAGGCCCAAGAAAAAGAAAAACAGCCCTAGTGGAATGAGCTGTGAGACTCACAATAGGCTGCAGTCTGGCAGACTCAGATGCCATACGATTAACACTTCCCAACCAGAAAGAAAGAAGTGGCAGAGCTTTGTGACCCTTACGGTTTCCAGAAAAACAAACAATGCGGAAGACTGCCAAAAGTCCTTCGTAGGCTGCAAATACATTTTAAAATATGAGATAAGGGGAAACACATGGCAAAGCTGAGTGTTTCAAAAACCCTCCAAACAGAAGAGAGGCAGTAAGAAACAAACCACGTAATATCTTATGGAAAGCATTGGCTCCAACAGAGCCTGCTTCAAAACTCTAAAACAAGGCAAATGCTCTAAAGTGGAGCAACTGACGTAGCACAGGCCTGATTCTGATCGAGGCCTGACAAAAGATTGCACGACTGACATATTTGTCAGACGCTGAGCAGCAAAAGAGATCAGGCAGAAATCTGACCCTCCCGAGAACTGACCAAATCTTCTCCCGACATTCCTGGAGAAAATAAAAATTCATGGGATCCAGACCCTACACCAAACGTAGCTCCTGGATTCACACAGAAAAAGACATTTACATCATATCTTATGGGAATTCTTACAAGTAACAAATTCCCAAGCCTGAAACATGGTCTCAATGACCGCATCTGGAAAAAAACAAAACAAAAAAAACACAGTTAAAATAAGTATACAACCTCAAAACAGACAGCTTCAGGGAAGCGAGATTTGGATGAAGAAGTAAAACCTGATTTAAAGGTCCTTCCTCAAGACCGCTTCCAGTCGGAAGAGATAACACTTTCAAAAGTTTTGACAACCAGATCCTGTGAAACCAGGCAGAGGATAATAGACTAACCGAAGTCCTTACCTCCTTGATACAAGCAATCACTCGTGCACGGAGAGCAAATGGAGTAAAACAGATAAGCTAGACTGAAACCCCTTATAGAGTAGCTATCAGAGCTGACCTCCTAAAAAATTGACGAGACGCTAACAGAACCAGCTCTGGCACCCCCCATGGAAGGGTGAACCAAGAGAAAACCTCCGGATGGAGAGCCCACTCCCCGGAATGAAATGTCTATCTGCTCAGGAAGACCGATCCCCAGAAACCACTCCTGGAACGTGCATGGCATAAAAAAAGTAATTGCGGGCTTTGGCCCACAGAACAATCCAAGCCACCCTCTTCCTAGCAGAGAAAACTCCCTGAGGATAAGGGAAACCACTGAGGATACTTTGACAATAAAGTCACCGGAAGCATCTGCCCTGAGACAGATGCACCCACCACGCGAGAGAGACTCCAGTCGACTGAACTAGATCTATCCTTTGAGATTGATCCGAAAGATCCCTGTCATAAACTAAGCATGCCAAACTGCAAAAACTCGGAATGGAATTAAGCAAAGGGAATGATGTCCATGGAGTGAACTTGAGACCAATTCCCCCATACCAGAACCACTGAAGTCTAACAGTAGACTGCAGACTAGAAAGAAAGTTACTATTTAGACCCCTGGAAAACTATCCTTGTAGATAGAACCAGAGAACTCTTATCCAGATTACTTTCCATCTGAAAGAACCAGAAAGTACAACAATATCTCTAAAAGAGAGATAGCTGCCTGAAATATGGGCTCTAAACCAATATCCAGGTAGGTCATCGCTACAAATCTCGAGACCTAATCCTTGTCAAGGAGGCCCCAGAACTTATAGAAGATTCCAGAGACTGGTCCAACCGAAGAAGCCGCAGATTGAAAGGCTCGACTAGAAAGGCGAAGCTCATGAACTTGAAGATCCCTGTGGATGAGAACATGATATACGCATCCATCCAGTCTATAGTCATGCTGACCCTCTTACACCCAGGAAAGCATAGAACCAATAATCTCTGATTGAAGGATGGTACTGATGAGACACTTTAGGTCTAGCAAGGACGAGAAGTCCCTTTTATTTGTTAACCACAACAGCTAGGTATAGAAGATAGACAACCACTCCCAGGGAGGGAAATAATCCTGGATACAATTCAAGAATGCCTCTCTCTATATCAGGTCTGCAGACTAACATAAGAGAAGGAATCCCTGGGAGGAAGTTATGAATTCTATTTAAAACCTTGATTACTGTGTTCACAGCCAAGGATTCGAGATTCGATAAAACAGATAAAATCTGTCCCCCACTTGACCCTATCCCGGATTGGGGATAAACCCTTCTCACAGATAAAGCCTCAACAGAGGATTTCTAGAATGCTTCTCCTTGTCCCAAGACTGCTTGGGCTGCCAAGAAAATTTGGACTGTACCCGCTTGAAAGAGAGAAAGAGAGGAAAATTGCCCTTTGCAGTTACCAAAGGGACAAAAGTTACTTTGGCGTCCTTAAGGTCTATTTCTTGGCTATGGTTAAAAAGACCCTCCTATAAACTCTGCCAGACCATCCCAAACAAAGTTGTGCCCTTGCAAGAAGTGTCAGAAATCTGGACTTGGAGGAAGGATCAACTGACCAAGATTATAGCCAAAAACTAAATTTATGCTTACCTGATAAATTTCTTTCTTTTGCGATGTACCGAGTCCACGGATTCATCCTAACTTGTGGGATATTGTCCTTCCTGACAGGAAGTAGCAAAGATAGCACCACAGCAGAGCTGTCTATATAGCTCCCCCTTAACTCCACCCCCCAGTCATTCAACCGAAGGCCAAGGAAGAAAAGGAGAAACTATAAGGTGCAGAGGTAACTGAAGTTTACATAAAAAATGCTATCTGTCTTGAATAGACAGGGTGGGCCGTGGACTCGGTACATTGCAAAAGAAAGAAATTTATCAGGTAAGCATAAATTTTGTTTTCTTTTGCATGATGTACCGAGTCCACGGATTCATCCTAACTTGTGGGATACCAATACAAAAGTTTAGGACACGGATGAAGGGAGGGACAAGACAGGAACCTAAACGGAAGGCACCACTGCTTGCAAAACCTTTCTCCCAAAAATAGCCTCCGAAGAAGCAAAAGTATCAAATTTATAAAATTTTGAAAAGGTATGAAGCGACAACCAAGTCGCAGCCTTACAAATCTGTTCAACAGAAGCATCATTTTTAAAAGCCCATGTGGTAGCTACCGCTCTAGTAGAATGAGCTGTAATCCTTTCAGGAGGCTGCTGTCCAGCAGTCTCATAAGCCAAACGGATGATGCTTTTCAGCCAAAAGGAAAGAGAAGTCGCCGTAGCCTTTTGACCCCTACGCTTTCCAGAATAGACAACAAACAAAGAAGATGCTTGACGAAAATCTCTGGTTGCCTGCAAATAAAATTTCAAAGCACGAACCACATCCAAGTTGTGCAACAGACATTCCTTTTTACAAGGATTAGGACACAGAGAAGGAACAACAATTTCTTGATTGATATTCCTGTTCGTAACAACCTTAGGTAGGAACCCAGGCTTGGTACGCAAAACCACCTTATCAGCATGGAACACAAGATAAGGAGAGTCACATTGTAATGCAGATAGTTCAGAAACTCTTCGAGCTGAAGAGATAGCAACTAGGAACAAAACTTTCCAAGATAAAAGCTTAATATCTATGGAATGCATGGATTCAAACGGAACCCCCTGAAGAACTCTAAGAACTAAATTTAGACTCCATGGCGGAGCAATAGGTTTAAACACAGGCTTAATTCTAACTAAATTCTATGATGGATAACTGTAACAGAAACAGAGGCGCCACATGTGTAGATCAATAAGGACCACAATATCCAAGCGAAACAAGATACAGGGTACTCACAAACGTAAAGGCACTCTGTTGTGCCTATGGAAGCAGGCAGGTATTCTAGCAGCAAACCAGCTGGCTGTACAAAGGAATCCCCTTCGTGGTCAACAGCACTGGTATCCTGTAGCTACAGGTCTCCCAACGGCACCCCTTGTCTGGATCACTTTCTGCGAGCTGGAACTGGAGTAAGGAAGGGAGCAGGGCTGATCTGCCCTTAGGTTACTAGCAAGGAGACTGCAACACTAACACCAGACATGTAAAAAGTAAAATTAGTATTTATTATTATACAGAATAAAAATACCAACAGTGTAACAAATTACAGCTGGGTGTGTTAAAAGCTCCTCTCAAATACAGAGATAATAGCGACGCGTTTCTCGGGGATAACCCCGTTTCCTCAGGCTTGTATACTTTGACTCTATCTAAATTCCCTTTAAATAGGGCTAGGTAACCATATGTTTTCAATAAACACTCCCCTTCCTTTACATGGACCAATAGTATTCTTTGTTTCCCTATAATCTTCTAATCTTCTGAGTTCTAATTCTAATTTTAGTTAATTTTAATTTTATATTTATCATTCTTAATTTGTAATTTTGGATGTATGTGTGTTAACATATGTGGGGACTCATACTCTTATATCCAATTACAATTATATTCATTAGAGTATATTAGATAGTTTATGATTTATGCATGATGTTATCGATATTATGTACACTGGACTTTCTCTTCCCACTTGTTGCCAAGCTATACACAATAGGGATGTTAACTATTCATATAGACTAGGAAGGCAGCTTATCCATTTATCACATGGGTCTATTCTAGGTTACCACATACTTAGTGAGTATTTCACATGTAATCACATATTCAATAAGACACAATCACCAATTTCTGGTTTATTGGTATATACAAAACACAATAGTTTAATTAAATATCCAATATAAGAGTTAGATTTATGATATGCACATTTATATGAATGTATTTATTTCATGTCATTACTTCATTCACATCACAAAGGGTTATTTATTTCACCTATTTATTAATTTATTAAGCTCATACATTTCTTATCACTAATAGTATTTTTTACATCTCAGTAAATATCACTATACATTTTATCAATGTATTAGACATATCACTATACCCTATCTTTATATATATCATTATTTTGGGTATTATATATACACATAATTATTTCTAGTAACGCTACTCGTATTCATATAATAGTTTAATGCACATGAGTTGTACATACTTCACAGGTATACCCTTTTTTTTACATTCCTGTGATCATGATCTTTAGGGTTAACACTTTTTTATGAGTTTCAGCGTGCACATCAATAGTAGTAATATTATATTTATTATTATTTATATCATCATGTATTACACATTTGACATTTTATGGTGAGAGTTTACATTTATAGCCTATCAGGTGGCTTGGTTCACACATTCAATTGTTTATTATTTCTCATGGGTGTTCTTTCTCTGGTATTGTCGATCCTTATTGGTGGAGAATTATGCAACCAGTGTGTTATGTATACACATCACATCCTTTGTGCGGGGGTCCGTGAGACTAGACGGACAGGTAGGCTGATACACTTCCGGGCGGTAATACTTACGAGTGATACGAATTGGCATTATTGAACTTGTAGTTTTTTCTCTATTTGGGCGTTCACCAATCAGATAGATCTTGAGATACAAGCCTCCTAAGGACCTGTCATGATTGGTCAATGAGGTAACACAGATGCAGTTTGTTTACAGAAGTACGAACATAAAGCTTCTCATGATCGGTACAAGCTTATGTCCATGAAATTTTACAACCATCACATGATATTATACAGTCCCCAGAGGAATATATTATTAATCACATCTTTATATATAAACAATAGTACAACTATAATTGCGGCAACAAGTGGGTGTATAGGGAAACAAAGAATACTATTGGTCCATGTAAAGGAAGGGGAGTGTTTATTGAAAACATATGGTTACCTAGCCCTATTTAAAGGGAATTTAGATAGAGTCAGAGTATACAAGCCTGAGGAAACGGGGTTATCCCCGAGAAACGCGTCGCTATTATCTCTGTATTTGAGAGGAGCTTTTAACACACCCAGCTGTAATTTGTTACACTGTTGGTATTTTTATTCTGTATAATAATAAATACTAATTGTAACGGTACCAACCGGATACCAAGGGTTAACACCAGGGAACAATGTCCTGCATAGGGAATCAGCAGTTCACAACCCAGCCAGTTTTCAGGTTTTAAACAGAATAACACTTTATTTGAAGGCAGCATACAGATTTATACAGGTTTTTGACCCCCCCCCCCCAGATGGGGGTGGAAAGAATGTTGTACATTAGATAAAAGGGAGAAGCGCCCTTGACATGATACAATAGGATTATATTACTTAAACACTTCAACCACAGGACACTCTTGACTCTCCTTATCACTTAGGCGTTTCTCTCTGGGGGTGATCAAACAATAGAATGCTAAGCATTAATTAGATTGTAGCTGGAGCCAGCCACTTGTGGTTAGAAAATAAAGTTAACACTTTCAGTCCTGACCGAAGGGTCTGTCACAGACAACCTTTCTTACGTTATAGTCCAGAAGTGGCTAGGTTTGCCACAATGCTCCCCCCAGAACCAAGCCGGCATACACAGTCTGATCCCAACGGATCGGCTTGGGGATGTCCGGGGCAACAACTTTCGGCTCAAGTAAGCTACGGGGTGTTCTCCGCCATCTGCTCCAACTTGGCTCAGTACTGCCCCCACCCCAAACATGGAAGCGTCTCTTCCCGGAGGGACTGGGCTTGGGTAGTCACAGGGTTAACATTAGCGGGATCCATGGGAGCATAGGCAGAAACAAGGGGGGCCAAGTCATTTCCAAGGAGAACATCAGCAGGTAAGTCCTTCTTGACCCCCACATTCACAAGTCTAGCGCCCACTCCCCAATCCAAATGTACCCTGGCAACAGGTAGGCGGAACACAGTGCCCCCTGCTACCCTCACAGCCACAGTGTCTCCAGTGTGCTGTTTCTCAGGCACCAAGTTCTCTTGAAGCAAGGTCATGGTAGCACCAGTATCCCGTAGACAACAGACCTCCTTCCCATTCACTTTAACCCGTTGCCGGTTATTCCGGTGGGCAGCTTGCACGGGGTCTGCTTCATGTAGGCTGCCCCAGCATTCTGGCGCCTCTACGTAGCGGGCCACAGGCTGAGGATTATGTGGGATTCCGCCAGCGGGTCTTCTCCAGGACTGTGCTTGATTCGCTGCATTTAGGGGACACTCTGGTCTTTTGTGCCCTAGTTGCTTACATCCAAAGCACCGAATAGGTTGTGAGTAGCCCCGCGAATTGAACCGGGCTCTCTGAGGGTAGTTCGTGGCCGGAGGCCGTGTGGTATAGCGGTGCGCCGGGGGTTGGTAACTGGCAGCTGCTGGGGTGACTGGGGGTCTGTACTCCACTCTAGCAGTGGGCAATCGGTATACTGCTCCCCCTGCCCCTCGTACTGCCACGGATCCGCCAGTGGGTGCTGTATCCGGCACCAAATGGGGAGCTATCAGGGTTAAAGTAGCTCCCGAATCCCGAAGTCCCTGGACCGACATCACCTCATGCAGAATTCCCAGGGGTTCCTCGGCTTGGGTGCTCAACACCTCATGAGCGGCTGGCTCCGTTTGGTAATGGTGAGCAGCCGCCCTTGGGGCCAGGTTCTGTCTGACCTGGTTCCAAGCTTGTCTGCTCCGATTTTGGGTGCACTCACGTGCCATATGTCCCCACTGCTTGCAGGTGTGGCATTGTATATTAGCCCGTCCGTTGTTAGGCTGTAGTCCATGGTGCCTCCTGGCATCAAAATGCTGGTCTGCTAATCTGGCTGCTTCGGTTAAGGTGAGGGGTTTTCGATCTCTCACCCATTCTTGGGCTTCTGGGGACAAGCCGTTAAAGAATTGCTCCAACAGCATCAGTTGTCGCAATTCTTCCATGGTGGTAGCTTGGCTGGCCTGTATCCACCCCTGAGATGCTTGATCCAGCTTGTGGGCCCACTCTGCATGGGAATCTCTTTCTGGCTTGCGCAGGCCTCTAAACTTGCGCCGGTATGCCTCTGAGGTAATGGCATATCTTTCCAAGATCGCTCTCTTCACTTTAGCGTAATCCTTGCTGTCCTCCCTGGGTACAGCGCGATACGCTTCCGCTGCCCTACCGGCTAGCTTGCCTGCTAGCACCGGCACCCATACGGACTGCTCCAAATCATGTAACTCGCACAGTCTCTCAAAATCCTGTAAATACCCATCAATCTCATCCTTCTCCTCACAAAACATTTTAAATGCATGGTATGGGATTTTGGGTCTTACTGGGTTGCTGAGTGCGTCCAAAATGGATTCTGCTCGGGAGGATGCATTCCGCGGACTGTGTGCCATCACGTACTCCTGCACATCTGCCATTACCACGGATAGCATATCCCGTGGTACAGGTTGGGGTAAAAATTCCAGTCTGGTCCTCATTTCCCTCTGGTATAGGGTCTCCTCCATGGCTGCTGGAGGCGTAGCGCTGCGAGCTCTGTCTCCCTCCATCAGCTCAGCAATTAATATAGCCTTGGGTTTGCTGCTGCCTATCTTTCCCCTGGCTTCTAGCAGTTCCTTTTACGTTTGTCTCTTTAGCTTAGAATAATCCATCTCCATTCACTTCGGTCCCTGGTACTCCTTCCATCTTAGTCAGTATTGTAGTAATCCCCCTCTTCCTGAGGTTACTGGCTTGTGTAGTTGCTCTTCTGGGCGATAAGGTTCATTCCGTCGCTTGCCACCAATTGTAACGGTACCAACCGGATACCAAGGGTTAACACCAGGGAACAATGTCCTGCATAGGGAATCAGCAGTTCACAACCCAGCCAGTTTTCAGGTTTTAAACAGAATAACACTTTATTTGAAGGCAGCATACAGATTTATACAGGTTTTTGACCCCCCCCCCCCAGATGGGGGTGGAAAGAATGTTGTACATTAGATAAAAGGGAGAAGCGCCCTTGACATGATACAATAGGATTATATTACTTAAACACTTCAACCACAGGACACTCTTGACTCTCCTTATCACTTAGGCGTTTCTCTCTGGGGGTGATCAAACAATAGAATGCTAAGCATTAATTAGATTGTAGCTGGAGCCAGCCACTTGTGGTTAGAAAATAAAGTTAACACTTTCAGTCCTGACCGAAGGGTCTGTCACAGACAACCTTTCTTACGTTATAGTCCAGAAGTGGCTAGGTTTGCCACACTAATTTTACTTTTTACAAGTCTGGTGTTAGTGTTGCAGTCTCCTTGCTAGTAACCTAAGGGAAGATCAGCCCTGCTCCCTTCCTTACTCCAGTTCCAGCTCGCAGAAAGTGATCCAGACAAGGGGTGCCGTTGGGAGACCTGTAGCTACAGGATACCAGTGCTGTTGACCACGACAGGGATTCCTTTGTACAGCCAGCTGGTTTGCTGCTAGAATACCAGCCTGCTTCCATAGGCACAACAGAGTGCCTTTACGTTTGCGAGTACCCTGTATCTTGTTTTGCTTGGATATTGTGGTCCTTATTGATCTACACATGTGGCGCCTCTGTTTCTGTTACAGTTATCCATCATAGAATTTGCATCATCCCTGTGGGTAAAGACCGAGAGCTGCCTGTTCATCATACGGATTTTTAGGACATTTGTGGGACTTATCTATAGCCATACTGGTTACGACTAGTGCTCCGTTTGTATATATATATATATATATTTTACTTTTTACATTTTACAATTTTAACGTCTTTACATTTTGTATATTGTGTCATGAGATGCACATTAATTTTTTGGTAATTCTTTGGTAATATCTATCATTGCTTTCTAGCGCCTCCTATAGGTGATCTGTGGTACAAAGTATCACAGGTACTCCTGTATTTATATTTAATTCTAACTAAAGCCTGACAAAAAGCCTGAACGTCTGGAACATCTGCCAGACGCTTGTGCAACAAAATAGACAGAGCAGATATCTGTCCCTTTAGGGAACTAGCTGATAATCCTTTCTCCAATTCCTCTTGGAGAAAAGACAAAATCCTAGGAATCCTGATTTTACTCCAGGAGAAGCCTTTGGATATGCACCAAAAAAGATATTTACGCCATATCTTATGATACATTTTCCTGGTAACAGGCTTTCAAGCCTGAATCAAGGTATTTATGACTGACTCAGAGAAACCCCGCTTTGATAGAATCAAGCGTTCAATCTCCAAGCAGTCAGTTGCAAAGAAATTAGATTTGGATGCTTGAATGGACCTTGAATCAGAAGGTCCTTGTTACGGTACCAACAGGATACCAAGGGTTAACACCAGATGAACAATGTCCTGAATATGGGATCAGGAACTCACAACCCAGCCAGTATTTCCCCTCAAACATGAGATCAGGCTCCACATCAGGTTTAAAACAGAATGTAATTTATTAAAAGGCTATGCCTAGTATTTATGCAGGTCTGACCCCCCCAGATGGGGGGTTGAAAGAATGTTGTACATTACATGGAGGGACAACGCCCTTTGACAGGCCACAATAGAATCACATTACTTTACTTAGGCAGATAACAAGTTAAACATAAGACACACTTGATCCTTTCTTATCACTTAAACGTAATTATAGCACACAATAGCTGAGGCCAGCAAACCTGTCTTTTAGAAAACAGCTTCTCAAAGCTACACAAGGTCAATTCTTTTAGTTCTGACCACAGGGTCTGTCACAGTCCTGTCTCAATGGCAGAGACCATGGTGGAAGGGATGACATGTCCACCAGGTCTGCATTAGGTAGGTTGAAGTTAAGCGCTATAAGCAAGGGTTAGAGAGAGGACTTTATTACCAGTATAATTAGTATAATATGTATTAGCCACTAGAAGGATGTGTGTAAAGGAAATAGTGACCAAAAAATAGGGTCTAAGTATAAAAAAAAAGGCCAGAAGATAGGGGGTGCTGAATTTATATCCAACACTGTTAAAGTATACACAAAAATGCTAACCAACTAGAGTGTATCTAGAGGAATTATATATTCGAGACAAGTACGAGGTGAAGGTTATAAATTTAGAAACAATTTATTTAAAACAAAATGATTAAAACATTGTGTCAAATAGTAAGCATATCTAAAACAAGCGTATCTAAAAATGCAGGGACGTCTCCCTTATTTGTTACTAATAGTAACAGATGATGCTATATGAACTTTATAAAGTATATAGTACTTGCGTTTAAAAGGTATTAGCAGCAATGGAGCAATAATATGTCTCCTTGGATATCCAGTTGTAACATAGTAACATAGTAACATAGTAGATAAGGTTGAAAAAAGACTGAAGTCCATCGAGTTCAACCTATACAAATCTAAAATACTTACAAAAAGCTCCAGTTAAGCTTAAATAACCCCATTAAAATGTGACCCATTTAATACTAGCAATCATATCCATGAATTTTGTTTATATACAGAAATTTATCCAGACTATTTTTAAATGTATCTATGGTATTGGCATTCACTACCTCCTTTGGTAATGAGTTCCACAATTTTATTGCTCTTACAGTGAAAAAACGTTTCCGTTGCAGGAGATTAAATCTCCTTTCCTCCAACCTTAAATTATGACCTCTTGTCAGAACCAATTTTCTTGGAATAAAAAGAGCTTCTGCCATCTCTGTATATGGGCCTTGAATATATTTATATAAAGTAATCATGTCACCTCTCAAGCGCCTTTTTTCTAAAGAGAACAGACCCAGTTTGGCTAGCCTCTCCTCATAGGTTAATTTCTCCAATCCCCTTATTAGCTTTGTGGCCCTTCTCTGAACTTTTTCTAGTTCTGCAATATCTTTTTTAGCAATCGGTCCCCAGAACTGCACTCCAAACTCAAGGTGAGGTCTTACCAGTTGTATTGAAAGAACAAAGGTAACTGTCGGATAAGAGGCCGTGCTGTATACGGCTTGGCGTTACCGGATAATACTGAATGCGCCTTTTTGTGTGGCTCCTGAGTGACCGTTATGACGTCACGTGTGGTGATTGCGTACGGAGTTCTCGTAGTAGCACCTATTCCGCAAAATATGTGGAAGTCTTTGGGGAATCGAGAGGATACTTTGCGGTCACAGAGTGGGACTTAAATTCTTCCTTGTATGTTGTAATAAGAAAAGGTGATCCTCAAGGCTTATTGTGAGTAGCTTGCAGGCTTTGCGGTCGCGATATAGCGACTTGTAACAAGGTATGTAGTATGTTTCTTGTGGTTGCTAGTAGCAACTAAAGAATCCTCGGGTGTAGAAACTTGGTGGTCGTTTGTACGACTGAGAGTGAGAAGCTGATCTTTGCGGTCGCTGTAAGCGACTAGAGATTCTTTAATTGAAGATGCTTGGCGGTCGCTTGGTTGCGACTAGGAGATCCTTAAAAGTAATCGGCTTTGTGGTCGCTGGTAGCGACTAAAATGTTCCTATATTGGTGTGACCAGGCACAACAAATAGGCTTAGAGTCCTCCAAAGTGCAGTTTTGTAAAATAAGCAGATGATAATATACAAATAGCACAGTGTCCGGTTTCACCCTTGGGCTTTATCAAGACATATTAGTCTGTGCTACCACATGAGTATTTAAATGCTTACACCTATTTCTATTGGTCATACAATTAATCAATTAAAGGTGGAATACGTTAATACATTGGTTCATACTGAAGGTGGAATTACTTTAGAATAACATGAGTTTCCAAATCAAGTTGCATTAAGTTATTAAGGTACAATTTTTCTTTGTTAAAAGACAATTTTTTGTGTTGGAAATTATTATAAGAACAAAGTTATATATCGGATTTTTAAATACGTTAAAGTGTTTTAAAAATGTTTTAAAAGATGGGCCTATGGTGTATTAAAGGAGAAAAAATAGAAAGGATCTCAAAGTAGAATAAAATGAAGTAAAATGAGAAATGAAAATAAAATGAATGAAATAAAATATATAATATATGCAATTAGATTGATAATTTATATATAGATAAATAAATAAATCTATATATATGTGTGTGAGGGGGATTCAGACTTAGAAAAGGGGTGATATCTAATTCAGAAATTAACCCTATGGGATGTAGTGTGTCCATATTATATATCATTTTAGCTTCTAATTTTAATAATTGTTTTTCTAGGTTACCCCCTCTCTAGGCCCCAGAATCTGAAATGTTTCAGATTGTTTTGATGAATTTCTCTGAAATGTGAGTACAAGTGTGTATCAAGATTCCCTCTATCTATACAGGAGAGGTGTTCCCTAATCCTCTTGCGGAGGGTCCTAGTTGTTTCTCCGATGTAATATTTCTTGCAAGAACACTCAATAATATAAACTACTCCTTTGTCCTGGCATCTTTTGGTTTCCTCAATTTTGAATTTAAAATTATTGACCTTAATTTCTTTCATTTTGCGACTGTATTTACAAGAGCGGCACCCAAAGCATGGGAAGAAGCCAGATAATGTATTCCCCTCTAAGTTTGTCTCATAGCTTTTTCTTATCAGGGGTCTTAGCTCACTTTGTGCCAGTTTACTCTTCAGGTTTTTTGCTCTTCTATAAATTATTCTAGGATGTATGGGTACTTTCTCTCCTATTATTGGGTCTGCTTGCACTAAGTGCCAGTGTTTTGTTAGGATTTTTTTAATTAAATTATTATTGCAATTGTAATCTGTAATGAACGATACATCTATTGTATCTGATTTTTCTTCATCATTTTGGCTATGTTTATCTTTATTCTTATATGTCAGAAGGGTCTTTCTATCTATTTTATCAACCTCTTCCTTTGCCAAATTAATCATTTTTTCATCATACCCTCTTTCTCTGAATTTGTTTTCTAGAATGGTTATTTGTTTCTCATAGTCTGTGTGTCTTAAGCAAATTTCTTTTTATCCTTAAATATTGCCCTTTAGGGATGTTGTTCTCTCCAGAGGACAGCTGTTGTAATGTACAAAATTATTGGCATCTACTTTCTTAAAATGTGTGGTGGTGACAATTTGATCGCCTATTACTTCGATTTCACAATATGCAATTTAATAGAAATTACAGAGAGAGAGATTACCCAGACAATCAAAGATCCTATTATGAACCAACTGCAGATTATTGGGAAGAACCAAAATATTATAGACCACAACGTTCACATTATACATATGATAAGGATAGACAGAGCAATGATTGGAGAGTAAAAACATCTAACCGCTTTGAACCATTAAATTTAGACTGTCAACAAAACGATGACAATCATTTTTTAGAGATTACCCACCCAACACCAGGAACTTCAAAACACAGAACACAAAACAGACCCACCCTTAAGAAAAAGAACAAGAGAGGCACCAGAGGAGGTAGAAAGGGAAAGGGACACAAAAAGAGTGAAGTAGTATCAACATGTGGTATCTTTAATATAAGTGATAAAACACTGACTGAAGAAGAAAAGAGAGTACTTAATTTAGGTCTGAATTTTGCACCATCCACAACACTAAATAAATTTGATACCCATATAAACATAAGTCAATACGTAAGAAAATTAACCCTCAAAAGGTATTTCCTCAAAAATCCGATAGAGAGGAACTGGCAAAAGCCAATACAAACTAATCCCACCCATGATGATAATGGGGGTTTCAAACACTCAAAATTAAAATCTAAATCAACTTTTTACCCAACAAATGAGAAAGGGAAGAATCTTGAAATGTTTGAAAAACTAGCTCAGAGAGACATTAAAAAAGCCAATATCAAAAATAAGTACAATAACAATTTGACGATGAAAGAAAAAAGGGTACTAAGAAACCTTCAATCTGACCAGAATATAATCATTAAACCCGCAGATAAAGGGGGGGAGTCGTGATAATGAATAGGTCACAGTATATTGGAGAGGCACATAGACTATTGGGAGACACAACCACCTATGAAACACTAGACCTAGACCCTACAAAGAAATTCTCATCAAAATTAACTAAAATGCTTGACATGACCAAAACTAAAAATATATTGAATAACAAAGAATATAATTTTCTGTTACCGAAACAAGTCAAAATTCCCATATTCTACTACCTCCCGAAGGTACATAAGAGTCCTACCAACCCTCCCGGAAGACCCATCATTTCTGGGATAAACTCATTAACTTCCAACTTGTCCCAATACCTAGATGAGTTTCTCCAATTTTATGTAAAAAAATTACCCTCTTATCTAAGAGACACTACACAAATTCTACAAACTCTAAACAACATGAAATGGGAACCTAATTACACACTAGTGACATGTGATGTCACTTCGTTATACACCATCATAAATCATGAATTTGGTATCCAAGCTGTTAGAACTTTTCTGGAAAAAGATCACACATTGGTAAAAGAACAGAGAGATTTCTTATTAGAGGGCATTGAATTCATTCTGAATCAGAACTATTTTTAATTTGATGGGAAATTTTACCTACAAAAAAACGGGACTGCTATGGGTACAATATTTGCACCCAACTATGCGAATCTCTTTATGGGAAACTGGGAGAAATCTTTCTTCCCTCAGCATAGGCTGGGTGCAAATCTTGTACTATATAAAAGATACATAGATTATATTATATTTGTATGGAAGGGGGAAGAATCAGAACTAAAAGAAATTTGTGATGACATGAATAAAAATGATAGAAACATCAATTTCACATATACATACAGTAAAAGTAAGGCCATTTTTCTTGATCTTGAAATCGAAGTAATAGACGATCAAATCGTCACCACCACACATTTTAAGAAAGTAGATGCCAATAATTTTGTACATTACAACAGCTGTCATCTGGAGAGGTGGAAGAACAACATCCCTAAAGGGCAATATTTAAGGATAAAAAGAAATTGCTCAAGACACACAGACTATGAGAAACAAATAACCATTCTAGAAAACAAATTCAGAGAAAGAGGGTATGATGAAAAAATTATTAATTTGGCAAAGGAAGAGGTTGATAAAATAGATAGAAAGACCCTTCTGACATATAAGAATAAAGATAAACATAGCCAAAATGATGAAGAAAAATCAGATACAATAGATGTATCGTTCATTACAGATTACAATTGCAATAATAATTTAATTAAAAAAATCCTAACAAAACACTGGCACTTAGTGCAAGCAGACCCAATAATAGGAGAGAAAGTACCCATACATCCTAGAATAATTTATAGAAGAGCAAAAAACCTGAAGAGTAAACTGGCACAAAGTGAGCTAAGACCCCTGATAAGAAAAAGCTATGAAACAAACTTAGAGGGGAATACATTATCTGGCTTCTTCCCATGCTTTGGGTGCCGCTCTTGTAAATATAGTTGCAAAATGAAAGAAATTAAGGTCAATAATTTTAAATTCAAAATTGAGGAAACCATAAGATGCCAGGACAAAGGAGTAGTCTATATTATTGAGTGTTCTTGCAAGAAATATTACATCGGAGAAACAACTAGGACCCTCCGCAAGAGGATTAGGGAACACCTCTCCTGTATAGATAGAGGGAATCTTGATACACACTTGTACTCACATTTCAGAGAAATTCATCAAAACAATCTGAAACATTTCAGATTCTGGGGCCTAGCCAAAGTAAAATTAAATTGGAGAGGGGGTAACCTAGAAAAACAACTATTAAAATTAGAAGCTAAAATGATATATAATATGGACACACTACATCCCATAGGGTTAATTTCTGAATTAGATATCACCCCTTTTCTATAAGTCTGAATCTCCCTCACACACACATATATAGATTTATTTATCTATATATAAATTATCAATCTAATTGCATATATTATATATTTTATTTCATTCATTTTATTTTCATTTCTCATTTTACTTCATTTTATTCTACTTTGAGATCCTTTCTATTTTTTCTCCTTTAATACACCATAGGCCCATCTTTTAAAACATTTTTAAAACACTTTGTTAACGTATTTAAAAATCCGATATATAACTTTGTTCTTATAACAATTTCCAACACCAAAAAATTGTCTTTTAACAAAGAAAAATTGTACCTTAACTTAATGCAACTTGATTTGGAAACTCATGTTATTCTAAAGTAATTCCACCTTCAGTATGAACCAATGTATTAACGTATTCCACCTTTAATTGATTAATTGTATGACCAATAGATATAGGTTTAAGCATTTAAATACTCATGTGGTAGCACAGACTAATATGTCTTGATAAAGCCCAAGGGTGAAACGCGTTGACTGGACACTGTGCTATTTGTATATTATCATCTGCTTATTTTACAAAACTGCACTTTGGAGGACTCTAAGCCTATTTGTTGTGCCTGGTCATACCAATATAGGAACATTTTAGTCGCTACCAGCGACCGCAAAGCCGATTACTTTTAAGGATCTCCTAGTCGCAACCAAGCGACCGCTAAGCATCTTCAATTAAAGAATCTCTAGTCGCTTTCAGCGACCGCAAAGATCAGCTTCTCACTCTCAGTCGTACAAACGACCGCCAAGTTTCTACACCCGAGGATTCTTTAGTTGCTACTAGCAACCACAAGAAACATACTACATTCCTTGTTACAAGTCGCTATATAGAGACCGCAAAGCCTGCAAGCTACTCACAATAAGCTTTGAGGATCACCTTTTCTTATTACAACATACAAGGAAGAATTTAAGTCACACTCTGTGACCGCAAAGTATCCTCTCGATTCCCCCAAGACTTCCACATATTTTCCGGAATAGGGGCTACTACGAGAACTCCGTACGCAATCACCACACGTGACGTCATAACGGTCACGCAGGAGCCACACAAAAAGGCGCATTCAGTATTATCCGGTAACGCCAAGCCGTATACAGCACGGCCTCTTATCCGACAGTTACCTTTGTTCTTTCAATACAACTGGATATCCAAGGAGACATATTATTGCTCCATTGCTGCTAATACCTTTTAAACGCAAGTACTATATACTTTATAAAGTTCATATATCATCATCTGTTACTATTAGTAACAAATAAGGGAGACGTCCCTGCATTTTTAGATACACTTGTTTTAGATATGCTTACTATTTGACACAATGTTTTAGTCATTTTGTTTTAAATAAATTGTTTCTAAATTTATAACCTTCACCTCGTACTTGTTTCGAATATATAATTCCTCTAGATACACTCTAGTTGGTTAGCGTTTTTGTATATACTTTAACAGTGTTGGATATAAATACAGCACCCCCTATCTCCTGACCTTTTTTTTATATTTAGACCCTATTTTTTGGTCACTATTTCCTTTACACACATCCTTCTAGTGGCTAATACATATTATACTAATTATACTGGTAATAAAGTCCTCTCTCTAACCCTAGCTTATAGCGCTTAACTTCAACCTACCTATTGTTTTTACTATTTCTTGTTTTCCTGGAGGGGAATTCATTAGTTAAGCTGGGTCTCATTCTCTAGCGCTTATAATTTACTTTTTCATTGCACCAGGTGTGCATACCAAGTCCTGCGTGGCCACGCAGGCGCTATCAAAATCACCAATGCTCTCTCCTGTTTGATTCTGGCAATTGGACATGGAAGGAGAGGGAAAGGTGGAAACACATAAGCCAGGTTGAACGACCAGGGTACTGCTAGAGCATCTATCAGTACAGCCTGAGGATCCCTTGACCTGGAGCTGTAACAACGAAGTTTGGGTTCTGACGAGACGCCATCAGATCCAACTCTGGTGTGCCCCATAGCCGAACCAGCTGAGCAAACACCTCCGGATGGATTTCCCACTCCCCCGGATGAAAAGTCTGACGACTTAGAAAATCTGCCTCCCAGTTCTCAACACCTGGGATATAGATTGCTGACAGATGGCAAGAGTGAGCCTCTGCCCATTGGATTACCCTTGAGACCTCTATCATCGCTAAGGAACTCTTTGTTCCGCCCTGATGATTGATATAAGCCACAGTCGTGATGTTGTCCGACTGAAACCTGATGAATCTGGCCGAAGCCAGCTGAGGCCATGCCTGGAGAGCATTGAATATCACTCTTAATTCCAGAATATTTATCAGTAGGAGAGCCTCCTCCCGAGTCTACAAACCCTGAGCTTTCAGGAAATTCCAGACTGCACCCCAGCCCAGAAGACTGGCGTTTGTCGTCACTATAACCCATTCTGGCCTGCGGAAACACATTCCCTTGGACAGATGATCCTGTGACAACCACCAAAGAAGAGAGTCTCTGGTCTCTTGATCCAGATTTATCTGAGGAGATAAATCCACATAATCCCCATTCCACTGATTGAGCATGCATAGTTGCAGTGGTCTGAGATGCAAGCGAGCAAACAAACTATGTCCATTGCCGCTACCATTAGTCCGATTACCTCCATACACTGAGCCACTGACGGCCGAGGAATGGAATGAAGAGCTCGGCAGGTGGACAAAATCTTTGATTTCCTGACCTCCGTCAGAAATATTTTCATGTCCACCGAGTCTATCAGAGTCCCTAGAAATGAAACTCTTGTGAGGGGGGAAAGAGAACTCTTTTTTTATGTTCACTTTCCACCCGTGAGACCTTAGAAAGGCCAACACTAAGTCCGTGTGAAGTTGGAAGGACGACGCTTGAATTAGAATGTCGTCTAGATAAGGCGCCACTGCTATGCCCCGTGGCCTTAGAACCGTCAGAAGGGACCCTAGCACCTTCGTGAAGATTCGCGGTGCTTGTCCAGAAAGGTGAACCTGAGGAACTGGTGATGATCTTTGTGGATAGGAATGTGCAGATACGCATCATTTAAGTCCACGGTGGTCATATATTGACCCTCCTGGATCAATGGTAAGATAGTCCGAATGGTCTCCCTCTTGAAAGATGGAACTCTTAGGAATTGGTTTAGGATCCTGAGATCCAGAATTGGTCTGAAGGTTCCCTCCTTTTTGGGAACTATAAACAGATTGGAGTAGAACCCCTGCCACTGTTCTGCTTTTGGAACTGGGCAGATCACTCCCATGGTAAAAAGGTCTTCTACACAGCGTAAGAACGCCTCTCTTTTTGTCGGGTTTACACACAATTGAGAAAGATGGAACCTCCCCCTTGGAGGGGAATCCTTGAAATCTAGAAGGTATCCCTGGGTTACAATTTCTACTGCCCAGGAATCCTGAACGTCTCTTGCCCAGGCCTGAGCAAAGAGAGAGAGTCTGCCCCCTACTAGATCCGGTCCCGGATCGGGGGCTACCCCTTCATGCTGACTTAGTGGCAGCAGCAGGCTTTTTGGTCTGTTTCCCTTGTTCCAAGCCTGATTAGGTCTCCAGGTTGGCTTGGATTGAGCAAAGTTCCCCTCTTGCTTTGCAGCAGGGGAAGAGGTAGAGGGACCACTCTTGAAGTTTCGAAAGGAACGAAAATTATTTTGTTTGGTCCTTGTCTTATTTGACTTATCCTGAGGGAGGGTATGACCCTTCCCTCCAGTAATGTCTGAAATTATCTCTTTCAATGCAGGCCCGAATAGGGTCTTACCTTTGAAAGGGATGGAGAAAAGCTTAGATTTAGATGACACATCAGCTGACCAGGACTTAAGCCATAACGCTCTACGCGCTAAAACGGCAAAACCTGAATTCTTAGCCGCTAATTTAGCAAGATGAAAAGCGGTGTCTGTAATAAAAGAATTAGCCAACTTAACAGCCTTAATTCTGTCCGAAATATCATCTATTGGGGTCTCCATCTGAAGAGCCTCTTCTAGAGCCTCAAACCAAAAGGCAGCTGCAGTGGTTACAGGAACAATGCATGCTATAGGTTGAAGAAGAAAACCTTGATGAACAAAAAATTTCTTTAGGAGACCCTCTAATTTTTTATCCATAGGATCAATGAAAGCACAACTGTCTTCAATAGGTATAGTTGTACGTTTAGCCAGGGTAGAAATAGCTCCCTCCACCTTAGGGACCGTCTGCCATGAGTCCTTTATGGTGTCAGAAATGGAAAACAGGAGGGGGAGAGAACGGAATACCTGGTTTATCCCACTCCTTAGTAACAATGTCCGAAATCCTCTTAGGGACCGGAAACACATCAGTGTAATTAGGAACCTCTAAATATTTGTCCATTTTACACAATTTCTCTGGAACTACAATAGGGTCACAATCATCCAGAGTCGCTAACACCTCCCTGAGCAATAAGCGGAGGTGCTCTAGCTTAAATTTAAATGCCGTCATATCTGAATCTGTCTGAGAGAACATCTTTCCTGAATCAGAAATCTCTCCCTCAGACAGCAAATCCCTGCGGGCGTTACTGGTTGTGACACTTGGGGAGAACTAGATGGCAAAACCTGATTTCCTTCTGTCTGAGAATCATCTAATGCCAAACTTTTATAAGTCAAAATATGCTGTTTGCAATTTATAGACATATCAGTACAATTGGGACACATTCTAAGAGGGGGTTCCACAATGGCTTCTAAATAAATTGAACAATGAGTTTCCTCAGTGTCAGACATGTTTAACAGACTAGTAATAAAGCAAGCAAGCTTGGAAAACACTTTATTTAATGAAAAAAACACAATTTGCAAAAACGGTACTGTGCCTTTAAGAGAAAAAAAGGCATACACAAACTGCAAAACAGGTTAAAATTGTTTCAATTTTTCTGAAATTTGAACATTGTACCCACTAAGCTTTAGAAGGATTGCACGACAAGTTAATAAGCAATAAACCCCCAAATGAAAAAAACGGATTGATGTGTCTAAAACCGGTTAAAACCCCCTAAAGCCCTACCTGCCCTTAGGAAGCGATAATATGGGGTTTAAAGCTTCAATTAGTCCCTCAGAAGACTCTCAGGATCTCAGGAGAAGTTGCTTGATGCTTGTAAATGTAGGCCCCGCCCACCTCACTCGATGTTGCTGGGGCCTACACAAAACTAACAAACCCTGCCTGAAAGCCATGTGGGTTATAAACAACCCCAAAGAACCCTCAAGCAAATGTCCCATAAAACAGAAAACGTTACTCCCAGACACAAAAACGTATGTCCAAAATTCACATAACAGAGTGCCCACAAAAAATTAACCCTTTATGCAAGCTAGTAAAAACCTCTGATAACACTAGGATTCCTGCTTACCCTTCCCCTAATGGGTACACTGTCAGCCTTTCTGAGTTAACACAGTCTCTGCAGAAAATATGACTGAACATACCTCATTGCTGTATAGCAAGAAACCGTTCCTGACACTGAAGTTTTCCTGTACTCCTCAGCTTCTGTTGGAACAGCAGTGGACCTTAGTTACAAATGCTAAGATCATCATCCTCCAGGCAGAAATCTTCATCTATGTCCTGCCTGAGAGTAAATAGTACAACACCGGTATCATTTAAAAATAACAAACACTTGATTGAAGATAAAATAAAACTAACAGTTTAACACCTCTTCTCTTTACTCTTCCTGCTTAGAGCCAGCAAAGAGAATGACTGGGGGTGGAGTAAAGGGGGGAGCAATATAGACAGCTCTGCTCTGGTGCTCTCTTTGCTACTTCCTGTCAGGAAGGACAATATCCCACAAGTTAGGATGAATCCGTGGACTCGGTACATCATGCAAAAGAAAACGCCACTCAGGCTAGCATAATAAAGCCAGCAATTTTGGCTCTCATTCTATTTAGACAAGGCACATTCAAAAGATGCTTCATATCTTAGTTCCTTGCACATGTATGTATAGGGTACTTGTAAAGCATGGCAAATCACCCGTAAGGGTGTCAAGTCACTGCTCAATTTATCGACATCGGAAGGATGAAAGGCTGAGAGGACCTCGTCGGGGATCAAACCTGAAACCCCCGGGTTGCTACAGAGCTCAGTCACAGAGCATTAGCATGCTGAGCTATCTGTCCAGCTTGATTAATAAGCCTCCAGCTTTTAGTCCCTGGATCCCTAAAGGAGTCCCCAACCTCCATAAGGACCGAAAATCTTAGAGCCATAGTAGAAAAATTCCTTTCTACTAAAAGTGCTGTGCCTCTAATGGAAAAATAAAAGTTGTAAAAAGACAGGAGACAGGATAAGTCTTGAAAGCACGTCTAGAGATACTTCCACATAGGAAGGAACATCATAAAGATGATCAAGTTGCAAAACCTCCAAGGGTTGACAAAGATCAGATATCGGTGTCGTCCAAGTAGCGAAAACCTCCTATAATCGTACATGAAGTGTTAAAGCTTAAAACTGAAGGTTGCTACTTCAGCAACAAACGAAGGAATTAAACTGACCGAATCTGATATTTCACCCTCAGATCCTACTGGCGGATCCCCCTCATCCATCCAATGAGGAAGATGAGTAGTAGGAGACGATACAGAAACCTTACTAACTGAATCTCAAATGTTCCTCCAGCGATTTTCCCTAAGAATAGGAAAAACAAACAAAGCAAATAACTCCTCCAGGAGATAACAAGGAACTGCAGGTGATGCCATAAAGGCTTGGGACGAAAAAAGGAGAAACTGTGTGAATGCTCAGACAGAATCATCCTGGGAGACATAGGCTCAGAAGTAACACGCTCTCTCTATCTCAAGAGATCCAGCGAGAAACATAAAAAACATATAATAATAGTGTCTTTACAAGGTACAACTGAGATTAAATGCAACTGTCACTTTAAGAAGCACAGATGAATATTGCATACTGAAAATGAGAAAAAAGTATAGTATCAGGGAGAGATATTAAATAATAAATTATACTCCCATAATCTCTATAAAAATGTTTCCAAACATAACACCCAAACACAGGACAGATAATATTGTATATAAATTAAAATATATATAATAGAATCAGGGAGAGGAGGATATTAAATAATAACTAATTAATGTCCCCCATCAGTTTAATAATAGCAAAACCTCCCAAAAAGCTTTTATACAACCGTCCACACAGGACCGTTCTATTTCACAAAAACTGAGGGATGGAAAATCAACTCCGATCGCAACCGAGTAAACTGAGTTGCATGATTACAAAACCCGGAGAGACATGGCACCGCATCTCCCTCACAGTGAAGGAGACGGGGACACCACAGCAGCAAGGTAATGAACATCCATTCTAGCATCGCACTTCATTAACCAGCTGAAGAGACTATTAATGTCTCAAAAACAAGACATACCTTCTGCCCCTGACAATAAAGATTCAAAAGACAAGAATCCCCCAACATTGAGCGCAATAGAAGCGCGCCAACACGCTACACATAAGGGAGGGTCTAAAAAGCACCGCAATGGCGTCCTCTCTATTAACACTGAAACGCACACTTATTACTGCGCTATAGAGAGAAAAATGTTAACACTGCAATGTTCTACAAGCATAAAGAAAATAAACAACAATTAGAGAAATCATTTACCCCCCTAGGAACCTCTTACATGAATATATAATAGCTTAAATATAAAAACAGGGGATTCACATTAACCACTAGCCTCCTGCCACCATAAAGTGCCTGCATCCTGCCAAACATATCCTTAACACAGGATATATATGTCCCACATAACGTTGCAGAGAGGTTCTTAACCCTTTTAGTGCCAATCTCCCAGTCCCAGAAGACAAAAAGGCACTTACCTGCATTCCAGCCGTCAGACGACTCACAAAGTATGAGAGGATGCCGCTCCTCACAGAAACCTGTGTAAAAAGAAAGACAGAGTAAACTTACTCAGGCTTTCTATACCAGGGCAGCAATATGTTAGGAAAACGCAGCAAAGCCCTCTTTACAAGTTCCTAACTGTTTTAAAGCCACCACAGCCCCGCTAAAGAGACTAACGTGGAGTCCAGCTAGACCCAAATTGTGATGGAAGGCCAGAGCAATCATGCCCAGACTTAAAAATAAAAAAATCTTGATAGAAGAATCATAACCAGGAGACCTAATTACTTCACCTCCTCCTTGCACTAGAGGCAAAGAGAATGACTGGGGGATTGTGGGTAGACAGTGATATTTATCAGCTTTGCTGTGGTGCTGTTTGCCTCCTCCTGCTGGCCAGGAGTGATATTCCCAACAGTAATTGATGATGATCCGTGGACTCACTGTGTCATTAGAAAGAAACATAATTTATGTAAGAACTTACCTTTTCTTTCATGGTGGCGAGAGTCCACAAGCTAGTTACTGATGAGATATACATTCCTACCAGGAGGGGGCAAAGTTTCCCAAACCTCAAATGCCTATAAATACACCTCCCACCTCACTCATACCTCAGTTTAACGTACAGCCAAGTTAGTGAGGTCTATAAGAAGTAAAAACATAAAAAAAGGGGAACAGGATAAAAAATGAGCTTTATACAAAAAAATTTATCATCCCCCAAAAATGGGTGGGTCTCGTGGACTCTAGCCACCATGAAATAAATGAATTTATCAGTTAAGTTCTTACATACATTTTTCTTTCATATAGGTGGCGAGAGTCCACAAGCTAGTTACTGATGGGACATAATACCCAAGATGTGGAAGTCCACGAGTAACTATAGAGGGAGGGATAAAATAAAAACAGCTATTTCCACTGAGAAATTAAATCCAAAAAATATTTTTTTCTTAAAAATTCAAAAAACTTAAATCATAGGCACTAGAATCAAACTGAAACAGCTGCCTGAAGAACCTTTCTACCAAAAGTTGCTTCCGAAGAAGCAAAAACATCAAAATGATAAAATTTAGTAAAGGTATGCAAAGAAGACCAAGTGGCTGCTTTGCAGATTTGATCAACTGAAGCTTCATTCTTGAAAGCCCAAGCTGTGGCAACTGATCTGGTAGAATGAGCTGTTATTCTCTGAGGCAGAGCTGCCCCGTCTCCAGATAAGCTTTGTAAATCAGAAGTTTCAACCAAGATGCCAAAGAAATGGCAGGGGCTTTCTGACCTTTTCTGGAATAAGAAAAATAATAAATAGACTAGAAGTCTTTCTGAAATATTTAGTAGCATCAACATAATATTTCAAAGCTCTTACCACATCCAAAGAATGTAAATATCTTTCAAGTAGACGTGTGTTTTGTTTAGTTCTGAATCGAAATTTGGACAAATTTGTCAAATTCGGAGCTTCGGATCGATTCGAATTTTCGAATTACCGTGGCACCGAAACTAACGAATAAATCCGAATTACAGGTGAAACTCGAAAAATTAGAATATCGTGCAATAGTTCATTTATTTCACTAATGCAACTTAAAAGGTGAAACTAATATATGAGATAGACTCATTACATGCAAAGCAAGATAGTTCAAGTTGTGATTTGTCATAATTGTGACGATTATGGCTTACAGCTCATGAAAACCCCAAATCCACAATCTCAGAAAATTAGAATATTGTGAAAAGGTGCAATATTCTAGGCTCAAAGTGTCCCACTCTAATCAGCTAATTAAGCCATAACACCTGCAAAGGCTTCCTGAGCCTTTAAATGGTCTCTCAGTCTGGTTCAGTAGGAATCACAATCATGGGAAAGACTGTTGACCTGACAGTTGTGCAGAAAACCATCATTGACACCCTCCATAAGGAGGGAAAGCCTCAAAAGGTAATTGCAAAATAAGTTGGATGTTCCCAAAGTGCTGTATCAAAGCACATTAATAGAAAGTTATGTGGAAGGGAAAAGTGTGGAAGAAAAAGGTGCACAAGCAGCAGGGATGACCACAGCCTGCAGAGGATTGTAAGGAAAAGGCCATTCAAAAGTGTTGGGGACTTTCACAAGAGCCACCACACACAGACGGATCCTGGACATGGGCTTCAAATGTCGTATTCCTCTTGTCAAGCCACTCCTGAACAACAAACAACGTCAGAAGCATCTTACCTGGGCTAAGGAAAAACAGACCTGGTCTGTTGATCAGTGGTCCAAAGTCCTCTTTTCTGATGAGAGCAAATTTTGCATCTCATTTGGAAACCAAGGACCCAGAGTATGGAGGAAGAATGGAGAGGCACACACTGCAAGATGCTTAAAGTCCAGTGTGAAATTTCCACAGTCTGTATTGATTTGGGGAGCCATGTCATCTGCAGGTGTTGGTCCACTTTGCTTCATTAAGTCCAGGGTCAATGCAGCCATCTACCAGGAAATTTTGGAGCACTTCATGCTTCCTTCCGCAGATAAGCTCTATGGGGATGCTGACTTCATTTTCCAGCAGGACTTGGTACCTGTCTACACTGCCAAAAGCACCAAAACCTTTTTCATTGACCGTGGGATTACTGTGCTTGATTGGCCAGCAAACTCGCCTGACCTGAACCCCATAGAGAATCTATGGGGCATTGCCAAGAGAAAGATGAGAGACATGAGACCGAACAATGCAGAAGAGCTGAAGGCCGCTATTGAAGCATCCTGGTCTTCCATAACACCTCAGCAGTGCCACAGAGGCTGATAGCTTCCATGCCACGCCGCATTGAGGCAGTAATTGCTGCAAAGGGGGCCCAAACCAAGTACTGAGTACATACAGTATGCATGCTTATACTTTTCAGAGGTCCGATATTGTTCTACAGGTATGTACAATCCTTGTTTTATTGATTGCATGTAATATTCTAATTTTCTGAGATTGTGGATTTGGGGTTTTCATGAGCTGTAAGCCATAATCATCACAATTATGACAAATCACGGCTTGAACTATCTTGCTTTGCATGTAATGAGTCTATCTCATATATTAGTTTTACCTTTGAAGTTGCATTAGTGAAATAAATGAACTTTTGCACGATATTCTAATTTTTCGAGTTTCACCTGTAGTTTGGATTTATTCATTACATTCGGATGGCCATGGACTAATCACAATTACACTAATATTATACAGTATATTAGGTTATATCACTCTGCTATGGGTTACATCTAATATTACAGTACATAATACTAGTCTAATACACAGCACATCCAACCTAACACATACCGAACTTCCGAATTTAAGAATCGAATATGAACCAAATACATTCAAATTTATTCGAATTCGAAACAAATGCATTCAAATTCGAATCAATCAGAAAACAAAATTCGAAAACATCTGAATTTATCCGAAAACGAACCGAAACAAATGTTTCCACCGCGCACAAGTCTACTTTCAAGAGTATTTTTAGGATTAGGACACAAGGAAGGAACAATAATTTCCCTATTAATGTTGTTAGAATTCACAACTTTAGGCAAAAATTTAAACAAAGTCCGCAAAACAGCTTTATCCTGATGGAAAAATCAGATAAGGAGACTCGAAAGAGAGCAGACAATTCAGAAACTCTTCTAGCAGAAGAGATAGCCAAGAGGAATAACACTTTCCAAGAAAGCCCATAGAATGCATAGGCTCAAAAGGAGGAACCTGCAAAGTCTTTAATACCAAATTTAGACTCCAAGGGGGAAAGATAGATTTAATAACAGGTTTGATACGAGTCAAAGCCTGTACGAAACAGTGAACATCAGGAAGACTAGCAATCTTTCTGTGAAATAAAAAAGAAAAAGCAGAGATTTGTCCTTTCAAAGTTTTGGCAGACAAACCTTTATCTAACCCACCCTGAAGAAACTGAAGAATCATAGGAATTGTAAATGAATGCCAAGAATAACCATGAGTGGAACACCATGAAATATAGGTTTTCCAAACCTTGTGATATATTTTTCTTGAAACAGGCTTACGAGCCTGTATCATAGTGTTAATCACAGAGTCAGAGAAACCTCTATGACTAAGAACTAAGCATTCAATTTCCATGCCTTCAAATTTAGAGATTTGAGATTTGGATGGAAAAACGGGCCTTGAGACAGAAGGTCTGGTCTTAGAGGAAGTGATCAAGGTTGGGAACTGGACATTCGGACAAGGTCCTCATACCAGAACCTGTGAGGCCATGCTGGTGCTATTAGAAACACATAAGATTGTTCCATTATGATCTTTGAGATCTCTCTTGGAAGAACCAGAGGCGGAAAAATGTAAGCAGGTTGGTAAAACCAAGGAACTGCTAGAGCATCCATCATTTTTGCCTGAGGATCCTTGAACCTGGAGATGTATCTGGGAAGTTTCTTGTTTAGATGAGAGGCCATCAGATCTATGTTTGGAAGACCCCACATCTGCACAATCTGATAGAATACATCTGGATGGAGAGACCACTCCCCGGATGTAGAGTCTGACGGCTGAAATAATCCGCGCCCCAATAGTCTACACCTGGTATATGAATTACAGTGATTAGACAAGAGTTGGATTCCGACCATGAAAGTATTAGAGACACTTCTTTCATTGCTAGGGGACTGCGAGCCCCCCTTTGATGATTGACATATGCCACTGTTCTGACATTGTATGTTTGAAACCGAATATATGGATCTCTCTTTAATAGAGGCCAAGCCTTAAGAGCTCTGAAAATAGCACAAAGTTCTAAGATATTGATTGATAACCTTGCCTCTCGAGGATTCCAAACTCCTTGTGCTGTCAGAGACCTCCAAACAGCTCCCCAACCTGTGAGACTTGCATCTGTTGTGATCACTGTCCAGGTTGGACAAACAAAGAAGTCCCCTTGAACAATAAGTTGTTAAATAAATTTAAGTATATCAGTTGTGATATCTGAGTATAATTCCTGCACCATTGGTGCAACATGCAAAGCTGTAAAGGTCGCATATGAAAACGAGCAAAAAGGATTGCGTCCAATGCTGCAATCATGAGACCTAAAACTTCCATGCTCACAGCCACTGAAGGGAATGATAGAGACTGAAGGTTTAGACAAGCTGAAACCAATTTCAAATGTCTCTTTTCTGTTAGGGATAGAGTCATGGACACTCAATCTATCTGAAAACCTAAAAAGGTGACCTTTGTCTGAGGAATCAAGAAACAGTTTGGTAAATTGATCCTCTAACCATGTTTTTGAAGAAACAAAAGTCGTTTCGTGTGAGATTCTGCTGAATGAAAAGATTGAGCTAGTACCAAGATATCGTCCAAATAAGGAAACACCGCAATAACCTGCTCTCTGATTACAGATAGAAGGGCACCTAGAAGAGCAACAAATTGGTAATGTTTGTTTAGAAAAAGAGAATCTCAGAAATCGATAGTGATCTAGATGAATCGGAATGTGAAGGTAAGCGTCCTGTAAGTCTATTGTGGACATGTAGTGACCTTGCTGAACAAAAGGCAGAATAGTCCTTATAGTCACCATCTTGAAAGTTGGGATTCTTACAAAATAATTTAAAGTTTTCAGATCCAAAATTGGTCTGAAAGAATTTTCCTTCTTTGGTACAATGAATAGATTTGAATAAAAACCATTGTTCCTGTTGTGGAACTAGGACAATTACCCCTGAAAGTTCTAGATCTGAAACACATTTCAGGAAAGCTTGAGCTTTTACTGTTTTTTTTGGAAAACAGGTAAGAAAGAATCTTCCCAAAGGAGGTCTTATTTTGAATCCTATTCCATACCCCTGACAAATTATATTCTGAATCCACTGATTTTGTACAGATACTGTCCAAACTGTTTGAAATAGCTTTAGTCTGCCCCCTACCAGAAGAACCGGCTTGAGAGCTGCACCTTCATGTAGGTTTAAGAGCAGGATTTGGTTTCTTATAAGGCTTGGATTTATTCAATTTTTGAGATGGTCTCCAATTAGAGCCAGAGACCTTAGGGGAAATAGTGGTTTTCTGTTCTCTATTCTGACGAAAGGAACGAAAATGATTGGGAGCCTTAAATTTACCCTTAGATTTATTGTCTTGGGGCAAAAAAACTCCCTTACCCCCAGTAAAAGTGGAGATAATAGACACCAATTGTGAACCAAAAAGATTTTTACCTTGAAAAGGGAGAGATAATAATCTAGTTTTATACACCATGTCAGCATTCCAAGATTTAAGCCATAAAGCTCTTCTAGTTAGAATGGCTAAAGACATGGATTTGACATTGATCTTAATAACATCAAATAAAGCATCGCAAATAAAATGATTTGCATTTTGAAGTAAAACAATGTTAGATAATTCAGAATCTGAAGACAAATGCTGTGCTAAACTGTCCAACCAAAAAGTTGAAGCAGCAGCAACATCAGTCATAGATATAGCAGGTATAAGTATATAGCCAGTATGTAAATATGCCCTTCTTAGATAAGATTCAAGCTTTCTATCTAAAGGATCCTTAAAAAGAAGTACTGCCTTCCATAGGAATAGTATTATGTTTGGCAAGAGTAGAAATTGCCCTATCAACTTCAGGTGTAATAACAGTAGTCTTAAATACAGAATTTAGACAATTACTAGCTTTATAATCTTAAGGTTTAGACTCCTTAATACCCAAAGTAAACAAAACTTCCTTTAAGAGAGAGCGAATATATTCTATCTGAAATAAAAAAGATGATTTGTCTATATCTGTCTCTGAAGTGGCGTCCTCTGAATCAGAGGAAACCCCATCAGTAGAGGATACATTAGTATGCTGAAGGTCAGAACTTAATTCACTAGGTTTAGGAAAATGTTGCAAACCCCTTTTACGTTTATTTGAAGGTGGAATAGCAGTTATTGCCTTCTCTATAGCTGCAGCAATAAAATCTTTAATTTCTGCAGGAATGTTATGTACATTAGACTGAGATGGAATAACAGTGGATGCATTTGTACTCATATATATATTTATCAGCATTTAACAAATAGTCAAAACAAGAGCCACATAATTGAGCTTAAGAAATTAGATCAGCTTTATTACAAAAAACACACTTAGCTTTGGTAGATACGTGTTTAGGCAGCTCAAATCCTATGGTAACATCAGAGGCAGGTTCAGTTTGAGACATAATTGCAAAAAAAAAATGTGAAAAATAAATTAATTTTCTAAATTAATATCCATGCTTCTATACATGATATATATAACAGGCTTGAGAGAATGGGAAACAACGAATATTTATAAAAAAGAAAAACGATTCATAAAATAATGCTGCATGAAAGCTCTCTAAGCGTTTTCTGAGAGCACTGAATGAGCTGGGGGCGGAGCTTATAATCGCAAATTTGGCAACATTTTTAAAACTGAGGTATGAGTGAGGTGGGAGGTGTATTTATAGGCATTTGAGATTTGGGAAACTTTGCCCCCTCCTGGTGGGAATGTATATCCTATCAATAACTAGCTTGTGGACTCTCGCCACCTATATGAAAGAAATAGTGCTGCTATCTAGTGCTCTTGCAAATGGATAAGATTCTTGAAAAACTGCTGCCATATAGTGCTCCAGACACGTGCACGCTCCTGATGTTACCTTCCTTCTTTTTAACAAAAGATACTAGGAGAACAAAGTAACTTTGATAACAGAAGCAAATTAGAAAGTTGTTTAAAATCTGAATCATGAAAGAAATCATTTTGGTTTCCATGTCCCTTTAAATAATATAAAAAGCATCACACAAATAAAACTAATGATTTCCGTGTCAGCCGGTCACTACTACTTTGTAACGGCAGCGATTTACCTGAGGATACAGTGTGGCCTTTGTGCTGGAGGAGCCGCTGGATGACGCCCCTGTTACGTGGTTCCTGTCGTACAAAGGTGCACCACTGCTTCCTCCCATGATGCTCATGGAACTGATCATTGGCTTCCCACAGGAAATACCTGAGTAACAACACAGATGATATGTAAGTATTTCTCACACGTGACAATGACAATGTAGCAATCTCTGCTCACCTGTGTAAGTGCCGGGCTGAGAGCTTCTGCTGGTTATAAAGTTCAGGGGTACATGTGGGGTGCCGCTGATGTACTCATGCGGAAAGGGTCCATTGGGTCCAGTGTATCTCCGGCACACAACACGCTGGCACACAAAATACACACCACCCATGACAAAGACAGTCAGGATAATGCCAATGACAGGGCCTATTGCACTGCTGTGGGATGGTAACTCCTCTGAGAGCGTTTTGTTAGGCTCTGAACAAGGAAACAAAGCACTGGTCAAGAAATATAATATTCAAGGAGATCATGAGACTATGACGACACCACCAGTATAAATAATCAATGACTGCCCTGTCTAGCCCTGACGACTGTCAAAGGTTGGATACAATATCTCTTAGTGATGACAAAAAAATGTATGTTTACCTGAAAAATGTCTTTCTTTCCGGGCATGGAGAGTCCACAATGTCATTCCAATTACTAGTGGGATATTCACCTCCTGGCGAACAGGAGGAGGCAAAGAGCACCCCAGAAGAGCTGTTAAGGGTCATTTCTCTTACCCATAATCCCCAGTCATTCGGCCCAAGGGAAATGGAAAAAGAAGATAACACAAAGGTATAGAGGTGCCTGAGGTTTAACAAAAAAAATCTGTCTCATTTAAGGGTTGGGTCGTGGACTCTCCATGCCTGGAAATAAATAAATTTATCAGGTAAACATACATATTCTTTTCTTTCCTACGGCATGGAGAGTCCACAACGTCATTCCAATTACTAGTGTGAACCAATACCCAAGCTAGAGGACACGGAATGAACAGGGAGGGAGAAGAAGGCAGGAGGACCTAAACAGAAGGCACCACCGTTTGAAGAACCTTTCTCCCAAAAGAGGCCTCAGCAAAAGTATCAAATTTGTACAATTTGGAAAAAGTATGCACAGAGGACCAAGTTGCCGCCTTGCAAATCTGTTCCACAGAAGCTTCATTTTTGAAAGCCCAAGAAGAGGAGACAGCCCTAGTGGAATGAGCCGTAATTCTCTCAGGAGGCTGCTGACCAACATTTTCATAAGCAAAACTAATCATACTTCTCTGGAGGCGGAGCTAACTACGGAGCTGACTGGATGCAGCAGAACTGAGCTCCTCTAAAAATATAAGAAAAACTATCCCATATAAAGCTCTATAACCCCCAAAAAAGTCCCAGCTAACTTACCCCTAGCTAACTACCTAACCATAGATAACAGTTCGTTGGATCTGAAGACTCACGTCGGAGCTCCTGGTGAGCCGGGTGTGATATCTTGGGCTGGCGATACCGCAACAACGGAGGACAGATCCGGCACTGCCTTTACTTCCTGACAACACCAACTATCTCCTCCACCACAATAAGGATCTGAGAACGGCTTGCGGAGCTACACTACACATCAGCTATCCGCCATTCAACTCCTACTCGGGAATCCATCAGAAGCCCGTGAAAAGACGCCATCTTGCCACGGTAGTCATCACGGCACACAGAGTCCAGAGTGTCAGCCGGATTACAGCAATCTGCTTACGGAATCTTCCGGGACTTACACAGTTGTTTTACGAAACTGTAAGTGACTCCTGTTATACACACACAGAAGGTGCCTTTACTGAGCACTAACAGTCCCCACATCATATCAGCTATGATACCGGACTCGCACCACATAAGTAGAATTGGATGACATACTTAACCACAGTGAGGTAGAAGCGGAGGTCTCAATTATACTAAGGGAGCCTATTCTTCATTTACACACTCAGAATTGGACACTGCGCTTCCTACCATAGCGCTCTCAAAGTTTGCCTTTATTAACTAACCCACCAAGTGGAGTCAGTACACCTCTACACCACATATATATGCTCAGGTGGGATCTGAAAAATAAGGCACAACCCTTTTTACCTAACTGGCAATCTAGTCCTGACTGTCTAACACAGGCCGAATCACTGGCATACTCCTCACTAGCCCAACACGCAGGCCTAACCTCTAACATTGCCTCACACAGTCTAACATGGCCTAGACGATAAAGGTACTTTCAGAGCCTTTCCAACTTTGCTCTGTAATAGAATATCACCCTCACCTTCATTGGACTTTAATTCTCCTGAGCATTCTCCAAACGTTTTGCACCTAAGTGCACACTATCTCTTGACAAAGTTAAGCTCCCTAAACCTCCCATCTTCAAATATTTGTCCTTGGTATCCTTGATTAAAGCCTCACTACCTATAGTACTTATAGTTTCCTAGTACCTCTGGGTCTCTCATTTTCACGATTACTCTGATTAAGACTCTGTGAATAGTTAACATCTGGATAGCCTCCTATAAGCATTTATCCTCTGATAATATACCAGCGACCTACTCCAGCCCCCATCCTACCTTTCCCGCAGGCCTTCATTACCTGCGGGTCATATCCTCACTCCCTTTACCCACTTTGCCCATAGGGGGCACCTCCCCAGGAGGGGGACCACATTTAGAAGAACCTTCATTCTATATCTGTGACAAAACTTCTTAGGGACCTCAACCCCACATCTGGCACGTCGAAAGATTGGACCACGCCGCTAGAATTAGCCTAATTTTACTACTAGATTTGTGTGATTAGTTATGCAGTGCTAATTGTCTGACATAAGGGGTGCCGGACAGGCTCTCCCCAGTTTCCTTTTTCCATTAAGGAAGCTACAACCTCAAGTCCTTTTTTATACCTTACGATAAAGGCAAGGAGCAAAGGAATAAACAGGCCCCCTAAGATGGCTCACACCATGAAGAAAAAACAAAAGCATCAAGAGAATCCTAAGAGAACTCTGACAGATCACTTCAATAGTAAAAATCTCTTTGACCAAGATGCATCGGAAGGTGACTAGAGATTCCACCGCTTCCTTTAGAGGAGCTTCTAAATCTGATAACCCATTTTCAGAGTGTTCCATGCTCTCGCAATCATCTATCCTGGATTCCATCAAAGCCTTGTCTGACAAAATGGATGCTCATTATGCCTCCCTTAAGCAATATCTTAAAGGGACAGTCAAGTAAAAAAAACAACTTTCATGATTCATATAGCGGATGTAATTTTAAACAACTTCCCAATTTACTTTTATCTTCAATTTTGCTTTATTCTCTTGGTATTCTTAGATGAAAGCTAAACCTAGGAGGTTCATATGCTAATTTCTTAGACCTTGAAGACTGCCTCTAATCTGAATGCATTTTGACCACTAGAGGGCATTAGTTCATATAGATAATATTGAGCTCATGCACGTGAGTGACCTAAGAGTGAGCACTGATTGGCTAAAATGCAAGTCTGTCAAAAGAACTGAAATCAGGGGGCAGACAGCAGTAGCTTAGATACAAGGTAATTACAGATGTAAAACGTGTATTATTATTACTGGGTTGGTTATGCAAAACCCTTTAAGCAATCAGTCAGTGAACTCAAACGAGATATCTCCTCTCTGGGAGAGCTACAGAGACTTTGGAAAGGAAATAACATAATTTATGTAAGAACTTACCTGATAAATTCATTTCTTTCATATTGGCAAGAGTCCATGAGCTAGTGACGTATGGGATATACAATCCTAGCAGGAGGGGCAAAGTTTCCCAAACCTCAAAATGCCTATAAATACACCCCTCACCGCACCCACAATTCAGTTTAACGAATAGCCAAGTAGTGGGGTGATAAAGAAAGGAGTAAAAAGCATCAACAAAGGAATTTGGAAATAATTGTGCTTTATACAAAAAAATCATAACCACCATAAAAAAGGGTGGGCCTCATGGACTCTTGCCAATATGTAAGAAATGAATTTATCAGGTAAGTTCTTACATAAATGATGTTTTCTTTCATGTAACTGGCAAGACTCCATGAGCTAGTGACGTATGGGATAGCAATACCCAAGATGTGGAACTCCACGCAAGAGTCACTAGAGAGGGAGGGATAAAACAAAAACAGCCATTTTTCGCTGGAATTTTTTTTAATCCGCAACCCAAAATATAAGTTTATTCTCATAAATGAAAAGAAAAACTTAAAAAATAAGCAGAAGAATCAAACTGAAAAAGTTGCCTGAATAACTTTTCTACCAAAAACTGCTTCCGAAGAAGCAAATACATCAAAACGGTAGAATTTAGTAAATGTATGCAAAGAAGACCAAGTTGCTGCTTTACAAATCTGATCAACTTAAGCTTCATTCTTAAAAGTCCACAAAGTGGAGACTGATCTAGTAGAATGAGCTGTAATCCTCTGAGGTGGGGCCTGACCCGACTCCAAATAAGCTTGATGAATCAAAAGCTTTAACCACGAAGCCAAGGAAACAGCAGAAGCCTTCTGACCTTTCCTAGAACCAGAAAATATAAAAAATAGACTAGAAATCTTCCTGTCTTCCTGAAATCTTTAGTAGCTTCAACATAATATTTCAAAGCTCTTACCACATCCAAAGAATGTAAGGATCTCTCCAAATAATTCTTAGGATTAGGACACAAGGAAGGGACAACAATTTCTCTATTAATGTTGTTAGAATTCACAACCTTAGGCAAGAATTTAAATGAAGTCCGCAAAACCGCCTTATCCTGATGAATAATCAGAAAAGGAGATTCACAAGAGAGAGCGAATAATTCAGAAACTCTTCTAGCAGAAGAGATGGCCAAAAGAAACAACACTTTCCAAGAAAGTAGTTTAATGTCCAAAGAATGCATAGGCTCAAACTGAGAAGCCTGTAAAGCTCTCAAAACAAAATTAAGACTCCAAGGAGGAGAGATTGATTTAATGACAGGCTTGATACGAACCAAAGCCTGCACAAAACAATGAATATCAGTAAGTTTAGCAATCATTCTATGAAATAAAACTGAAAGAGCAGAGATTTGTCCTTTCAAGGAACATGCAGACAAACCTTTATCCAAACCATCCTGAAGAAACTTCTAGGAATTCTAAAAGAATGCCAAGAGAATTTATGAGAAGAACACCATGAAATGTAAATCTTCCAAACTCAATAATAAATCTTTCTAGAAACAGATTTTCGAGCTTGTAACATAGTATTAATCAATGAGTCAGAAAAACCTCTATGACTAAGCACTAAGCGTTCAATTTCCATACCTTCAAATTTAAAGATTTGAGATCCTGATGGAAAAACGGACCTTGAGATAGAAGGTCTGGCCTTAATTGAAGTGGCCAAGGTTGGCAACTGGACATCCAAACAAGATCTGCATACCAAAACCTGTGAGACCATGCTGGAGCCACCATTAGCACAAACGATTGCTCCATGATGATTTTGGAGATCACTCTTGGAAGAAGAACTAGAGGCGGGAAAATATAAGCAGGTTGATAACACCAAGGAAGTGTCAAGGCATCCACTGCTTCTGCCTGAGGACATGGACAGGTACCTGGGAGGTTTTTTGTTTAGATGAGATGCCATCAGATCTGTTTCTGGAAGTCTCCACATCTGAACAATTTGAGAAAACACATCTGGGTGGAGAGACCATTCTCCCGGATGTAAAGTCTGATGACTGAGGTAATCCGCTTCCCAATTGTCTATACATGGGATATGAACCGCAGAAAATAGACAGGAGCTGGATTCCACCCAAACAAGTATTCGAGATACTTCTTTCATAGCTTGAGGACTGTGAGTCCCACCCTGATGATTGACATATGCCACAGTTGTGATATTGTCTGTCTGAAAACAAATGAACGGTTCTCTCTTCAACAGAGGCCAAAACTGAAGAGCCCTGAGAATCGCACGGAGTTCCAAAATATTGATTGGCAATCTCGCCTCTTGAGATTTCCAAACCCCTTGTGCTGTCAGAGATCCCCAAACAGCTCCCCAACCTGAAAGACTCGCATCTGTTGTGACCACAATCCAAGTTGGACGAACGAAAGAGGTCGCTAAAATTATAGGATGGTGATCTAACCACCAAGTCAGAGAAAGTCGAACATTGGGATTTAAGGATATTAATTTTGATATCCTTGTATAATCCCTGCACCATTGGTTCAGCATACAAAGCTGGAGAGGTCTCATATGAAAACGAGCAAAGTGGATCGCGTCCGATGCTGCCGTCATGAGATCTAAAACTTCCATGCACATAGCTACTGAAGGGAATGACTGAGACTGAAGGTTCCGACAGGCTGCAACCAATTTCAAACGTCTCTTGTCTGTTAGAGAAAAAGTCATGGACACTGAATCTATCTGGAAACCTAAAAAGGTTACCTTTGTCTGAGGAATCAAATAACTTTTTGGTAAATTGATCCTCCAACCATGTCTTCAAAGAAATAACACTAGTTGATTTGTGTGAGATTCTGCAGAACGTAAAGACTGAGCTTGTACCAAGATATCGTCCAAATAAGGAAATACCGCAATACCCTGCTCTCTGATTATAGAGAGTAGGGCACCTAGAACCTTTGAAAAGATTCTTGGAGCTGTCGCTAGGCCAAAAGGAAGAGCAACAAATTGGTAATGCTTGTCTAGAAAAGAGAATCTCAGGAACTGATATTTATTTGGATGAATCGGAATATGAAGATATGCATCCTGTAAGTCTATTGTGGACATACAATGCCCTTGCTGAACAAAAGGCAGAATAGTCCTTATAGTTACCATTTTGAAAGTTGGTACTCTTACATATCGATTCAAAATCTTTAGATCCAAAACTGGTCTGAATGAATTTTCTTTCTTTGGGACAATGAATAGATTTGAACAAAACCCCCAAACCCTGTTCCTGAAAGGGAACTGGCATGATTACCCCTGATAACTCCAGGTCTGAAACACACTTCAGGAAAGCCTGAGCCTTTACTTGGTTTGCCGGAATGCATGAGAGAAAAAATCTTCTCACAAGCGGTCTTACTCTGAATCCTATTCTGTACCCCTGAGAGACAATACTCTGAATCCAATGATTTTGGACCGAATTGATCCAAACATCTTTGAAAAATTTTAATCTGCCCCCTACCAGCTGAGCTGGAAAGAGGGCCGCACCTTCATGCGGACTTGGGGGCTGGTTTTGATCTCTTAAATGGCTTGAATTTATTCCAATTTGAAGAAGGCTTCCAATTGGAAACAGATTCCTTGGGGGAAGGATTAGGTTTCTGTTCCTTATTTTGTCAAAAGGAACAAAAAAGCTTTAGATTTACCCTTAGGTCTTTTATCCTGAGTCAAAAAAACTCCCTTCCCCCCAGTGACAGTTTAAATTATTGAATCCAACTGAGAACCAAATAATTTATTACCTTGGAAAGAAAGAGATAGCAATCTGGACTTAGAAGTCATATCAGCATTCCAAGATTTGAGCCACAAAGCTCTTCTAGCTAAAATAGCTAAAGACATGGATTTAACATAAATTTTGATAATATCAAAAATGGCATCACAAAAGAAAATTTGTGCTTACCTGATAAATTTGTTTCTTTTTAGACACGATGAGTCCATGGATTTCATCCTTACTTGTGGGATATCGCCTCCTGGTCAGCAGGAGGAGGCAAAGAGCACCACAGCAGAGCTGTATAAATAGCTCCTCCCTTCCCTCCCACTCCAGTCATTCGACCGAAGCTAGGAAGAGAAAGGAAAAGCCAAGGTGCAGAGGTGTCTGAAGTTTACAAAAATTAATAACCTGTCTCAGAGAACAGGGCAGGCTGTGGACTCATCGTGTCTAAAAAGAAACAAATTTATCAGGTAAGCATAAATTTTCTTTTCTTTTTAAAGACACGTTGAGTCCACAGATTTCATCCTTACTTGTGGGATACAATACCAAAGCTATAGTACACGGATGAAAAGGGATGGACAAGACAGGGAACCTAAACAGAAGGCACCGCTGCTTGAAGAACTTTTCTCCCAAAAGCAGCCTCAGCAGAGGCAAAGGTATCAAATTTGGAAAAAGTGTGAAGAGACGACCAAGTTGCAGCTTTGCAAATCTGCTCAACAGAAGCATCATTTTTGAATGCCCATGATGAAGCCACAGCCCTAGTGGAATGAGCCGTAATTCATTTAGGAGGCTGCCATCCAGCAGTCTCATATGCAAAACGGATGATACTCTTCAGCCAAAAAGAAAGAGAGGTAGCCGTAGCTTTCTGACCCCTACGTTTCCCTGAAAAAACAACAAACAAAGAAGACGATTGTCGAAAATCCTTAGTCGCTTGTAAGTAAAACTTTAAAGCACGGACTACGTCTAAATTATGTAACAGACGTTCCTTCTTAGAAGAAGGATTAGGACACAAAGAAGGAACAACAATCTCCTGATTAATATTCTTGTTTGAAACAACCTTAGGAAGAAAACCAGGTTTAGTACGTAACATCACCTTATCCACATGGAACATAAGATAAGGAGAATCATATTGTAATCCCGAAAGCTCAGACACTCTTCGAGCAGAAGAAATAGCAACCAGAAATAAAACTTTCCAAGATAATAACTTAATATCTATGGAATGCATAGGTTCAAATGTAACCCCTTGAAGAACACTAAGAACTAAATTTAAACTCCAAGGAGGAGCAATTGGTCTAAATACAGGCCTTATTCTAGCAATCACCCGGGGAAGGAGAGCAAATGGAGGGAATACATAAGCTAGGCTGAAAGACCAAGGCACTGCCAATGCATCTATCAGCTCGGCCTGGGGATCCTTGGACCTGGAGCCTTATCTCGGAAGCTTGGCATTCTGACGAGATGCCATGAGATCCAATTTCTTCCTGTCCCATCTGAGAATCAGGTTGGAAAATACCTCCGGATGGAGTTCCCACTCTCCCGGATGAAATGTCTGTCTGCTCAGAAAATATGCTGGGATGTGGATTGCTGACATATGGCAGGAGTGAGACTCCACCCACTGTATTATCTTGGCTACTTCTGTCATCGCTAAGGAACTCCTTGTTCCTCCCTGATGATTGATGTAAGCTACCGTCGTTATGTTGTCCGACTGAAATCTGATGAATTGGGCCGAAGCCAACTGGGGCCAAGCCCGAAGCGCATTGAATATAGCTCTCAACTCTAGAATATTGATGGGAAGGGGAGACTCTGCCTGAGTCCATACACCCTGAGCCCTTAGAGAGTTCCAGACTGCGCCCCATCCTAACAGGCTGGGGTCCGTTGTCACTATCACCCATGAGGGCCTGCGGAAGCATGTCCCCTGGGACAGATGATCCAGCGACAACCACCATAGAAGAGAGTCCCTTGTCTCCTGATCTAGATTTATTTGAGGAGACAAATCAGTATAATCTCCATTCCACTGCCTGAGCATGCTCAATTGCAGAGGCCTGAGATGAAAACGAGCAAACGGAACGATGTCCATTGCCGCCACCATCAATCCGATTACCTCCATGCACTGAGCCACTGACGGACGAGGATTGGACTGAATGATTCGACATGTATTCAGAATTTTAACTTCCTGACCTCCGTCAGGAAAATCTTCATCAAAATAGAGTCGATTAGAGTTCCCAGAAAAGGAACTCTTGTCTGAGGAACTAACAAACTCTTTTCCAGGTTTACCTTTCACCCGTGGGTCCTTAGGAAGGAGAGCACAATGTCGGTATGGGACCTTGTCAGTTGAAATGATGATGCCTGGATTAGGATATTGTCCAGATACGGCGCCACCGCGATGCTCTGCGGCCTTAGAACCGCAAATAAAGACCCCAGAACCTTTGTGAAAATTCTGGGCGCCGTGGCCAGACCGAAAGGGAGAGCCACAAACTGAAAATGTTGGTCCAGAAAAGCAAACCTTAGGAACTTGTGATGATCTCTGTGGATAGGAACATGAACAAATGCATCCATTAGATCCACCATTGTCATAAATTGACCCTCCTGGATTAATGGGAGAATGGTACGAATAGTTTCCATCTTGAAAGATGGAACTCTGAGAAACTTGTTTAGACTCTTGAGATCTAAAATAGGCCTGAAAGTTCCCTCTTTTTTGGGAACTACAAACAGATTTGAATAAAACCCCTGTCCCTGTATTGGAACGGGACAGATTACTCCCATAGAGGAGAGGTCTCTTACACAGTGTAAGAATGCCTCTCTTTTTATCTGGTCTACAGATAATCGTGAAAGAAGAAACCTTCCTCTGGGGGAGGAATTTCTGAACTCCAGTTTGTATCCCTGAGACACTATCTCTATTGCCCAGGGATCCTGAACATCTCTCATCCAAGCCTGGATGAAGAAAGACAGTCTGCCCCCTATTGGATCCGGTCCCGGATCGGGGGACAACCCTTCATGCTGATTTGGGAGCAGCAGTAGGCTTCTTGGATTGTTTACCCTTGTTCCAAGACTGGTTTGGTCTCCAGGTAGACTTGGTTTGCAAATAGTTACCTTCCTGTTTAGAGGAAGAGGATGGGGGAATTCCCTTGAAGTTTCGAAAGGAACGAAAATTACTCTGTCGACCTCTCTGCTTGGATTTCTTATCCTGAGCGAGAAGATGACCCTTACCTCCCGTGATGTCAGAAATAATTCCCTTCAAGTCAGGACCGAACAGGGTCTTTCCCTTGTAAGGAATAGCCAAAAGCTTAGACTTTGATGACACATCCGCAGACCAAGATTTCAACCACAAGGCTCTGCGTGCTAAGATGGAAAACCCTGAAATCTTAGCCACCAATTAGGAGAAGCATCCGTAATAAATGAATTAGCTCATTTAAGAGCTTTAATCCTATCCTGTATCTCTTCTAAAGAAGTCTCAGTTTTAAGAGATTCCTCCAGAGCATCAAACCAATAAGCAGCCACACTTGTAACCGTAACAATGCAGGCCGCCGGTTGAAATAGCAACCCGTGATGAACATAAATCTTTTTAAGAAGACCCTCCAATTTTTTATCCATAGGGTCTTTGAAAGCATAACTATCCTCGATAGGAATAGTAGTTCGTTCAGCCAAGGTGGAAATAGCTCCTTCCACCTTAGGTACCGTCTGCGAAGAGTACCTAATAGCATCAGCTATAGGGTACATCTTCTTAAAAACGGGAGAAGGAGAGAATGGAATACCAGGTCTCTCCCATTCTTTAGCAATAATCTCTGAAGTTCTCTTAGGAACTGGAAAAACATCAGAATAAGAAGGGACTTCTAGATATCTGTCCAACTTACTAAATTTCTCTGAAGGAACCACAATTGAATCGCAGTCGTCCAGAGTCACCAAAACCTACCTGAATAATAGGTGGAGGTGTTCCAGTTTAAACCTGAAGGAAACCACTTCTGAATCTGTCACAGGCAAGACGCTTCCTGAGTCAGAAAGTTCACCTTCGGATAGGACCTCCATACCCTCCAATTCAGAGCTCTGGGAGGGTATATCTGAGTTCACCATTAAAGCATCAGAAGCTGTATTGATCACGTGGGTTTCCTTCCTTCTACGTTTGCCATGGAATACAGGAAAGGCAGATAACGCATCTGAAAGTGTAGATGACATAACAGCCGCTATGTCCTTTAAAGTAATTGCAGCAGAAGCTGCAGAGGAACTTGGCTCCGCTTGAGCAGGCGTTAAGGGCTGTGATGCCTGGGGAGAGAGTTGCGGCATACTCTGTATCTCATCAGTAGAGCCCTGAGAAGCATCCGCTGTAGCCAATTTTTTATCAAAGAAAATTTGCTCTCTAAACTAAAGTGCCCTCTCAATGCATTAGGGACAAAAAGTAACAGGTTCCACATTGGCATTTAAACACATGGAACATGTAACGTTTTGTAGATCTTCCATGATAAAATAAAAGCAGGCAAATTTTGGTCATGGCTCCTTTAAATAATTTATCAATTTAATGCCAGAAAAAGAGAAAGAAAACAGCACTAATATGAGTGCTGTCTGCTAAATTCTCTTAAAACAAACAGTGTACTGTGCCTTTAAAATTTTACTGCACTCAGGAAAAAAAAACTATCAGTTTAAACAAGTAATGAAAAAAAAGCACCAATCCACCTCAACAGCTCTGCTGAGGCGCCTACCTGCCCCCACTGTACACCGACCACAGTCGACTGCGCCCCAAAACTCCTAAAACCGCTTGCACTATTTATAACCAAACGGTCTTAGTGAACAGCTGCCAATGATCGCAATGCCGTGAGAAACAAACAGTGCGGCCTCTTTGTAGCGTGCAAAAGATAACCCCGCCCCTCGTGGGCGGCAATGAAAAAAACCATTCCTTCCGACTCGTAGCCATTTTAAAAAGTATGGCGAATGATCGCCGGGCTCATGCACCAAGCACCACTATGTCACACAGCAGCCCTACACCGGAACTCCAATTTTGGAACTCTGCAAACAAAAAAAAATCCCCAGCATCTCGCCCAGTACCAAAACACAGAATAAATCGTCACAGTAGGAAGCCTTAAAGCATATTATAGCCCCTAGATGTGACTCTCACCCCCACAACTCCTGAACACCCAGGGTACATAGTAATGAGGGGGCCCTGAAAATAAAGTTTATTTCCCCATGAACATATGGGTAACATAATAAGGGTAATATACACAGCCGTTTCTGAGGTAAGAGTGTCCCAGAAAGATAAAAAGCTGCACATACCTCTATGCTGAGCGACAGCATGACCGGTCCCACAGGATCAAGAGGTCTTCTCCCTCCTGCAGTTCTGTGGAGACATACAGGGCCTTAGTTAATATCTGCTAAGACCATCATCTGAAGCGCAGCACTCAATATGGGAGGCACAGTGAGAAGTTAATTCCAACAGTTCCCATTGCTATAAAGCCACCTGTAGCTCTACATTAGAGGCTGACAAGGAATACGGCTACACCCTATAACAAAATAGCACTCACTGGTACCATTTTAAAATAAACACTTGATTGAAGAATCTAAGCTAACACCTCACTTTACCTCTTCCTATCACTAACACAGGCAAAGAGAATGACTGGAGTGGGAAGGAAGGGAGGAGCTATTTATACAGCTCTGCTGTGGTGCTCTTTGCCTCCTCCTGCTGACCAGGAGGCGAAATCCCACAAGTAAGGATGAAATCCGTGGACTCATTGTGTCTTTAAAAAGAAATGAAATTATTAGCATGTTGAATCAACTTAAAGTGAAGGTAAAGTTAGCTAATTAAACTTGTCACCCTAAATGAATAGCACTTTAATTCATCATTTTTTTCAATTCAAAGTATAAATCGAGTTTTAGCCTTTTATACTTACTTTAGTTCAATCCGTAAATACAACCTGTCTTTTTTTTTTTTTTTGATGGCAGGTCACGTTTTTTCAGCACCCAATTGACAATCTGGCCGTTAGGCGGCCGTCAACCTACGTCATCCGACTCCTGGATGATCTGCGCATGCGTTTACATTATTTCTTGGACTTGTAAGACAAGTGCGCTCCCGTTTTGCGCATGCCTATTGCAATCATGAATGATTTGCATTAACACGGAGAATGACGCCAGCGCATTATGAAAACATAGTATATCACCGCATGTGCATTGCTGAGAGTAGTCGACGCAATGCACATGCGCAATTTATAGGATCCTTGTGAACTCGCTTTGGAGACACGTATAGAGCGGGTGGGACCGCTCTATACGTCACTCTCTCCAAGATAAGGAAATAGCTAATGGGAGGAGTAAGGAACATAACGTGGGGTAATATAAACCTTTATTTTTACATACACTTATAATGCATTCTGTAAAAAAAAGTTAGCGATTGCATTTTTTTAACTATGACTAATTCATTAGGGTTTATAGATAGGTAAAACTTTACCTTCACTTTAACAATGCTAGACAAATCATGATCCGATACTTGTTGCGCTAAAGTTTCCAACCAAAAAGCATTGGCGGATACAGGGGGGAGGGGGGCAACGGGGCAATTGCCCCCCCCCCGAGATGAGAATATAGTGAGAGAGGGCTTCCCTATTCCCTATTCCGCCGGCGCCGCACCGCCGCCAGGGTAACGTGCGGGCTGTCAGCTATCGCGGCACTGCTGAGCGCCGGTGACATCAAACGCCGGCGCTCAGACTCAGCGCGGTATATATTAGTGGGGGGAGGGGAGCTGCATGCGGAGTCGGAGGAGCCGCGGAGACCGGAGACAGTACTGTGACTGTGTGTCCTGAGCAAAGCCACAGCCAAGCCACAGCAGCCACAGCGCTACTAGTCACGACTAGCCCCTGAACCCTAGCCTGGATTCCTGGACCAGTAACCAGGTAGTGTAATTTTGGGACATAAAAATTATTATTAAAATGCCTGCATGGTCAGGGTCTGTGACTATAAACCAAATAAAAAAAAGACCCCACCACTATTCACTTTATACCCCCAAACATTAGCCACAATATCTCTCTTTCTCTTTATATATATTGATTGAGCTGGCCATGGGGCAGTGGTCACAGCAGGGGAAAGCTTAATGACACCCTTATAGTGATCTATCTCCTGGTCACCCAACCATGCTGCATAGACTTTCACCTCTCCTCCTGCAGACTGCCATCCACCTATGCACAGACTGCCACCTTTGCTGTTCACCTAACCCTGCATAGACTGCTACCTTCCCCTGCAGACTACCAGCTACCCAATGCATAGACTGCCATCTCCCCCTGTACACCCAGCCCTGCATAGACTGCTACATCACCTTGCAATTTGAAGATTATTTTAATAATTTACAGGTTAGAAACAAATTAAGATATTATTTGTTTTGTGTATATGCTATAAAAAGATGGATAACAGGTATATTAAATTAACACTGTACTCACTATTGCAACTGCAGTTGTTATAGTGCCTACAGTAATTCCACCTTGGTCCCAAGCTCAAAAAATATATATTTTAATATTTCAAAGGCTTGGAAGTCGCCTCTCATACCACAGCATTCTGTGATGTCAGATGCACATGCCCCTGCTCACCCAGCCCTGCATAAACTGACAGCTACCCCTGCTCACCCAGCCCTGCATAAACTGACAGCTTCCCCTGCTCACCCAGCCCTGCATAAACTGACAGCTACCCCTGCTCACCCAGCCCTGCACAGACTGCCACCTGCACACCCAGCCCTGCATAGACTTTAAACAAGGTGCTGTTGCATTTAAGTATCATGATATAACATAATGGATGTGGGCATGATGTCCTAGCAAACCAATTATTTTACAAGATGTGTTCTTTTGTGCTTTATTTGTAGAAAGTGCAAAATGAGCCAGAAAAGGGTGAATAGCAGGACTATTGATTCCTTCTTCAGTACTAGTGCAAAAAAGTCAACAGGAGCACATTAAATGTCACCTGTTTCTAATTTTTTAAATCCATAATTTGGAAAGACAAATGTGACTGTTTTTAAATAAGGTTAGAGCTGTACGATAGGTTAAATAAAATAGTCTGTTCTAAAAGCACTCATTATTTTCTGTCCGCCGCCACAAAAAAATCTGGAAGTGCCCCTCCCGAGACCAGGCTCTGGATCCGCCACTGCCAAAAAGTTGAAGCAGCTGCAACATCAGCCAAAGAAATTGCAGGCCTAAGAAGATGACCTGAATATAAATAAGCTTTCCTTAGATAAGATTCAAGTTTCCTATCTAAAGGATCTTTAAAAGAAGTACTATCTTCCTTAGGAATAGTAGTACGTTTAGCAATAGTAGAGATAGCCCCATCAACTTTGGGGATCTTTTCCCAAAACTCCAATCTAACTGCTGGCAAAGGATACAATTTTTTAAACTTTTTTTGAAGAAGGAATAAAAGAAGTACCAGGCCTATTCCATTCCCTAGAAATCATATCAGAAATAGCATCAGGAACTGGAAAAACCTCTGGAATAACCACAGGAGGTTTATAAAACGGAATCTAAACGTTTACTAGTTTTAATATCAAGAGGACTAGTTTCCTCCATATCTAATGTAATCAACACTTCTTTTAACAAAGAACGAATATACTCCATTTTAAATAAATAAGAGGATTTGTCAGTTTCAATATCTGAGGCAGGATCTTCTGAATCAGATAGATCCTCATCAGAGAAGTATAATTCAGTGTGTTGCTGGTCATTTGAAATTTCATCAACTTTATGAGAAGTTTTAAAAGACCTTTTACGTTTATTAGAAGGCGGAATGGCAGACAAAGCCTTCTGAATAGAATCAGAAATAAATTATTTTAAATTTACAGGTATATCTTGTGCATTAGATGTTGAGGGAACAGCAACAGGTAATGAACTACTACTAATGGATACATTCTCTGCATATAAAAGTTTATCATGACAACTATTACAAACCACAGCTGGAGGTATAACCTCCACAAGTTTACAACAAATGCACTTAGCTTTGGTAGAACTGTTATCAGGCCACAGGGTTACAACAGTGATTTCTGAGACAGGATCAGATTGAGACATCTTACAAATGTAAGAGAAAAAAACAACATATAAAGCAAAATTAACAATTTCCTTATATGGCAGTTTCAGGAATGGGAAAAAAATGCAAACAGCATAGCCCTCTGACATAGAAAAAAGGCAGGGGGCAAAAAAGAATGGGGTCTTAAATAATGAAAATATTTGGCGCCAAGTATGACGCACAACAAACAGAAAAAATATTTTTTGGTGCCAAAAACGTTGGGAAACGACACACTCACGTCAGATGACGCAACCTTGTGAAAGGACCCGGCATCAACTAAGACGCCGGAAATGCTGAATTTGCGTCAACGAACGCAACTTTGCGCCAAAAAATCTTGCGCCAAAAATGACGCAATAAACTTTAGCATTTTGCGCCCTCGCAAGCCTAATTCTGCCCTTGAATTTTGAAAGTGACAGTCAATTGAAAATAAATTTTCCTAAAAAATGCATTTCAAGATATGAAACTGACAGTCTGCAAAAGGAAATATACTGAAACCTGAATCATGGCAAATATAAATACAATACATACATTTAGAACTTTATATAAATACATAAAGTGCCAAACCATAGCTGAGAGTGTCTTAAGTAATAAAAACATACTTACCAGAAGACACCCAGCCATAAATAGAAGATAGCCAAAGTAGTACTGAAACAGTTATCAGTAGAGGTAATGGAATATGAGAGTATATTGTCGATCTGAAAAGGGAGGTAGGAGATGAATCTCTACGACTGATAACAGAGAACCTATGAAATAGATCCCCGTGAGGAAAAACATTGCATTCAATAGGTGATACTCCCTTCACATCCCTCTGACATTCACTGTACTCTGAGAGGAAACGGGCTTCAAAATGCTGAGAAGCGCATATCAACGTAGAAATCTTAGCACAAACTTACTTCACCATCTCCATAGGAGGCAAAGTTTGTAAAACTGAATTGTGGGTGTGGTGAGGGGTGTAATTATAGGCATTTTGAGGTTTGGGAGACTTTGCCCCTCCTGGTAGGATTGTATATCCCATACGTCACTAGCTCATGGATTCTTGCCAATTACATGAAAGAAATGAAGATCTTAACATTGATCATACAAATCTCCTATCCTATTCTCAGAACCTTGCAGAACAAATATCAGACCTCAAATCTAAAATTGGCGGACGTGGAAGATAGGTCACACCGTAATAACCTCAGGATACGGGGCATACCTGAAGACTTTAACACCACAGACCTGCCTGAATGTTTTTCTGGTTTATTCAAAGAATTACTTGGAACCCTTCAAGATCAAGAACTTCTTATTGACAGAGCCCATAGGGCCCTCCGCCCCCGAAACTCAGCTTCAGATACACCATTATCAGATTGCACTACTATACTTTTAAAGAGAAAATTCTTAGAGCATGCTTTGCCAACAAGTCCCTGAAAGAACCATACCATAATATTCAAATATTTCCAGATCTCTCCCACATACACTTGCCAAGAGAAGAACATTTCAGCAGTTTACCCAAGCTCTATGTCTCCACAATGTGAAATATAGATGGGGATTCCCAGTAAAGATCTTCTTCCAATATGGAGAATATTCTTACATGATCTCTTTACCGGATCAAGGCATGAAACTCCTCCAATCTCGAGTACCCAACCTCAAGACATCTGAGAATGCCAAAGCACTCAACACATCTGCCTCTGAGTGGCAGCCACTCCCCAGAAGACGAACCCAACAAGCCAAAAGAAAAGATTTGACTCACTCAAAGGATCCATCTTAAATTCCAATTCACCCTTCTCCTTTTCGAAACTTGACCACCACTTGGGACCAACATGAGCTTACATACGGGTACATATCTTACCCTCTGACTACCTAATGGCTCCTATGTATCCTTCACTTTAAACCTACTGGTTCGATTTAGGTTTATTACATTTTTCCTCATTGCTCTAGATGTATTACTAACTACATTTTACATTACTGTTATTTACTGTTATTTCTAACACACTGTTTACATGGTTCAATACCTTAACTTTACTTAGCCCCGGTAGCTTACATACGGATATATAGTTTACCGTATGTCTACCTCCTGGCTCCTATGTCTCCTTCACTTAAAACCAACTGGTTAGATTTAGGTTTATCACATTAATCCTTTTCCCTCTAGATGTATTACTAACTGAAACTTTATATTACTGTTATTTCTAACCCACTGTTATGGTTTCACACCTCAGTTTTATTTAGCACTGGTTTCATACATGTAACTGTATACAAGTGTAAAACCTGGTTGGTTTTAGACTTGTAGCTTTAAGACCTATTTAGACCTCTAGATACAGATACCATGTAATTCCTTTCAGGTTTGAGACAAGGATCTACACCTAACAAATACTCTACCTATTAGAACTCCGGGTAGAGTCGGGGTTCCAACCCCTACAGTACCCAATACATTGATATTTTAAGTTTTACTCTACGATGATTACCCACATATATAAAAACACAGTCCAGTATCCTGGACCTCCCTCAAGATTGTTACTTTACCCACGGTTACTTCCTTAACCTCATACTATACCATTTCATAACTGGGGAGATAACCCACCTCCGGTACCCCCTACAATCTCCTACTCTATACCCAAAACCTCTATGGCATATCTTATTCTGGCACAGATAATAGTCCTTTCTTACTCTATATCTATATCTGTCCTAGATTTGATATAAGATCTACCTCATTACATCTTTATAAACAGTTCTGTCATAAATCTCCTTTTCTCACCCAAACAGGACTACTGCCCCTCATACACCTGTTCCATCTGCTCCAATCACTCCGTATCATTCTACTATACATAACCTCATTAGAGGTCATATTATTACAACTCCTCCTCTCTCTCAACCCTCCTTCTAAACTAAAGCGGCTCTTGACCGCTGATTTACCCTAATTTTAATACTTCATTAACACTATATTTATATTTAATCAACGCCACTGCTCTCAAAACACCTTGCTATACTCATTACCTAATCCCTAGATTCCCACTCAATAGGAAGTTACTCACGTTCCTCGACCCCCAAAATGTATACATACATAATATAACTATTCACCAAACTTTACAAGTTACCTTATATAAAAATCTGAGGTTTTATTTCTTACTTCAAGGAACGTCTATTTCAAATATCTATTCTGCTTTATTGTATGCGTCATATCTCAGTCCAACATTGATATTTGTTTCACTGTATATGCTTTACAGTTTAAATTACATGATGTAATCAGATATCCAATTTATGTTTGCAAGTTCTTGATTGTTATGTTGTCTAATACCACAATAAAAATCTTTAAAAAAAAATAAAAAAAATAATCATGCTTCTCAACCAGAGGGAAAGAGAAGTAGAAGTGGCCTTCTGACCCTTACGCTGTACAGAGAAAACAACAAACAGGGCAGAAGACTGCCGAAAATCTTTAGTAGCTTGTAGGTAAAATTTTAGAGCACAAACAACATCCAAGTTATGCAAAAGACGTTCCTTATGAGAAGAAGGATTAGGACAAAAAGAAGGAACAACAATTTCCTGATTAATGTTTCGATCCAACACCACCTTAGGTAGAAAACCCAATTTAGTACGAAGGGCCGCCTTATCCGTATGAAAAATAAGGTAAGAGGAATCACACTGTAGAGCCAAGAGTTCAGACACTCTGCGAGCAGAGGAAATAGCAATAAGGAACAAAACCTTCCAAGAAAACAACTTAATATCCACAGAATGCATTGGCTCAAACGGAGCCTGTTGCAAAACTGTAAGAACACGGTTTAAGCTCCAAGGAGAAGCAAAAGGTTTAAACACAGGCCTGATTCTGACCAGTGCCTGAAAAAAGGATTGAACATCTGGCACATCTGCCAGACCTTTTTGTGCAAAAGAATAGACAGTGCAGAAATCTGACCCTTCAGGGAATTGACTGCCCTTCTCCAGACTCTCCTGGAGAAAAGACAAAATTCTGGGAGCCCTGACCCTGCTCCAAGAGAAACCCTTCGATTCACACCAATATAGGTATTTGTGCCATACCTTATGGTAAATCTTATGAGTAACTGGTTTGCGAGCCTGAAGCATGGTAGAAATTATTGGCTCAGAAAAAACACGCTTGGCCAAAACTAAGCGTTCAATCTCCAAGCAGTCAGCTTCAGAGAAACTAAATTTGGATGGAAGAAAGATCTGCGAACCAGATCCTGCGTGACCATGCAGGAGCTATTAGAGTTACAGATGCTCTTTCCTGCTTGATATGAGCAATGACTTGTGGAAGGAGAGCAAAAGGAGGAAACAGGTACGCTAGACTGAAATCCCAAGGAACCGTCAGAGCATCTATCAGGGCGACCTGAGGATCTCTTGACCTTGAACCATACCTTGGAAGCTTGGCGTTCTGGTGAGACGCCATCAGATCCAACTCCAAAACCCCCCACCTGGGGGTTATCCTGGTGAACACCTCCGGATGGAGAGCTCACTCCCCGGGATGAAAGGGCTGTCTGCTCAGAAAATCTGCCTCCCAATTGTCTACTCCTGGAATGTAAATGGCAGATAGGAGACAATCGTGAGCTTCTACCCACTGGATAATGTGAGTCACCTCCTTCATAGCAAGGGAACTCCGAGTTCCTCCCTGGTGGTTGATGTAAGCCACGGAGGTGATGTTGTCTGAATGGGATCTGATAAACCGGACTAAAGACAACTGAGGTCAAGTTATCAAGGCATTGAAGATTGTTATCAACTCTAAGATGTTTATAGGAAGAGAGGACTCCTCCCGAGTCCACAGGACCTACGATTTTAAAGAGCCCCAGACTGCTCCCCAGCCTAACAGGCTGATGTCCGTGGTCACAACCACCCAGGAGGGTCTCCGGAAGCATGTGCCCTGAGACAGATGATCCTGTGAAATCCACAATGAGAGAGGGTCTCTTGTTAGAGTATCCAGATCTATCCTCATTGACTGAGTATGCATAGTTGCAGAGATCTCAGATGGAACCGAGCAAAAGGAAAAATGTCCATGGAAGCAACCATCAGACCAATTACCTCCATGCATTGAGCCACTGATGGACGAATAGTAGACTGGAGAGAGAGACATGAAGGGAGAAGTTTGGATTTTCTGACATCTGTCAGAAAAATCTTCATGTATAGGGGCTCTATGATGGTCCCTAAGAAACACACTTTGACAGACCTCTCGGTACCCTCTCGGAAGGTTCTCAGAGTCTTTCCCGGGAGGAGCGCATATAGCGGCTACCTCTTCCGACCTCCCCTGGTATGCTTTGAGCATATTAACATGGATGGTCCGCTGGACTCATATCTGAACATTTAGCTACCAGGTAGATAGTGTCACAGAGTGGTTTCACCACAATGTAAGGTCCCTGCCAGGCGGCCTGTAACTTGTCCACCTTGGTTGGTTTCAGGGCGAGAACCTTTTGTTCCACAGCCAAAGGTGTGGTTTCGGATGGTACGGCCGTACCACCGTTTCTGCCATCTCTGCGCATACTGAAGGTTCTCCCGGACAGCATCCGTAAGATCTTTCAGCCAGTCCCTCAAAACGAGCACATACCCTATGATAGAGGTCTCCCTTCCTTCCTCCCCTCCTTCCCAGTGAGCTCTAAGTAAGTCTAGTGGCCCCCTTACCCTTCTTCCATACAATAGCTCAAATGGGGAGAATTCGGTGGATTCCTATGGCACCTCCCGATAAGCAAACAGGAGATCGGGCAGGAATTTCTCCCAATCCATGTGAAAGGTTGCAAATGTCCGAAGCAATTGCTTCAGAGTTCTGTTGAACCTTTCACAGAGTCCGTTCGTCTGGAGGGTGATAAGGAGAGCTATGCAGAGGTTTTATCCCGCATAGTTTCCAGAGATGCTGGGTCAGTTCAGCAGTGTACTGAGTCCCCTGGTCCGAGAGTATCTCCTAAGGGAATCCCACCCTAGCAAAGATCTGTGTCAGTGCATCCGCCACGGTCTCTGCACAGATATTTGTCAGGGGGATTGCCTGCGGGTAGCATAATCTATCACAGTTAAGATGTATCTCTTACCAGAGGGACTGGGGCGAGGCAGGGGTCCTATAAGGTCTACAGTAATCCGGCTAAATGGGTCAGATATTATCGGTAGGGGAAACAGGGAAGCCTTGGAGCAGTCACCCTTCTTGCCCACCAGCTGAAAGGTATCGCACGTCCTACAGTAGTGTCTGATGTCCCCCTTGATCCCGGGCCAGAAAAACAGCTGGGTAAGGCGGTGGTGAGACTTGGTCACTCCGAAGTGACCGGCTAGAGGAATATCATGCCCTAATCAGGTTATGCCGCTAGTTCTGCGGCACCACCAGCTGTCGCTTGGGCACAGGGTGGGGGGTCTTTCCCATCAGTGACCCGGTACCACAATCCATTCTCCCACTCTATTATCTCTCCCTCCAAACCTCCAGGGTCAGTCTCTGCTCTATATCTGTAACCGGTTAGGGTAGAGTCAGTCAGGATGTCTTGGGCAAATTGAGCCGTGGAAGTCCAAGGAAAAGGGGAAAGGATCAGGGCTGGTTCAGCAGAGTCTGCCCTTACCTGGGTCCCATCCTCGAGTGCTAGCTCTGCCCGCCTCGCCTGCTGGTCATGGCACAAGTTTCAGTTACACCATCCACCTGGAATGACGAGGAAAGGTGGCCTAGGTTGTTTCCGAGTAAGACATCTGCTGACAGCTCCCGCATTACCCCAACTTCCACATCCTGAGTGCTGGTGCCTCAATCTAAGTAGACGCCGGCTGTGGGGATGCGCAGGATCTTGCCTCCGGCTACTCGGACTGCAATGCTCGTCCCGTGTGATCATCCATTGCTACCACTTGGGGTTGTACCAGGGTAATGGTGGCACCACTGTCTCATAACTCCTGGGTATGTCTGCCGTTCACCCTCACCTCTTGCCAGTGGTGATGCCTGTTGTCTAATGCTGCGGCTTGAACCGGATTGACCTCATGAAGAACTCAGAATTCTTCTTCACCCCTGGGACCTGCAAGGCGATCCCCTCAGGTGTCTATGCAATGGGCTGCCACTCTGGATGTGGCTTGGTTGCAGGGGTGCTGCGGGATGCCTCTGGGGCAATTCATTTTGAAGTGCCCCAATTGGTTGCAGTCAAAAAACACTGGGATCCCATCTTCCTAAGCAAAGGGAACCCAGTTCCGAACCTCCAGGGGTGTCTGTTCGTAGAACTGCTCCAGCAAGATCAGTGGGCTCACCTCGGCCAAGGTAGTTGCTTGACTCCCAGGGAACCAGACATCCACGGACTGGGACATCTGGTGCCCCAATTCACTGTAGGGTTGTCCCTCCCACTTCCGGAGCCCCCAGAACTTGAGCCTATGGGACTCTGGGGTAATACCGGGCCAGCAATCTCTCCTTGACCCGGTCATAATCTTTTCAATCTTCCACTAAGTTAGTTTCAAAAGCATCTAGAGCTCTTCCAGACAACTTGCTGAGGAGGAGGGTCACCCATCGATCCCTTGCAGGTCGCACTGTGTCTCAAAGACCTGCAGGTATCGGTCTATCTCCTCCTGGTCATCCTAGAAGGAACAGAAAGCAGCATAGGGCAACTTCTTTCGGCTTCTCCTGTCCACAGGTGCCAGTTCCTCATTCACCCATTGGGCTTCCAGTTTCCACAACTGGGTTGCATCTGCGATAATCTGGGTGATCACCTCTGGAGGGGGTGTGGTGCTGTATAGAGCTAACCGCCACTGAATGTCCTTCTGGAGGTCAGTCAGCTCGGCATCCCTCACCACTGGTTCCCGGAGCTGGGGTCGCTCTCTGTCACCCTCCATGAGCTCTGCTATCAGGACAGCCCTTGTTTTTCTGCTGGCGGACTGTCCTCATGCTTCAAGCAGGTCTTTTAGTGTAGTTTGCTTGGGGGGGCTATAGCGAATCTCCATTCTATGTAGATCCCGATGATGGTTTGGACGCTCCAGTACAAGGAAGCAAATCCCGCCGCTGCTACCAATGTGACGGATCTCTCGGTACCCTCTCTGGGTATGTCCGCCTGTTCGGCTTCCCTAATAGCTGGAACCATCAATGCTTCAGAAAATAACCCCAAGAATCAGACAGGACCGATTTTAGAGTAAAAACAGAATGAAACTTTATTGAAAAGGAGACACACATTTTATACACTTACAAACCCCCGCCCTGAACAAACATTATCTAGAGCAGCAGTTTAAACAATAGGAATGTAAATAGATTTGCATAGAATCCTCGACCCTGTTCCCTTACAGGTACTGGAACAATCACCCCCAGGGAGGAAAGGTCCTGAACGCAGCTTAAGAAGGCATTTCTTTTTACCTGGTCTGCAGATAATCTTGAGAGGATGAATCTTCCCCTGGGAGGACAAGTCTTGAATCCTATTTTGTAACCCTGAGATACTATGTCCACAGCCCAAGAATCTGGGACATCGCGTATCCAAGCTTGACGAAAAAAGGAAAGTCTGCCCCCTACTTGATCCAATACCAGACCGGGGCGGACCTTTCATGCTGATTTAGCCTCAGATAAAGGCTTCTTTGACTGATTCCCCTTATTTCAAGGCTGACTGGATCTCCAAGAGGACTTGGATGGCTCCAGCTTGGAGGAGGAAGAGGGGGACTTTTGTTCTTTGAAGTTATGAAAGGAACGAAAATTAGAATTTTGGCGACCCTTAGGTCTATTCTTGTCCTGAGGTCGAAAAGACCCCTTTCCACCTGTAATCTCAGAAATTATCTTCGCCAGACCAGGACCAAAAAGGGTCTTACCCTTATAAGGTAAGGACAGGAGCTTGGACTTGGAAGTTACATCAGCTGACCAAAACTTTAGCCATAGAGCTCTGCAAGCTAGAACAGCAAAGCTTGACATCTTGGCTCCCAGTCTAATTACTTGCATGTTGGCATCAGAAATAAAGGAATTGGCCAGTTTAAGAGCCTTGATCCTATCTTGGATCTCCCCTACAGAAGTCTCTTCTAAAATCAGCTCAGACAAGGCATCACATCAATAAGATGCTGCACTTGCAACTGTAGCAATACAAGCAGCGGGTTGCCATTGTAATCCCTGATTAATATACATTTTTAAATAAGCCTCAAGCTTCTTATCCATGGGATCCTTAAAAGAACAACTATCCTCTATAGGAATCGTAGTTCTTTTGGCCAGAGTAGAGATAGCTCCTTCCACCTTAGGCACAGTTCGCCACAAATCCCGAATGTAGTCAGCAACAGGAAACCTCTTCTTAAAACGGGAAAAGGGGAAAAGGGAATCCCTGGTTTATCCCATTCCTGTGTTATAATTTCTGACATACGGTCTGGAACAGGAAAAACTTCCACGGAAGAAGAAACATCAAAGTATTTATTAAGCTTACTATATTTTTTAGGGTTGACAGTGACAGAAGGGTAAGAGTCATCTAAAGTAGCCAGTACCTCCTTAAGAAGTAAATAAAGGTGTTCAAGCTTAAATCTGAAATTAACTTCTTCAGAATCAGTCAAAGGATTTACACTGCCAGAATCTGAGATCTCACCCTCAGAAGCTACTGAGGTATCTTCCTCAACTGACTTATGGGAGAGGTCAACCATCGCAGAAGAAGATGAGACAGACACCTTACTAGCAGAAATATGATTTGATTTCCTCTTGTTGTTACCTGCAATGGGGAAAGCAGATAAAGATGCAGACACCGCAGGAGATATCTGTGCAGCAAAATCTCCTGGCAAATAAACACCTCCAGGAAAATGAGAGGAACCGCAGGGCACTGTATGTGATACCATTGAGGCTTGGGACGTTTGAGGAGAAAGCTGTGGCATATCCTGAACAGCATTATCCTGAGAGACAATAGGCTCAGAAGGAAGTAATTTATCTTTAAATTTTAGGGTCTTAGCTAAACACGAGGAACAAAATTGCATGGGCAAAACAATTTGGGCCTTTAAACATAAAGAAAACAGACTCCTGTTCAGTGTCCATAGCTAAGATAGTACCAAAAAATAAAAGAAAAATGACACAAATTAAAAAATGTAACTGTCACTTTAATAAGGAGAGTAATCCTTCAGAGCGCAATAACGCCAAGTATGCAAAAAGAAATGAAAATAAAAATGCACCTCTACACCTCAGTCAGGCTGAGGTACCCTACCTTAACCGTCAGAAGCTGCAAATTATACAAATGAAGAGCTCTCCGGCAGATCAGCCAGATGATATCCCTACAGCCGCCACAGAAAAGGAACTCACAGAGAATGACGCCGCTCCGATCAGCATGCAAGCGGAAGAGTGGGAAGTCACGTGAGCGGCAGCACAAGAAACTGCGCAACAAACTAAAAGCGCATGTTTGTTTCAAGAAGTCTTTCTGAAGCAAAAACATCTTGGTAGAGGATGTGGATCAATAAAAAATGATTAAAACGTTTTGAAACTGTAATGCTAGTGGGATATTCCACTATCAGACCGAACTCGGCCAGTAGTCTTCTTATCCCGGCGTTAAGCCGGAATGATAGGGAATATCCCAGAGCAGGGAAAGTTTGCAAGATGAGGTAAGCAGCACTCACCACAGGCAGGATAGTCTTCGGTGGCAACAGGCAGGGAATCAGAGAAAGGCAGTTCAGTGATAAACCACAAGAAGAGTCAGACAGGCAAGGTTTGGCAACAGTAAGGTAGTCCAAAGGTAAACCACTTGAATGGTCAGGCAGGCAGTGTTTGACAATGGTAAAGCAGTCCAAAGGTAAACTACTAGAATGGTCAGGCAGGCAGGGTTTGGCAACAGTAAAGCAGTCCAAAGGTAAACCACTATAATGGTCAGGCAGGCAGGGTTTGGCAACAGGGAGGCAAACCAGAACAATAGGGGTAAATCAAGCAGAGTAGTCAGACAAGCAGAGTTCAGCAGCAGAATATAAATCCAGCAGCTCAGGGGTTAACAGGCAGAGTGGTCAGACAAGCAGAGTTCAGCAGCAATAAATCAATCCAGTAGTTTAGGGTTAACAGGCTGAGTGGTCAGACAAGCAGAAGTCAGCAACAGAATATAAATCCAGTAGTTTAGGGTTAACAGGCAGAGTGGTCAGACAAGCAGAGTTCAGCAGCAATAAATCAATCCAGTAGTTTAGGGTTAACAGGCTGAGTGGTCAGACAAGCAGAAGTCAGCAACAGAATATAAATCCAGTAGTTTAGGGTTAACAGGCAGAGTGGTCAGACAAGCAGAGTTCCGCAGCAATAAATCAATCCAGTAGTTTAGGGTTAACAGGCTGAGTGGTCAGACAAGCAGAAGTCAGCAACATAATATAAATCCAGTAGTTTAGGGTTAACAGGCAGAGTGGTCAGACAAGCAGAGTTCAGCAGCAATAAATCAATCCAGCAGTTTAGGGTTAACAGGCTGAGTGGTCAGGCAAGCAGAGTTCAGCAGCAATAAATCAATCCAGTAGTTTAGGGTTAACAGGCTGAGTGGTCAGACAAGCAGAAGTCAGCAACAGAATATAAATCCAGTAGTTTAGGGTTAACAGGCAGAGTGGTCAGACAAGCAGAGTTCAGCAGCAATAAATCAATCCAGCAGTTTAGGGTTAACAGGCTGAGTGTTCAGGCAAGCAGAAGTCAGCAGCAGAATATAAATCCAGCAGTTCAGGGGTTAACAGGCAGAGTGGTCAGACAGGCAGAGTTAAGCAGCAATAAATCAATCCAGTAGTTTAGGGTTAACAGGCTGAGTGGTCAGATAAGCAGAAGTCAGCAACAGAATATAAATCCAGTAGTTTAGGGTTAACAGGCTGAGTGGTCAGATAAGCAGAAGTCAGCAACAGAATATCAATCCAGTAGTTTAGGGTTAACAGGCTGTGCGGTCAGACTAGCAGAAGTCAGCAACAGAATATCAATCCAGTAGTTTAGGGTAAACAGGCTGAGTGGTCAGACAAGCAGAGTTCAGCAGCAATAAATCAATCCAGTAGTTTAGGGTAAACAGGCTGAGTGGTCAGGCAAGCAGAAGTCAGCAACAGAATATCAATCCAGAAATCAGTAATCTATCACACCCAGGAGCACACAAAGTAACACCTATACTTGGGCAGTGATAGATTACATAGGCGCAGGATTCGCTCCACAGGGGATCCCAACCGGCATCAGAGCGGAAAGCGTGCGGCGATGAAGTCAGCGCTGTACGCAACAGGAGCCGACACAGCCCCTGACAACGAGCAGGGAAGGAGGCACCGCGTCCCTAGCAACCGCCAGTGTGGCGTGGCATGACAGAAACCTCAGAGTTTCCCATCCGTGTCTTAGTTGTGAAATAAAGAAACCCTTCAGCCAAAGGTACCATCACAAAATAAATAAGGGAAGTCATTAACCCTTCAGTCTCCCTCACATACTTATAGTGCCTGCAAACTGCCCAATGAATCCATAATAAGGATTGAATAAGTCCCAAATACAGACCTTAAAGTGCAAGTCTCCAATACCTAGAAGACGAAAGCACTTACCTGCAGATCCAGCTGTCGGGCAGCTCACAAGGTGTGAAAGGACACTTACTCCTATCAGAGACCTGTAGAAAAAGAGAGAACAAAGTAACCAACACTGGCTTTCTATAACAGGGGTAGCAACAATGTTAGAAGTAAATCAAAGATAACCTCGCCACCTTCTAACTGCTAAAAGTCACCACTACTCTTACTAAAGAGATTGACATGGACACAGCGAGACCCTAATCCTTGCTTGCAGGGAAAAGTACTCTTTAAAGGATTAAATCTTCAGACACTCAACTTCACCATGCTCCTGATCACAGAGGCAAAGAATGACTGGGGGTTATGGATAAGGAAAGTGACACTTAAAGGGACAGTCTAGGCCAAAATAAACTTTCATGATTCAGATAGAGCATGTAATTTTAAACAATTTTCCAATTTACTTTTATCACCAATTTGCTAATTTCTTAGACCTTGAAGCCCACCTCTTTCAGATTGCATTTTAACAGTTTTTCACCACTAGAGGGTGTTAGTTCACGTATTTCATATAGATAACACTGTGCTCGTGCACGAGAAGTTATCTGGGAGCAGGCACTGATTGGCTAGACTGCAAGTCTGTCAAAAGAACTGAAAAAAGGGGCAGTTTTAACAGAGGTTAAAAGTATATTATTATAAATGTGTTAGTTATGCAAAACTGGGAAATGGGTAATAAAGGGATTATCTATCTTTTAAAACAATAAAAATTCTGGTGTAGACTGTCCCTTTAACAGCTGTGCTGGGGTGCTCTTTGCTTCCTCCTACTGGTCAGGAGGTGAATATCCCACTAGTAATTGGAATGGCGTTGTGGACTCTCCATGCCATAGGAAATAAATGGGGTTTTCTTGTGAGCAGAGCACACATCCAGTTATCTGCTGGTATTAAAATCATTATTATTTATTTTTTTGTTTTTTAAATAGCTTTATCGGCTTAATCACAAATACATACATATACTTCAAAAACAAGGATTCAATACAGAGTTGTATAGAGAAAGAGAGGTACAATTATGGAGTAGACAGAGAGGAACATATAGTATAGCATCCAAAGATTATCATAAGTGAGAGCTTACTGGTTTGTAGAGGTGAAATTAGTTCATCTTTGTTCTATTGCGCATAATAGTCCTAAGATCTGTAGTTGGAATTAAACCGCTTGGGACTTTACAATAATCACATGGAAAATATTATTTATTTCACTTTTTTTCCTTTATTGTTTATTTCTCTTGTAAACAGGGAGGGGACAGTGGGAAAGGTAGACATGGTGGAAAGGGATAGAGGAAAGGAGGAGACTATAAAAAAAGAAGGGGGGAGGGTAGGAAGTGGCTGGTGTGCGTCAATGCTACAAAATCAGTCTGTCAGTCGGAGGTTTGTAATTATTCCAGAGGTTGAGCATGGCCTGATATGTTTCCACATGTTGTCATTTTTCATGAAGTGGAATCTTTCTAGCTGAATAAGGTCAGAGGTTTGGGCCTGCCAGTCTTTGAGTGTTGGTAAATTGATTGATTTCCAATGCTTAGGGATACGTTTTTAGCGCTGTTGAGCAGTATGAGGAGAAGGGAGCTTTTTATTTTATTTTGAAGTTTAGGCATAGATTGGAACATTAGGATTGAGATGCTATGTGTGATAGTTGTTTCTAAGATTTCTGATATGGCTTTAAAAGCTTTCATCCAGAAGTCTGTGATGGAGAGGAAAGACCACCATATGTGAGACATAGAGCCCTTATGCCCGCATCCTCTCCAGCATTTGTTGCTGATGTGTGGGTTGGTTTTGTGTAGTCTAGACAGGGTTAAGTACCATCGACTAAGAAATGTAAAATGTACTTCTAGCATGGTGACTGATGAGGGAGCTGTAGGGGCAGTTTGAAAGGATTTGAGCCATGTGTTATGGTCCAGCTCAGATTCTAGTTCCCAGCACTAGGCCCAGGCTTTTGAGGGTAAGGTTTTTTCGTCAGGTAGTAGTAGTATTTTGTATAGTAGAGAGATAGTGTGTCTCAGAGGTGTTTGTTGGGTGCATAGGTGTTCGAAGGGGGTAAGATCCCTTTGCATTTTAGATTTGTGTTTATTAGTAGAAACATAGTGTATGAGTTGAGAGCGGGAGAGCCAGGTCAAGAAAAGTGTTTCGTCCCATTGTTGTAGCTTTTCCAAAGACATAATAGTTTCCTGTTCAATAGCAAAATGTAAAATTCCATCCCTTAGTTTGTAAGTGGGCATGTGGGAAGGAGTAACTTGGGTGTAAGGTATGTCTGGGTTTTTCTCTAATGGGGAGGGGAGGAGTGGTGAGTGGATTGAAGAGACGTGGGTATTTGTGGGTATTATTTTGTCCCATTCTTGTAAAGATGTCGCTATAGTTGGTTAGTGAAAAAGCGCGGTTGGTCTTTTTTGTGGTGTTAACCACACCAACATTGCCATGTTGCCTCTATCAAAAATGCTATTGTCTAGTTGGACCCATGCCTTTTGGTTTGAGTTATGGCTCCAGTCTAATATATATGTTGCACTCCTATAAAGTAGTAGATGGGGAGCGCCCATGCCACCTCTACTCTTAGGGAGGCACATAGTATGTCTCCGAACTCTGCTTTCCTTTCCGTGACAAATTAATTTATCTATTAGTGTCTGTAATTGTGGTATGAAGTTAGTGGGGAGAGGGATTGAGAAAGTTTAGTATAGTAGTTGTGGTAAAATATTAATTTTAACTATCCCTATTCTGCCCAGCCATAAGGCTGGTTTATTATTCCAGGAGACTATGTCCCTAGCTATTTCATCTTTTAAGTGCTGGTAGTTAAGAGTGAATAGAGTGTGGGGGTTAGGTGACAGATATATTCCTAAGTATTTTAGGCTTTTAGTTGCTAGTTTTATCTGACATTGGGACACAAGTTGGTTTATTAGGTGAGGTGGAGTAGAGATGTTACAAATTGAGGTGGAAATTGGAAAATTGTCCGTATGCGTGTAACTCTAATAGTAACTTTGGGAGGGTAGTTTCAATTAGACATCGTAAAGATGATATCATCGGCATACATGATAAGTTTGTGCTCTGATTCTCCAATCTTTACACCTGCAATGTTATTGTTAAGTCTGACCTTATGGGCTAACACCTCTATGGAAAGAATGAGAGAAGAGGGGACAGAGGGCAACCCTAACAGGTCCCATTAGAGATGTGAAAAGTGTCTGAGAGGATCCCATTCACCCTCACCTTGGCATTTGGATTAGTGTATAGAGAAAAAGCCATATGGAGGAAGGAGGATCCAAATTTCATTTTGGTCATGACTTTTTACAGATAGAGCCAGTCTACTCTATCAAAGGCTTTTTCTGCGCCTGTAGAGAATAGAGAGAGGGGGAGGAAATGTTGTTTGGCGTGGTCTATATTATGAAGTATTGTCTTTGGCCTTGCGCCCAGGGACAAACCCAACCTGGTCTGTGGAAATGAGCCATGGTAGAAATCTGTTAAATCTGGTTGCTAGGACCTTGGCCAGGGTTTTAATATCAGTATTTAAGAGCAAAATGGGTCTGAAGTTGCCTGGACTATCGGGGGGCTTTCCTGGTTTAGGTAAAACCGATATATGTGCCTCAAGCATGCTTTTGGTGAAGCTTTAGTGGAGGGTAGGTCATTGAAAAGGGCATGTAGGTGGGGGATAAGAAGGTTTTTATTTGTTTTATAGTATTTAGGGGTGAACCCATCAGGCCCTGGGCATTTGCCAGCAGGTAGGTCTTTTATGGCTTGGTCTAATTCTGTGTCAGTAAGAGGGGAGTCAAGTGCGGCCGAGTCTTCATCACTGATTTTGTTGAGGGGTAAGTCTTATAAATGTTTTGTGATATATTAGAGGTATTGGCAGCTGTAGAATCAAGATTGTATAAGGTCTCATAGTATTGCCTATGCACTTACTGTCCCATATATCGATTGAGTTGTTTGCCCTAATGGAGTGAATGTATGAGCTGTATTTTTTACGCTGGATAGAATTGGCTAGGAGCTTGCCCGGTTTATTACCTTGGTCATAGTAAAGCTGACGAAGGAGCAACACTTGCTTTTGGGAGTCTGGCGTTAGGAGGTCTCTTAGTTCTTAACATGTATGCGTTAAGGACGATAGAAGTGCTGAGTTATGTGGTTCCTGTTAGTGTTTGTTTTCAAGATGTAGTATAGTGGTGTGTAGTTTTTTATATTTTCCTCTTTTTTCAATCATTTGTTTTTTTGCTTTAAGTTTGATTATTTCACTGTGGACAACGCATTTGTGAGCCTCCCATTTGTTTGCGTTTGTGGTGTCTGCGTGTGAGTTAAAGGTGAAAAATTCAGTAATTGTTTTGCCAATTTTTGATGCTGTTATTGGGTCGAGAAGTAGGTAGTCGTCAAGTCTCCAGATATATTCAGACATGGGGAATTCTGGTCAGATTAGAGTGCAAGTTACTGGGGCGTGATCAGTCTAAGTAATTGCACCTATGTCACATTTAGTTATAGGGGTGAGTACACTGGAGTCGGTGTACCAACAATCAATACTTGAGTATTTTTTGTGGGCGTTCGAATAGAAAGTGTAGTCTCTATCTATAGGATTAAGTGTGCGCCATATGTCGTGGAGGTTGAGGTCCGTTAAGGACGACTTAACAATTTTTAAGTATGTGCTTTGATACATTAGAGATAGAATTGGCTGTATACTGTTGGGGGTTGAGGGGGATGTTGAAGTCCCCTCCCAGAAGAATGGTTCCCTTAACGTGGTCAAGGAGAAGGCATGATATTTTTCTGAAAAAACGGTGTTGGTCAGTGTTAGGGCCGTATATATATGTTAAGTAGGGTAATCTTTCTTCCAAAAAGTAGTCCCACAATCAGTAGGTATCTACCTTCTGGGTCCTTAAGCACTGTCAGGATTTGTAGGGACATTGAACTGTGAAGTAATATTCCGACTTCGTTTATTTTTGTGTGGTCTGGAGGCAAAGAACATAGTGGAGTACTTAGGGTTAGTCCACTTAGGCTATTTTCCTTTCTAAAAGTGGGTTTCCTGAAGGAAGAGGATAGAATGGTTTTATTTGGTAAATTTTTACATAGCTATCAACCTCTTTCCAGGGCTATTGAGGTCTTTGACATTGATAGCTGTCATAGTCAAGGTGTGTCTGGCTGCATGGATCTTTTAGTAGACATAGTAGGGGGGGAAGGGGGAAACCTTTTAGGAGGGAGAAGTGGGGTTAAGAGGAGAGTTAGGCATCTACTTATCAAGCCGTCAACCGCAAATACACTGGAATTCTTTAGCGTAATTGTGGCGAGCTTGATTCGCCTTAGTTATCAAAGCCTACAGACCGGCAAAAGTAGAATTTAGTGACGTAACATACGATCCGCTGGACTCAGTCCGACACAGATCGATGCTTACGTCATTACAGATGTTCCGAATGTAAATTCAGCACTATCTGACTACTTTTGCTAGTTAACAAATGTCTACCAGGTACGCTCGCCACTATTCCAGCCCAGCGTATCTGGTTTTCAATCCGCCGCCCTGGAGGCGGAGGATGCCATAGGAATCAATATGAGTCTGAAAGCAGCAAAAGCTCATGTTCGCTGCTGTCCGATATCCCATTGATTCCTATGCTAGAATGAAAGAAACACCCTAACATATACCCCAAGTCTAAACACCACTAATCTGCCCCCCCTACACCCCCGCCACCTACATTATACTTATTAACCCCTAATCTGCCGCCCCAACACCGCTGCCACCTACATGAAAAGGAAATTTATGCTTACCTGATAAATTGATTTCTTCTACGATACGACGAGTCCACGGATTCATCCTTACTTGTGGGATACTATCCTCCTGCTAACAGGAAGTGGCAAAGAGCACCACAGCAGAGCTGTATATATAGCTCCTCCCTTCTCTCCACCCCCAGTCATTCGACCAAAGGTATAGGAAGAGAAAAGAAAAGCTAAAAGGTGCAGAGGTGACTGAAGTTTTGAAAAAATATAATCTGTCTAAAAAGACAGGGAGGGCCGTGGATTCGTCGTATCGTAGAAGAAATCAATTTATCAGGTAAGCATAAATTTATTTTTCTTCTACTAGATACGACGAGTCCACGGATTCATCCTTACTTGTGGGATACAATACCAAAGCAACAGGACACGGATGAAAGGGAGGGACAAGACAGATACCTAAACGGAAGGCACCACTGCTTGAAGAACTTTTCTCCCAAAATTAGCCTCAGAAGATTCAAAAGTATCAAATTTATAAAATTTGGAAAAAGTGTGAAGGGAGGACCAAGTTGCAGCCTTACAAATCTGTTTAACAGATGCATCGTTTTTAAAGGCCCATGTGGAAGCCACAGCCCTAGTAGAATGAGCCGTAACCCTTTCAGGAGGCTGCTGTCCAGCAGCCTCGTATGCCAGACGGATGATGCTTTTCAGCCAAAAAGAAAGAGAGGTAGCCGTAGCTTTTTGACCCCTATGCTTTCCAGAATAAACAACGAATAGAGAAGATGTTTGACGGAAATCCTTGGTCGCTTGTAAGTAAAGCTTCAAGGCACGAACCATGTCCAAGTTATGTAACAGACGCTCCTTCTTAGAAGGATTAGGACACAAATAAGGAACAACAATTTCCTGATTAATATTCTTATTTGAAACAACCTTAGGAAGGAATCCAGGTTTAGTACGCAAAACCACCTTATCAGAATGGAATATAAGATAAGGCGAATCACATTGTAACACAGAAAGCTCAGAAACTATTCGAGCAGAAGAGATAGCAACTAAAAACAAAACTTTCCAAGATAAAAGCTTAATATCTATGGAATGCATGGGTTCAAACGAAACCCCTTGAAGAACATTAAGAACTAAATTCAAACTCCATGGCGGAGCAATAGGTTTAAATACAGGCTTGATTCTAATTAAAGCCTGACAAAAAGACTGAACGTCTGGGACATCCGCCAGACGCTTATGTAGTAGAATTGACAAAGCAGAAATTTGTCCCTTTAAGGAACTAGCTGATAATCCCTTCTCCAATTCTTCTTGGAGAAAGGACAAAATCCTAGGAATCCTAACCCTACTCCATGAGTAGCCCTAGGATTCACACCAATAAAGATATTTACGCCATATCTTATGGTAAATCTTTCTAGTGACAGGCTTGCGAGCCTGAATCAAAGTATCAATGACCGACTCAGACAATCCCCGCTTAGATAAGATCAAGCGTTCAATCTCCAGGCAGTCAGCTGCAGAGAATTTAGATTTGGATGTTGGAACTGACCTTGAATGAGAAGGTCCTGTCTCAACGGAAGTTTCCACGGTGGCAGAGAGGACATGTCCACTAGATCCACATACCAAGTCCTGCGTGGCCATTATTAGGATTACCGATGCTCTCTCCTGTTTGATTCTTGCAATCACACGAGGCAGGAGAGGAAATGGTGGAAACACATAAGCCAGGTTGAACGACCAAGGTACTGCTAGAGCATCTATCAGTTCAGCTTGGGGATCCCTTGACCTGGACCCGTAACGAGGAAGTTTGGCATTCTGACGAGATGCCATCAGATCCAATTCCGGTGTGCCCCATTGACGAATCAATGATGCAAACACCTCCGGATGGAGTTCCCACTCCCCTGGATGAAAAGTCTGACGACTTAGAAAATCCGCTTCCCAGTTCTCTACTCCTGGGATATAGATTGCTGATAGATAGCAAGAGTGAGTCTCTGCCCATCGGATTATCTTTGAAACCTCTATCATCGCTAGAGAACTCCTTGTTCCCCCTTGATGATTGATATATGCTACAGTTGTGATATTGTCCAACTGGAATCTTATGAATTTGGCCAAAGCCAACTGAGGCCACCCCTGAAGCGCGTTGAATATTGCTCTCAGTTCCAGAATATTGATTGGTAGGAAAGACTCCTCCTGAGTCCAAATACCCTGAACCTTCAGGGAATTCCAGACTGCACCCCAGCCCAAGAGGCTGGCGTCCGTTGTCACTATTACCCATGCTGGCCTGCGGAAGCACATTCCCTTGGACAGATGATCCTGTGACAACCACCAAAGAAGAGAGTCTCTGGTCTCTTGATCCAGATTTATCTGAGGAGATAAATTCGCATAATCCCCATTCCACTGTCTGAGCATGCACAGCTGCAGTGGTCTGAGATGAAAGCGTGCAAACGGAACGATGTCCATTGCCGCTACCATTAATCCAATGACTTCCATACACTGAGCCACTGATGGCCGAGGAATGGACTGAAGCGCTCAGCAAGTATTTAGAATCTTTGACTTTCTGACCTCCATCAGAAATATTTTCATGTCTACCGAGTCTATCAGAGATCCCAAGAATGGAACTCTTGTTAGTGGAACTAGTAAAATCTTTTCTATATTCACTTTCCAACCGTGAGTTCTTAGAAATGCCAACACGATGTCCGTGTGAGATTTGGTCAGATGACGCCTGAATCAAAATATCATCCAGATAGGGCGCCACTGCTATGCCCCGCGGCCTGAGAACCGCCAGAAGGGACCCTAGCACCTTTGTGAAGATTCTGGGAGCTGTGGCCAACCCAAAAGGGAGGGCCACAAACTTATAGTGTTCGTCCAGAAAGGCGAACCTTAGAAACTGATGATGATCCTTGTGGATAGGAATGTGAAGATACGCATCCATGGTGGTCATATATTGACCTTCCTGGATCATTGGTAAAATTGTTCGTATAGTCTCCATCTTGAACGATGGGGCTCTGAGAAATTTGTTTAGGCACTTTAGATCTAAAATCGGTCTGAAAGTTCCCTCTTTTTTGGGAACCACGAACAGATTTGAGTAAAACCCCTGTCCTAGTTTTGGAACTGGACAAATTACCCCCATGGTATAGAGGTCTTTTACACAGCGTAAGAACGCCTCTCTTTTTGTCTGGTCTACAGACAAACGTGAAAGATGAAATCTCCCTCTTGGGAGAAAATCCTTGAATTCCAGCTGATACCCCTGGGTCACAATTTCTAATGCCCAGGGATCCTGAACACCCCTTGCCCAAGCCTGAGCGAAGAGAGAAAGTCTGCCCCCTACTAAATCCGGTCCCGGGGGGGCTGCCCCTTCATGCTGTCTTGATAGCAGCAGCGGGCTTCTTGGCTTGTTTACCTTTATTCCAGGCCTGGTTAGGTCTCCAGACTGACTTGGATTGAGCAAAATTCCCCTCCTGCTTTGTGGCGGAAGAGGAAGTAGAGGGTCCTCCTTTAAAGTTTCGAAAAGAACGAAAATTATTTTGTTTAGCCCTCATCTTAACAGTCTTATCCTGAGGCAGGGCATGACCTTTACCTCCAGTAATGTCAGCAATGATTTCCTTCAATTAAGGCCCGAATAGGGTCTTACCTTTAAACGGAATAGCTAAAAGCTTAGATTTTGATGACACATCAGCAGACCAAGATTTAAGCCATAACGCTCTACGCGCTAAAATGGCAAAACCTACATTTTTCGCAGCTAATTTAGCCATTTGAAAAGCGGCATCGGTAATAAAAGAATTAGCCAGCTTGAGTGCCTTAATTCTATCCAAAATATCATCTAATGGGGTCTCAACCTTAAGAGACTCCTCTAGAGCCTCGAACCAAAAAGCTGCTGTAGTAGTAACTGGAACAATGCACGCTATAGGTTGTAGAAGAAAACCCTGATGAATAAACAATTTCTATAGAAGACCCTCTAATTTTTTATCCATAGGATCTTTGAAAGCACAACTGTCCTCAATAGGTATAGTTGTACGCTTAGCTAGGGTAGAAATAGCTCCCTCCACCTTAGGGACCGTTTGCCAAGAATCCCGAATGGTGTCAGATATGGGAAACATTTTCTTAAAATTAGGAGGGGGAGAGAACGGAATGCTTGGTCTATCCCATTCCTTTGTAACAATGTCCGAAATTCTTTTAGGGACTGGAAAAACATCAGTGTAAGTAGGTACCTCTAGATATTTATCCATCTTACACAATTTCTCTGGTGGTATCACAATAGGGTCACAATTATCGCTAAAACCTCCCGGAGTAACAGGCGGAGGTGTTCAAGCTTAAATTTAAAGGACATCACGTCCGAATCTGTCTGAGGTAAAACATTTCCTGAATCTGAAAGCTCTCCCTCAGACAGCAATTCCCCGACCCCCAAATCAGAACACTGTGAGGGTACATCGGAAATGGCCAATAAAGCATCAGAGGGCTCAGCATTAACCTTAACACCGGACCTACTGCGCTTACCCTGTAAACCTGGCAGTTTAGATAATACCTCTGTAAGGGTAGTAGACATAACTGCAGACATATCTTGCAGAGTAAAAGAATTAGACGCACTAGAAGTACTTGGCGTCGCTTGAGTGGGCGTTAAAGGTTGTGACACTTGGGGAGAATTGGATGGCATAACCTGATTTTCTTCAGACTGAGAATCATCCTTAGACATACTTTTATCACCTAAAATATGTTCTTTGCAATGTAAGGCCCTTTCAGTACATGAGGGACACAATGTAAGTGGGGGTTCCACAATGGCTTCTAAACACATACGGCTAGATTTAGAGTTTTGTCGGTAACGACCCGCGTAGCCAACGCTGGCTTTTTTCTGGCCGCACCTTTAAAATATCTCTGGTATTGAGAGTCCACAGAATGTCAGCGTTAGGCTCCAAAAAAGGAGCGTAGAGCATATTTAATGCAACTGCAACTCTCGATACCAGAGTTGCTTACGGACGCGGCCAGCCTCAAAAACGTGCTCGTGCACGATTCCCCCATAGGAAACAATGGGGCTGTTTGAGCTGAAAAAAAACCTAACACCTGCAAAAAAGCCGCGTTCAGCTCCTAACGCAGCCCCATTGTTTGCTATGGGGAAACACTTCCTACGTCTGCACCTAACACTCTAACATGTACCCCGAGTCTAAACACCCCTAGCCTTACACTTATTAACCCCTAATCTGCCGCCCCCGCTATCGCTGACCCCTGCATATTATTATTAACCCCTAATCTGCCGCTCCGTAAACCGCCGCTACTTACATTATCCCTATGTACCCCTAATCTGCTGCCCCTAACACCGCCGACCCCTATATTATATTTATTAACCCCCAATCTGCCCCCCCACAACGTCGCCTCCACCTGCCTACACTTATTAACCCCTAATCTGCCGAGCGGACCGCACCACTATTATTATAAAGTTATTAACCCCTAATCCGCCTCACTAACCCTATAATAAATAGTATTAACCCCTAATCTGCCCTCCCTAACATCGCCGACACCTAACTTCAATTATTAACCCCTAATCTGCCGACCGAATCTCGCCGCTATTCTAATAAATGTATTAACCCCTAAAGCTAAGTCTAACCCTAACACTAACACCCCCCTAAGTTAAATATAATTTAAATCTAACGAAATTAATTAACTCTTATTAAATAAATTATTCCTATTTAAAGCTAAATACTTACCTGTAAAATAAATCCTAATATAGCTACAATATAAATTATAACTTTGTAACTTTGTATTTATTTTAACCAGGTACAACAGCTATTAAATAGTTAAGAACTATTTAATAGCTAAAATAGTTAAAATAATTACAAAATTACCTGTAAAATAAATCCTAACCTAAGTTACAATTAAACCTAACACTACACTATCAATAAATTAATTAAATACAATACCTACAAATAACTACAATGAAATAAACTAACTAAAGTACAAAAAATAAAAAAGAACTAAGTTACAAAAAATAAAAAAATATTTACAAACATAAGAAAAATATTACAACAATTTTAAACTAATTACACCTACTCTAAGCCCCCTAATAAAATAACAAAGCCCCCCAAAATAAAAAAATGCCCTACCCTATTCTAAATTACTAAAGTTCAAAGCTCTTTTACCTTACCAGCCCTGAACAGGGCCCTTTGCGGGGCATGCCCCAAGAAGTTCAGCTCTTTTGCCTGTAAAAAAAAACATACAATACCCCCCCCAACATTACAAACCACCACCCACATACCCCTAATCTAACCCAAACCCCCCTTAAATAAACCTAACACTAAGCCCCTGAAGATCTCCCTACCTGGAGTCGTCTTCACCCAGCCGAGCCAAATTCTTCATCCAAGCGGAGCAAGAAGAGGTCCTCCATCCGGTAGAAGTCTTCATCCAAGCGGGGCAGAAGAGGTCTTCCATCCGATTGAAGTCTTCATCCAAGCGGGATCTTCTATCGTCATCCATCCGGAGCGGAACAGCAGCATCCTGAAGACCTCCGACGCGGAACATCCATCCTGGCCGACGACTGAACGACGAATGACGGTTCCTTTAAATGACGTCATCCAAGATGGTGTCCCTCGAATTCCGATTGGCTGATAGGATTCTATCAGCCAATCGGAATTAAGGTAGGAATATCAGCCAATCGGATTGAACTTGATTCTGATTGGCTGATTCCATCAGCCAATCAGAATATTCCTACCTTAATTCCGATTGGCTGATAGAATCCTATCAGCCAATCGGAATTCGATGGATGTTCCGCGTCGGAGGTCTTCAGGATGCTGCCGCTCCGCTCCGAATGGATGACGATAGAAGATCCCGCTTGGATGAAGACTTCAATCGGATGGAAGACCTCTTCTGCCCCGCTTGGATGAAGACTTCTACCGGATGGAGGACCTCTTCTTGCTCCGCTTGGATGAAGAATTTGGCTCGGCTGGGTGAAGACGACTCAAGGTAGGGAGATCTTCAGGGGCTTAGTGTTAGGTTTATTTAAGGGGGGTTTGGGTTAGATTAGGGGTATGTGGGTGGTGGGTTGTAATGTTGGGGGGGGGTATTGTATGTTTTTTTTTACAGGCAAAAGAGCTGAACTTCTTGGGGCATGCCCCGCAAAGGGCCCTGTTCAGGGCTGGTAAGGTAAAAGAGCTTTGAACTTTAGTAATTTAGAATAGGGTAGGGCATTTTTTATTTTGGGGGGCTTTGTTATTTTATTAGGGGGCTTAGAGTAGGTGTAATTAGTTTAAAATTGTTGTAATATTTTTCTTATGTTTGTAAATATTTTTTTATTTTTTGTAACTTAGTTCTTTTTTATTTTTTGTACTTTAGTTAGTTTATTTCATTGTAGTTATTTGTAGGTATTGTATTTAATTAATTTATTGATAGTGTAGTGTTAGGTTTAATTGTAACTTAGGTTAGGATTTATTTTACAGGTAATTTTGTAATTATTTTAACTATTTTAGCTCTTAAATAGTTCTTAACTATTTAATAGCTATTGTACCTGGTTAAAATAAATACAAAGTTACCTGTAAAATAAATATTAATCCTAAAATAGCTATAATATAATTATAATTTATATTGTAGCTATATTAGGATTTATTTTACAGGTAAGTATTTAGCTTTAAATAGGAATAATTTATTTAATAAGAATTAATTAATTTCGTTAGATTTAAATTATATTTAATTTAGGGGGGTGTTAGTGTTAGGGTTAGACTTAGCTTTAGGGGTTAATACATTTATTAGAATAGCGGCGAGATTCGGTCGGCAGATTAGGGGTTAATAATTGAAGTTAGGTGTCGGCGATGTTAGGGAGGGCAGATTAGGGGTTAATAAATATAATATAGGGGTCGGCGGTGTTAGGGGCAGCAGATTAGGGGTACATAGCTATAATGTAGGTGGCGGCTCTTTGCGGTCGGCAGATTAGGGGTTAATTATTGTAGGTAGGTGGCGGCGACGTTGTGGGGGGCAGGTTAGGGGTTAATAAATATAATATAGGGGTCGGCGGTGTTAGGGGCAGCAGATTAGGGGTACATTAGGATAACGTAGGTGGCGGTCGGCAGATTAGGGGTTAAAAAATTTTTATCGAGTGGCGGCGATGTGGGGGGACCTCGGTTTAGGGGTACACATAGGTAGTTTATGGGTGTTAGTGTACTTTAGAGCACAGTAGTTAAGAGCTTTATGAACCGGCGTTAGCCCAGAAAGCTCTTAACTACTGACTTTTTTCTGCGGCTGGAGTTTTGTTGTTAGATTTCTAACGCTCACTTCAGACACGACTCTAAATACCGGAGTTAGAAAGATCCCATTGAAAAGATAGGATACGCAATTGACGTAAGGGGATCTGCGGTATGGAAAAGTCGCGGCTGAAAAGTTAGCGTTAGACCCTTTTTTGACTGACTCCAAATACCGGAGGTAGCCTAAAACCAGCGTTAGGAGCCTCTAAAGCTGGTTTTTACGGCTACCGCCAAACTCCAAATCTAGGCCTTAGAGCATTGACTTTCCTCAATGTCAGACATGTTGAACAGGCTAGTAATAACCACAAAAAGTCTTGAAAACATTTTATTTATTGTAAAAACACCAAGTTTGAAAAACGGTTCTGCGCCTTTAAGAAGTAAAAAAGCGCACAATCTTTTCAAATCTGCTTCAAAATGATATAACGTTCACAATTTTAGCATATATCCTTCTTATATTGTAGCCTAATATTGCACCACAAGTAAGGGACAAATTAACCCTCGAAGAAAAAAACGTTATTCCCAAAATGTTATGAAAAACAACTTAACAACCCCTTGCACCTCTCTGCTGTGGCGCCTACCTGCCCTCAGGGGTCTGACAGGTCTCACTATAGCCTATCTCTCTAGTTTGGGCCCAACCGAAGCTGAAGTTTGCTGCCTTCTTGTGAAGATCAACTGCGCATCTGAGGGGTGAAAATTAGGCCCCGCCCATCATATGCGATGTACTCTGAGCCTAAAAAACTGCAAGGAAGTGGTATAGAAACTAGCCATGTGGGTTTAAGTATCCCAAATGTACCTTAAAGCCATGTGAAACCCCCAGCACAATGCCCAGCAACAGTGACTATCAAACCGTTTGTGCCAATAAAAACGTTATGCTTCACCAGTGTCTAACAATGCTGCCATCATTTGCTGCATTTAGCCCATAACGATTCACACACAGGTCTCCAGTAATACCCCTTCTTATGTCTATAGGTTTACTGCTTACCCCTTCCCTCTTGGGAACTATGTCAGCCTGTTCTGAAATATCACAGTCTCTCCAGAAATAAATGACTGAACATACCTCAATGCTTGTAGCATAAAAACATTCCCCACACTGAAGCTTCTCTAATACTCTTCAGCCATTCTGTGGGAACTCATCTGGATCTTAGTGACAACTGCTAAGATCATCAACCGCCAGGCAGAAATCTTCATCCATCTGCTGCGTGAGGAAAAATAGTACTCACAGGTACCATTTAAAATAAAAAAGTCTTGCTTGAAGAATATAAAAACTATAATTTTAACACCTCTTTCACTTTACCTCTTCCTATTACTAGTATAGGCAAAGAGAATGACTGGGGGTGGAGAGAAGGGAGGAGCTATATATACAGCTCTGCTGTGGTGCTCTTTGCCACTTCCTGTTAGCAGGAGGATAATATCCCACAAGTAAGGATGAATCCGTGGACTCGTCGTATCTAGTAGAAGAAAGTATTAACCCTTATCCCGCCGTTCCCGGAGCCCACCGCAACTAAATAAACGTATTAACCCCTAAACCGCCAGTCCCCCACATTGCCATAAACTAAATGAACGTATTAATCCCTAAACCTAACAACCCGCTAACTGTACATTAAATATTAACTCATCCCTATCTTATAATAAATTTAAACTTACCTTTAGATTTAAATTAAACTATATTAAACTAATAATCTACCCTAACTGTTTTACTAAAATTACATTAAACTATATTAAACTATTAACCCCTTAAGGACCAGCGACGTACCCTGTATGTCACTGGCCTTTTTTTGGGACTTGATTGTTTTATAGCGCGGTCTTGCCACCAGCGTTGAGACTGCTCTATTCCACAAAGCCTGCTGGAGGGATGGCATTAATTGCATGTTCTTGCTAGACTTGTGCTATTATGCCCGGAAAAAACCCTTAACGACCAGTGACATACAGGGTACATTGTGGTCATTAAGGGGTTAACATTAAACTATATTAAACTATTAATAAACCTATTCTATTATAATAAAATTACATTAAACTATATTAAATTAATAATTAATCTAACCTAACTTTTATACTAAAATTACATTAAACTACAAATTAAATTAACTATATTATATATTTAAAAACCTAACCCTACTCAAATTATTTAATTCTACACTAAAAAATATTAAATTACAAAAAATAACAAACACTAAGTTACACAAAAAAATAAACACTAAGTTACAAAAAATAAAAAAGAAATTATAAAAGCTTTAAACTAATTACACCTAATCTAAGGGCCCTATGAAAATAAAAAAGCCCCCCCCCCCCAAATAACAATCCCCATGCCTACAATAAATTACAAATGGCCCTTAAAAGGGCCTTTTGCGGGGCATTACCCCAAAGTAATTAGCTCTTTTACCTGTAAAAAAAAAATACAACCAACCCCCCAACAGTAAAACCCACCACCCACACAACCAACCGCCCAAATAACACCCTAACTAAAAAAACCTAAGCTCCCCATTGCCCTGAAAAGGGCATTTGGATGGGCATTGCCTTTAAAAGGGCAATTAGCTCTATTGCAGCCCAAGACCTAATCTAAAACTAAAACCCACCCAATAAACCCTTAAAAAATCCTAACACTAACCCCAGAAGATTTACTTACAGTTTTGAAGATCCGACATCCATCCGCCAAGAAGCCGGGAGAAGTCCTCAACGAAGCGGTCAAAGTCTTCATCCAAGCCCGCAGAAGTCTTCATCCAGACGGCATCTTCTATCTTCATCCAACTGGCGCGGAGCGGCTCCATCTTAAAGACATCCGACGCGGAGCATCCTCTTCCTTCCTTCCGACTACTTACGAATGAAGGTTCCTTTAAATGACGTCATCCAAGATGGCGTCCCTTAGATTCCGATTGGCTGATAGAATTCTATCAGCCAATCGGAATTAAGGTAGAAAAAATCCTATTGGCTGTAGCAATCAGCCAATAGAATGAGAGCTCAATCCTATTGGCTGATTGTAACAGCCAATAGGATGAAAGCTCAATCCTATTGGCTGATTGCAACAGCCAATAGGATTTTTTCTACCTTAATTCCGATTGGCTGATAGAATTCTATCAGCCAATCGAAATCTAAGGGACGCCATCTTGGATGACGTCACTTAAAGGAACCTTCATTCGTCGGTAGTTGTTGGAAGGAAGAGGATGCTCCGCATCGGATGTCTTGAAGATGGAGCCGCTCCGCGTCGGATGGATGAAGATAGATGATGCCGTCTGGATGAAGACTTCTGCCCGTCTGGAGGACCACTTCGCCCGGCTTGGATGAAGACTACTCCCGGCTTTGTTGAGGACTTCGGCCCGGTTGGATGAAGACTTCTGCTGCTTCCTTGAGGATGGATGTCCGGTCTTCAGAACAGTAAGTCGATCTTCAGGGGGTTAATGTTAGGGTTTTGTAAGGGTGTAGTGGGTGGGTTTTATTTTTAGGTTAGGGCTTTGGGCCGCAAAAGAGCTAACTGCCCTTTTAAGGGCAATGCCCATCCAAATGCTCTTTCCAGGGCAATGGGGAGCTTAGGTTTTTTTAGTTAGTATTTTATTTGGGGGGTTGTTTGTGTGGGTGGTGGGTTTTACTGTTGGGGGGGTTGTTTGTATTTTTTTTTACAGGTAAAAGAACTGATTACTTTGGGGCAATGCCCCGCAAAAGGCCCTTTTAAGGGCTATTGGTAGTTTAGTTTAGGCTAGGGGTTTTTATTATTTTGGGGGGGCTTTTTTTATTTTGATAGGGCTATTAGATTAGGTGTAATTCGTTTAAATATCTGTAATTTGTTTATTATTTTGTGTATTTAGTGTTTTTTTTTTTTTACTTTAGCTAATTTAATTTAGGTAATTGTATTTAAATGTAGGGAATTGATTTAATGGTAGTTTAGTGTTAGTTGTTATTGTAACTTAGGTTAGGTTTTATTTTACAGGTAAATTTGTATTTATCTTAGCTAGGTAGTTAGTAAATAGTTAATAACTATTTAATAACTATTCTACCTATTTAAAATAAATACAAACTTGCCTGTAAAATAAAAAAAAACCTAAGCTAGATACAATGTAACTATTAGTTATATTGTAGCTAGCTTAGGGTTTATTTTACAGGTAAGTAGTTTAAAATAGGAATGATTTCGTTATTAATAGTAGGTTTTATTTAGATTTATTTGAATTATATTTAAGTTAGGGGTGTTAGAGTTAGACTTCGGTTTAGGGGTTAATACATTTAATATAGTGGCGGCGACGTTGGGGACGGCAGATTAGGGGTTAATAATATAATGTCGGTGGCGGCAGATTAGGGGTTAATAATATAATGTAGGTGGCGGTGGGCTCCGGGAGCGGCAGGATAGGGGTTAATACGTTTATTAGAGTGGTGGTGGGTTCCGGGAGCGGCAGGATAGGGGTTAATAACTTTATTTAGTTGTGGCGTGGTCCGTGAGTGGCGGTATAGGGGGTACACAGTATAGTATATAGTGTGGGTGTTTGGTGACAGTATACCAATAAAGCTGGGAAAAAGCAGAAGAGCAGCGAGATCGATGACTGTCAGTTAACAACAGTCCGCTGCTTATCGCCCCGTACTTGGTGCGCAGCTTTTTGACAGCTTTTTTGGTAACTTTGGAGAACGTATTCAGGTCCGAGGCAGCGAAGTTAGGCGATGTTAGGCGAGCGTATTGGTGCCGTCGAATGCAAGTAAGTTGACGGCTTGATAAGTAGATGCCCTAGTGTTTACTTGTTAAAGGAACAGTCCAGTCAAAAGCAAACTTTCATTATTCAGATAGGGCATTTCATTTTAAACAATTTTCCATTCTACTACTATCGCCAATTTTGCTTTGTTCTCTTGTTATTCTTAGTTGAAAGCTAAATCTAGGAGGTTCATATGCTAATTTCTAAGCCCTTGAAGGCCACCTCTTAGCTCAGGGCATTTTGATAGTTCTGTTCCAGGTCTTCTTCTGTATTATACACTACATTTTTGTTGTCTTTTGTTTCGATGATTGAGACCCAGCGATATGGGATCTTGTGAGACTGCAAGGTGGTGGTGATGTGTGATAGTGCTCTTCGCTTCTGTAATGTGACAGGACTTAGATCACTGAAGATCTGGATTGGGATTCCAGCATGGTGAAGTGGTTGCTTGGCTCTGGAGTTGCACAGGATGTCTTCTTTGTCTTGAAAGTTGAGTAATTTGAGAATGTCCTGTGGGGGGCTTTGGGTGGTGGTTTAGCCCTCAAGGCTCTGTGGGCTCTTCCAATGGGGATTTCAGGTGAGCTGGGTGTTCCTTTTATGGTCCTGAACAGGTCTTGTAAGTATCCCCCTAGTGCAGTAGTGGTAATGGACTCTGGTACGCCTCTGATACGCAAGTTGTTGCTGTGGCTATGATTGTCTAGATCTTCAATTTATTTGTTAAGTGATTGAATGAGGCCATCTTGGGAAGACATCTTAGCAGCAAGATGAGAAACATTAGTGGTAGTTGTAGTTTTTTCATCTTCTATAGTAGATGATTTCTCTGTGAAGCTCCTTATAAAGTGTTCTGACTTCATGCATTACTACATTTATGTCCTCCTTTGATGAGAGGTGACTGAGATCCTATTTGGTAACAATCACCTAGATTACGAGTTTTGAGCGCTATAGGGAAATTAACGAACACAACAAAAGTGGCGTTATTTAATCCCCTATAGCGCTGCCATTACAAGTTTTAAAACCCCCCAGCTTGTACGGGCGATATGGTGTGTTTAAGCTCCATACCGCACCAAAAACAAACGCTGCTTTGACGTGCTCGTAACACCCTAACATAAACCCTGAGTCTAAACACCCCTAATCTGCTGCCCCCAACATCGCCGACACCTACCTACAGTTATTAACTCCTAATCTGCTGCCCCTGACATCGCCAACACCTACCTACAGTCATTAACACCTAATCTGCCGCTCTCGATATCGCCGCCACCTAAAAAAAGGTATTAACCCCTAATCTGCTGCTCCCGATATCGCTGCCACTATACTAAAATTATTAACCCCTATTCCACACTATAATATATTAACCCCTATTCTGCCGCTCCCCGACATCGCCGCAACTAAATAAAGCTATTAACCCCTAAACCTCTAGCCTCCCACATCACTACCAATAAATAAATCTATTAACCCCTAAAGCACCAGCCCCCCACATCGCAACAACCTAAATTAAACTATTAACTCCTAACCCTAACATAACCCTAACCTTAACCCTAACACCCCCTAACTTTAACATAATTAAAATAGAGCTAAATTAAACTTACAAATATTAACTAAATAAACCTATTAACCCCTAAACCGCCAGACCCCAACATCGCAACAACCTAAATTAAACTATATCATCCAACTATATCATCCGTCTTCATCTAGACGGCCTCTTCAATCTTCATCCAGGCGGCATCTTTTATCTTGATCCCAGCGGCGCGGAGCAGGTCCATCCTGAAGACATCCAGCGCGGAGCATCCTCTTCATATGGTCGTCATGTACACTGAATCTTCAATGCAAGGTACGCAATCTAAGATGGCGTCCCTTGCATTCCTATTGGCTGATTCAAATTTTTCGGCCAATAAATCAGCCAATAGAATGAGAGCTGCGTTAATCCTATTGGCTGATTTGAACAGCCAATAGGATTTTAGCAGCTCTAACTCCTATTGGCTGATTCAAATTTTTCAGCCAATAGGAATGCAAGGGACGCCATCTTAGATAGCGTACCTTGCATTGAAGATTCAGTGTACGGCGGCGACCGTGCCGGATGTCTTCAGGATGGACCCGTACCGCGCCGCCGGGATCAAGATAGAAGATGCCGCCTGGATGAAGATTGAAGAGGCTGCCTGGATAAGACTTCTCGCCGCTTGGATGAGGACTTTGCCGCTGGAATGAAGATTGAAGAGGTCGTCTGGATGAAGACTACTTGCCGCCTGGATGAGGACTTCTCCGCCGGGATGAAGATCGTTCAAGCGGGACTTCAAAAACTGTAAGTGGATTGTCTTGGGGTTAGTGTTAGGTTTTTTTTTTAAGAGTTTTTTGGGTTGGTTTTATTTTTAGATTAGGGTTTGGGCAGTAAAAGAGCTAAATGCCCTTTTAAGGGCAATGCCCATACAAATGCCCTTTTCAGGGCAATGGGAAGCTTAGGTTTTTTTAGAGAGTTTTTTATTTTGTGGGTTGGGGGGGGGGGGTAGGGGTTTGTAATGTTAGTGGGTATTTGTATTTTTATTTTAAACAGAGCTGATTTCTTTAGGGCAAAGCCCTACAAAAGCCCCTATAGATTAGTTTGTTTTTTGTTTTTTTAGGAATAATTTTTATTATTTTTGATAATTTGATTGTTATTTTGTGTAATGTATTTTTTTAGGGGGTGTTTGTTTTTCTTCTGTAGCAAAAGAGTTGTTTAACTTTTGGATAATTTCGTTTTATTTTTTGTAATGGTATTTTTTTTTATTTTTTTTGTAATTTTAGGTTTTAGTGTAAAGCAGCTTAGGTTTTATTTCACAGGTAAGTTTGTATTTATTTTAGCTAGGTAGTTATTAAATAGTTAATAACTATTTAATAACTATTGTACCTAGTTAAACTAAATACAATGTAACTATTAGTTATATTGTAGCTAGCTTAGGTTTTATTTTACAGGTAAGTTTGTGTTTATTTTAACTAGGTAGTTAGTAAATAGTTAATAACTATTTAATAACTATTCTACCTAGTTAAAATAAATATAAACTTACCTGTAAAATAAAAATAAAACCTAAGCTAGATACAATGTAACTATTAGTTATATTGTAGCTAGCTTAGGTTTTATTTCACAGGTAAGTATTTAGTTTTAAATAGGAATTATTTAGTTAATAATTGTAAGTTTAATTTAGCTATATTTTAAGTTTATTAAAGTTAGGGGGTGTTAGGGTTACGTTAGGGTTAGGGGTTACTAGTTTAAATTAGTTTATTGCGATGTGGGGGGCTTTTGGTTTAGAGGTTAATAGTTTAATTTATTATATTTCGTTGTGGGGGGCTTTCAGTTTAGGGGTTAATAGGTTTATTATAGTGGCGGCGGTTTAGGGCTTAATAACTTTAGTATAGTGGGGGCGATGTGGGCGGACGTCAGATTAGGGGTTAATAATATTTAAATAACGTTTGCAATGTGGGAGTGCGGTGGTTTAGGGGTTAATAACTTTAGTGTAGTGGTGACGATGTCGCGGAGTGGCGGAATAGGGGTTAATAAATTTTATTAGTGGCGGCGATATCGAGAGCGGCAGATTAGGGGTTAATAAATTTATTTTAGTGTTTGCAATGCGGGAGGGCCTCGGTTTAGGGGTTAATAGGTAGTTTATGGGTGTTTAGTGTACTTTTTAACACATTAGTTATGAGTTTTATGTAACAGCTTTGTAGCGTAAAACTCATAACTACTGCTTTTAGATGGCAGTACGGATCGTGTCGTTATAGGGTGTAACGCAAGCTTTTTAGCCTCACTGCAAAACTTGTAATGGCTGCGCTATGGGAATCCCATGAAAAAAACGTAATTTTTACGAGTGCGGTACTGACGTTGCGGTACAGGCTAAAAGGCTTGCGGTATAGCTATACCGACAAGACTTGTAATGGCTGCGGTGCTGAAATACCATATTTTCAGTGTTAAAAGACGAACGCACTATATGTTAGGAGGCAAACTTTCAGTGCTATGCACCATTGCTGCTGTAGTTTGTTGTTTACTGGTTAGCTGCTAGGGGTTCCTGTGGCTTCATTGGCTTTAAACATTGACCAAGCGGCATTATTTCCCTTGTCTCCCTTGGTAGGTTTCTTATTGGGCATCATTGATATCAGATAGTGGGATATAAACAGGTCCTTATCGAGGAGAGAAAGAAGCCTGAGGTCTATTGCTGGGGATTTGTATTAGCAGTGTTGTTAGCCTGTTATTGGGCTATACTGTCATATGGACCTTCAGGGGAGGGCCCTTATTATACAACAGTGAATAGGTGTACACTGTTTTGTAAAATGTAGGCCTCACTGAGCCCGTAGCTAATGGTGGTAAGAACAGGCCTCTTTATTTTTTTCCTTCCAAATCTGCCCAGTTAGTGCCCCCTTGTGTGTGTCTGTCCAGTGCAGAGCTGGGGCTCAACCACAGTCTGGGTCCAAGTAGTGCAAGACAGTGAAGCTGGATGCTACTGTGACATAGAGGAAGTCACTGTATCTGTGGTGTCCGCCGTGGATGATGTAATGTGAATATCTGCTGGGGTCGGGTGGCGGGAGCCGGTACTGGTGATGGCCGCGGTGCTTATTCTGAGGGTTTGCTTGTTAGCTGGGGTACATCGAGCGGCGGTCTTGCTGGCGATCACCTCAGGTGGTCTGCTGTTAGGCTATTGAGGTATTTTGAGGGCTTACATGCCGTTTATTTACAACTTTATTGCCACGGGGCCTAGGAGCTCTAGTAGGTTGCTACCATTGGCCTACGTGGCTAGGCTCCACCCCCAGTACAATTATTTTACTAACTTTACACACCACTTGCTGGGAATTTATTGGTTTCATATGTGTTCAAGAAATTCCCAGTTACCAACAAGGAAGCAAATCTGGATTTTAAGCTGAAAACAACTCCAACACTGTTCTGTCTTATCGTACTGACACAAACATTTATAGTATATGTATAGGGTAAAAAAAGTGCAAATAATCATGACTACAGCATTAACTCACCACAAATGAGCTCATCAGAGTGGTCACTACAGTCAGTGATGGCGTCACACTGCTGCGCCGCCATTATACAATGACCATCACCACATCGGAACTGGTGGGGCAGACAGATTGCTAAAAGAAAAGGAATACACCTTGATAATGCAGTATTTATAATGGAAAATACACTCTGTAGTAAATAATACATTGTTATAGTAATTACTGTGAATACACCCTATAGTGATATGAAAAAAGGTGACTCAAATATAACCAAGTTCAACCACACTGAAAAAGGATATTGTAATGTCCATAATCAAATTATTTTCCTAGGGTGATGGAGTGTTTTCCAATCTTCTACAAGGAAACCAATGAATCAATTAACAAAAAAATAAATGTGTAAATTAATTTATTTCATGATGGTGAGAGTCCACAAATCATTACAGGGACCCCCCCCCCCCCATAATTTATACTTACCTGAGAAATGTATTTATTTCCGGATATGGTGAGTCCACGGAATCATCAATTACTAGTGGGAATATCACTCCTGGCCAGCAGGAGGAGGCAAAGAGCACTACAGCAAAGCTGCTATATATGTCACTTCCCTTACCCATAATCACCAGTCATTTGGCTGAAGGAAAAATGGAAAAAATAACTGTCTTAAATAAAGGGTGGGCCGTGGAGTCACCTATCCAAATAAATAAATGTATCAGGTAAGCATAAAGTATGTTTTCTTTCCTAAGATATGGTGAGTCCACGGAATCATCAATTACTAGTGGGAATCAATACCCAAGCTAGAGGACACAGATGATAAGGGAGGGACAAGACAGGTAGACCTAAACAGAAGGTACAACTGCCTGAAGAACCCTTCTCCCTAAAGAAGCTTCAGCCGAGGCAAAAGTATCAAATTTATAAAACTTTGAAAAAGTATGCAAAGAGGACCAAGTTGCAGCCTTGCAAATCTGTTCCACAGAAGCTTTATTTTTAAATGTCCAGGAAGAAGAAACAGCCCTCGTGGAATGAGCAGTGATTCTCTCAGGCAGTTGCTCTCCAGCAGTCTCATAGGCCAAATTAATAATACTCCTTAGCCAAAAAGAAAGAGAAGTAGCCGTAGCTATCTGACCCTTGCGCTTCCCAGAAAAACAAACAAAGCATAAGACTGACGAAAGTCCTTAGTCGCCTGAAGATAAAACTTCAAAGCAAGCACGACATCTAGGTTGTGCAACAAATGCTCCTTAGGAGAAGAAGGATTAGAACACAAAGAAGGAACCACGATCTCCTGATTAATATTCTTGTTTGAAACCACCTTAGGTAGGAAACCTAATTTAGTACGTAGAACCACCTTATCAGAATGAAAAATAAGATAAGGAGAATCAAACTGCAGAGCCGAGAGTTCTGAAATTTTCCGAGCAGAAGAAATAGCAACAAGAAACAAAACTTTTCAAGATAATATCTTAATATCTAAGGAATGCATAGGTTCAAACAGAGCCCGCTGTAAAACTCTAAGAACAAGGTTAAGACTCCAGGGAGGAGTAACGGGCTTTAACACAGGCCTGATCCTAACTAAGGCCTCACAAAAAGATTGCACGTCTGGCGCATCCGCCAAACACTTATGCAATAAAATAGACAACTAAGAAATCTGACCTTTCAGAGTACTAGCTAACAAACCCTTCCAGACCCTCCTGGAGAAAAGACAAAAGCCTAGGAATCCTGACTGTATTCCAAGAGTAGCCTCTGGATTCACACCAATACAGATATTTACGCTATATCTTATAGTAAATCTGTCTTGTCACAGGCTTACAAGCCTAAATCATGGTCTCAATAACCGAATCTGAAAACCCACGCTTAGATAAAATCAAGCGTTCAATCTCCAAGCAGTCAGCTTTAGAGAAACGAGATTTGGATGAAGAAAAGGACCCCGAAGTAGAAGATCCTTCCTAAGAGGAAGTCTCCATGGAGGTGGAGACGACATTTCCACTACATCTGCATACAAGATCCTGCGAGGCCAAATGGCGCTATGAAAATCACTGACGCCCTCTGCTGCTTGATCTGAGCAATGACCCTTGGCAGGAGAGTGAACGGAGGAAATATGTAAGCTAGACTTAAATGCCAAGGGACCGCCAGAGCATCTATCAAGAAAGTGTATGGATCCCTTGACCTCGAGCCGTACCTCAGAAGCTTGGCATTCTGCCGAGAAGCCATGAGATCCAGTTCTGGCTGCCCCCAATTGAGGATTAGACTGGAAAACACTTCCGGATGGAGTTCTCACTCCCCTGGATGAAAGGTCTGTTGGCTCAGAAAATCCTACTCCCAATTGTCCACTCCTGGGATGTGGATTGCAGAAAGACAACAGTTGTGAGACTCCGCCCACTGGATTATCCGGGCCACTTCTGTCATGGCCAAGGAACTATGAGTTCCCCCCTGGTGGTTGATGTACGCCACCGATGTTATGTTGTCCGACTGGAACCTGATAAACCAGGCTAAGGCTAACTGAGGCCAGGCCAGTAGAGAATTGAAAATCGTTCTTAGTTCTAGAATGTTTATAGGAAGAACTGACTCCTCCTGAGTCCAAAGACCCTGAGTCTTCAATGACCCCCTAATTGCTCCCCAACCTAGAAGGCTGGCATCCGTGGTCACGATCACCCAGGAAGGTCTGCGAAAGCAAGTTCCCTGGGAGAGGTGTTCCTGAGACAACCACCACAGAAGAGAGTCCCTTGTCCCGTGAGCCAGAACTATTTGCGGAGACAGATCCGCATAGTCCCCGTTCCATTTCCTTAACATGCATAACTGCAGATGGAACCGAGCAAACGAAATGATGTCCATGGAAGCTACCATCAGACCAATTATCTCCATACATAGAGCCACTGACGGCCGAGGAGAGGACTGAAGGACAAGACAAGAGCCAAAGATCTTTGTCTTTCTGACCTCTGTCAGAAATATCTTCATTAGTAGGGAGTCTATTATGGTCCCTAAAAACACTACTCTTGTGGCTGGAATCAGAGAACTCTTTCCCAGATTCACCTTCCAACCATGGGAGCAAAGAAAAGACAACAAGATCTCCATATGAGAGTTTGCTTGTTGAAAAGACGGCACCTGAACCAGAATGTCATCCAGATAAGGTGCTACTGCAATGCCCTGAGACTGGATCACTGCCAAAAGAGCCCCCAGGACCTTTGAGAAAATTCTGGGAGCTGTGGTAAGGCCAAATGGAAGAGCAACAAACTGAAAATGATTATCTAAGAAAGCAAACCTTAGAAACGTTTGATGATCCCGGTGAATGTGAACATGAAGGAACGCATCCTTTAAGTCTATGGTTGTCATAAACTGACCCTCTTGAACCAAAGGAAGAATGGAACGTATAGTCTCCATCTTGAAGGACAGTACTCTGAGGAACTTGTTTAAACACTTTAGGTCTAAAATAGGTCTGAAAGTCCCCTCTTTCTTGGGAACCACAAACAGATTTGAATAAAATCGCAGACCCTGTTCCTGCGGAGGAACTGGAACTATAACTCCCAGGGCAAAAAGATCCTTGATACAATTTAAGAACGCCTCTCTCTTTATCTGGTCTACAGATAATCTTGAGAGAAGAAAACCTGCCTCTGTGAGTAAACGTCTTGAATTCTATCTTGGACATCTCATATCTAAGCCTGAGCAAATTGGGACATTTCATATCCAAGCCTGAGCAAATTGAGAAAGCCTGCCCGCTATTAGATCCCTTCCTGGATCGGGGGCTGACCCTTCATGCTGACTTGGAGTCAGCAGCAGGTTTCTTAGACTGTTTCCCCTTATTCCAAGACTGAAGAGACTTCCAGGAAGACTTGGATAGTTCCTGCTTGGAAGAGGAAACTGAGGTTTAACCTCTAAAGTTATGAAAGGAACGAAAATTACTCTGACGCCCTTTCTGCTTATTCTTCTTATCCAGAGGAAGAAACAATCCCTTTCCTCCTGTGATATCTGAAATAATTTCAGCCAAACCACACCCAAACAATGTATTACCCTTGTAGGGAATATCTAATAACTTAGACTTAGATGAAACATCCGCAGACCAGAATTTTAACCAAAGGGTTAAACCGCGAAACCAGACATTTTTGCTCCTAGTTTAATGACCTGTAAGGAAGCATCCGTAATAAAGGAATTAGCTAACTTAAGAGCATTAATCCAGTCCTTGATCTCCTTAAGAGGAGCATCTGTCTGAATAGAATCAGACAAGGCCTCAAACCAGTAAGCTGCAGCGCTGGTAACAGTAGCAATTCACACGGCAGGCTGCCATTGAAGTGAACATACATTTTCTTTAATAATGCCTCCAATTTCTTATCCATTGGATAGCCAAAGTGGAAATAGCTCCTTCCACCTTAGGAACCGTTTGCCACGACTCTTTAATAGAATCAGCTATAGGAAACATTTCCTTAAAAATAGGAGATGGAGAAAAAGGAATACCAGATCTATCCCACTCCCATGCAATAATCTCAGAAGCATGGTCTGGAACAGGAAATACCTCCACTGCAGAAGGAAAATCAAAATACTTGTTCAGTTTACTAGACTTCTTAGGGTTAACAACGATAGTAGTATCGGAGTCATCCAAGGTAGCCAAAACCTCCTTAAGTAACAAGCGGAGGTGTTCCAGCTTAAATCTGAAGGACACAACTTCAGCATCAGCAGAAGGAATTATACTGCCTGAATCCAAGTTTTCACCCTCAGATGCACCAGAAGAATCTTCATCCTCAGACCTCTAAGAGGAAATACTTTGATTAGCCACTTCAGGATCAGAAACCTTAGTTACTATTTCTTTAAATTTACTTTTTCGTTTTCCCTGCAGCATGGGAAAAGCAGACAGCGCCTCAGATACCGCAGAAGATACCTGGACAGCAATATCTTGCAAAGTAACCCCAGACGGAGAATAAGAGGAAATGCAGGGCACTGCATGTGCAGATAAATAGGATTGGGATGCTTGAGGAGACAGCTGCAGCACATCTGAAACAGAAGGCTCCTGAACAGTATCTGCCTTATCTAATGATGGCTCAGGGTCAAAAAGTCTATTTCTATAAGCTAAAGTTCTTTCAATACATGAAGAACAAAAAGGTACTGGGGGTTCCAAAACATAAAAACATAAGCTACAGGTAACATCCTGCACAGCCTCCTGATCCATAATACAAAAAATAAAAAATCTATTTTTTTGTAATCTTTTAACAAAGGATATAATACAGAATAAAAAAACGTTCATAAATAAATGTTCCAAATCAAGAAAACATACCCCAGGTAACACTCTACACCTCAGAAGAATTACTGAGGCGCCCTACCTGTCCTGCAACCTGCAGCAAACTGAGGAAAAAAACGATCCCGTTTACAATCCGGATTCCAGAGACGCAAAAACAACAAGAAGCCTTCTAATCAGCAGAGCCATCTGAAATATACACACCTCACTCTACAGGAAGTGAAGAAAAGTGCCAAAAAACTGACATCACAGGATCAGAACCTCCCTAAAAGGGGCGGAGCTACAGCTGACAAAAAAGCCATTTGTTTTTAAAACAACTTTCTTGAAAACAGGCTTAAAAACAAACAATAAAACCCGCAATAAAAGTACATAATCAGTTATTAAAAATGGATCCTCACTGAGCCAACAATAAAATAAATAACTCAAAACCTGCAAAAACTGCCATAAAAACCTGCACCCTGACAGGAATAATAAAAAACGTACCCCTGCAGCGTTTCAGCTGAATAAGTGCCAACTTTTCCCCTGCTACATAGAAAAATAAAACTGGCACTTACCTTAACAATTATCTGTCCGGCAGTGGGGCCGCTCACCTGGTTTGAGTGGATGCCATCCCTCACATGGACCTGTGGAAATACAGAAAGACTGAGTGAACTTACTCAGGCTATCTAAATAGGGCAACAAAATGTTTTGGGAAAACGCAGTGAGGATTGAACCCCACAAGTTCCCAATTGCTTAAAGTGAATGTAAACTTTTCAGTTATTCACAATAAATATTGCTTCTTATTAACTCTATTATTGAAACCGCATTATTATTATCTTAAAATATGCAAAATATAACATTATATTATTGTTTTCAACTTAGCTTCGTTTTCAGTTAGAGCTCCTCCTATCCATTACTTCCCTTATTTCCTTTGCATAATGTATAGAGCGGTCCCACCCACTCTATGACGTATTAGCAAAGCACATTCACGATCTCTCGTTTTTGTGCGCATGTGTTTCAAATCTACTGCCGATTTTGCGCATGCGTTTACAAACTACCCCCGAATTTGCGCATGCATTGATAAACTATTGTGAATCTAGTAAGCTTATGGCTACGGCCTTTTTATGCGCATGCTGAAAGCGTGTACGTGCAGCGCATCGAAATACAACAGCAGTTTGTTTACGCATGCGCATACAAAAAGACGCATGCGCATAAAGTAATAGTGACGTTTTGCAAAAGGGGCTGGACGCCACGGGGTATGACACATTATTAGTTTATTAAAGTGTCAATCAAAGTACTAAACATGGACCAAAATGGCGGGCGGAGGGAGAGAGCAAGACGATTAGAACTAAATAAGTATATACATTGATATAATATAATGTTTTAAAAAAAACGATGACTTAAACTTATGCTAATTTTTAGAGATAAAGCAGTTCGGATTGTCTACTATCAGTGACTTTACATCCACTTTAAAAGCCACCACTGCCCTACTGAAGAGACTGACATGGGCTAACCTACTCTGCTTTTAAAATAAAAAAATCTTGATTGTAGATCAGACACCAAAACTTCACCTCCTCCTTGCACCGCAGGCAAAGAGAATGACTGGGGATTATGGGTAAGGGAAGTGACATATATAGCAGCTTTGCTGTAGTGCTCTTTGCCTCCTCCTGCTGGCCAGGAGTAATATTCCCACTAGTAATTGATAATTCCGTGGACTCACCATATCTTAGGAAAGAAATTACCCTTCTGACCACTAGGAGGAGGAAAACAATACCCCAACACATCTGAGCTTTAAATCCCTCCCAGTTCTCATGAAACCTCAGTCACACATATAGCCAAGAAGATGCAGGAAACAGAACAGCAGGAAATATAAAGCAGGGTAAAACAAGTACTGCTGCCACCTGAACAAAAATAAAGGGTGGGGCTTGTGGACTCTCACTAAGATGAAAGAAATTAAAGAAATATATCAGGTAAGCATACATTTGTTTCTTTTATCAGATGGAGAAACTATATCCAAGCAGTGAAGTCCACAAGACCAGTGAAGGCAGGTACCTTACTGATCTGGTACTATGGTCCACAGAACTTCCCTGCTAAATTCAGCCTCAAAAGATGCATACACATCAAATTAATACAACTTTAAAAGATTACGCAAAGAACAACAAGTAGCTGCCTTGCAAATCTGATCCGTAAAAGGCCCAAGAAGTGGCAACTTTGTTAGTAAAATGAGCAATAATGTGCTCAGGGGGATTCTTCCCTGCAACCATATTACTCACATATGCCTAACGAATTAAAGGGACACTAAACACCTGTCTTCTAATAATCCCTAAAACCTAGTTTTTCTTATTAATAAAAATAAAATAATCACTGCTGACTATTTTATATGCTCCTCTTACCCCAAACTGTTGAAGGATATTGTTTTAAAATACAGCACTGATCCACTGCTGGATTCTCCAATGTAAGCTGCCATATTGTAACGCACGCTACAGGCAGGGCACAGAAGTCACATGCTCATGATGCAGTCAAGGACACACACGGCTATATTAAAGTGAAGGTAAAGTCGATCGGTATTGGAAATATCAATGTAAGTAGTATAAAAAATAAACCCCACTTTCATTCATGAGTTTTTTTTAAATTATAAAATAAAACTTTTATTCAGGATATCCGATTTAAACATACCCCATCTCCTCCAGACGCCGGTATACGACTTTCTTGTTGGTGACGTTAACTCATTCGCCCAATTGATTTTCTGGCTGTTAGGCGGCCAACTCCCCACACAAAATGCCCCTTCTATCCTCCGCGCCTGCGCTTCATTTAGCGTCTTAGCCATTGCATATAGAGGTGCATTGCGCATGCGCACCGCTCCACATTTCATTAGTGAGCTTGGATGCCTACGTAGAGAGCGGGTGGGACCGCTCTCTACGTCACAGAATTGAGAAAACAACTAGGAAAAAGAAAAGGGGCGGAGGAACGGAGCAGTAAGGATCTCTAACTAAAATTAAAAATAAAAATATTCATTAATCATTTAAAAAAAACAAAACGTATCGACTTTGTTATATATATTGTAAGAAAGCCAACTACCTATTCCACACTGCCCCACTTTACCTTCACTTTAAATACAGTGTACTTAGAGGATCTGTGTGAGCTGCTGTGACTGAATAAACATTTATTAGAGTATAAAGGTATTAGATTTAGCCATATATGTATAATACACATAATATAATAAAATGATCATTATGTACTGTTTATTTGTGTTTCTAACTCCCCCCACAGCCAGGCACTATCATCAGTGTAATTTATGTGTTGTAACCTCCGTGGGGGAAGAGGGAGGCTGTGACGCTGCATATACTCTCGGTGCAGAAGATTTCTGCTTTTCAAGCCTTCTCCTGTTTATATAAATCACTAAGGGCTGACAGTTGTACAACCTTAGGGATCATTTAGCAATGATTATATAAATCACTAAGGGCTGACAGTTGTACAAGCTTAGGGATGGTTTAGCAATGATTATATAAATCACTAAGGGCTGACAGTTGTACAAGCTTAGGGATCGTTTAGCAATGATTATATAAATCACTAAGGGCTGACAGTTGTACAAGCTTAGGGATCGTTTAGCAATGATTATATAAATCACTAAGGGCTGACAGTTGTACAAGCTTAGGGATGGTTTAGCAATGATTATATAAATCACTAAGGGCTGACAGTTGTACAAGCTTAGGGATCGTTTAGCAATGATTATATAAATCACTAAGGGCTGACAGTTGTACAAGCTTAGGGATGGTTTAGCAATGATTATATAAATCACTAAGGGCTGACAGTTGTACAAACTTAGGGATCGTTTAGCAATGATTATATAAATCACTAAGGGCTGACAGTTGTACAAGCTTAGGGATCATTTAGCAATGATTATATAAATCACTAAGGGCTGACAGTTGTACAAGCTTAGGGATCGTTTAGCAATGATTATATAAATCACTAAGGGCTGACAGTTGTACAAGCTTAGGGATGGTTTAGCAATGATTATATAAATCACTAAGGGCTGACAGTTGTACAAGCTTAGGGATGGTTTAGCAATGATTATATAAATCACTAAGGGCTGACAGTTGTACAAACTTAGGGATGGTTTAGCAATGATTATATAAATCACTAAGGGCTGACAGTTGTACAAGCTTAGGGATCATTTAGCAATGATTATATAAATCACTAAGGGCTGACAGTTGTACAAGCTTAGGGATCGTTTAGCAATGATTATATAAATCACTAAGGGCTGACAGTTGTACAAGCTTAGGGATCATTTAGCAATGATTATATAAATCACTAAGGGCTGACAGTTGTACAAGCTTAGGAATGGTTTAGCAATGATTATATAAATCACTAAGGGCTGACAGTTGTACAAGCTTAGGAATGGTTTAGCAATGATTATATAAATCACTAAGGGCTGACAGTTGTACAAACTTAGGGATTGTTTAGCAATGATTATATAAATCACTAAGGGCTGACAGTTGTACAAGCTTAGGGATCGTTTAGCAATGATTATATAAATCACTAAGGGCTGACAGTTGTACAAGCTTAGGGATGGTTTAGCAATGATTATATAAATCACTAAGGGCTGACAGTTGTACAAACTTAGGGATCGTTTAGCAATGATTATATAAATCACTAAGGGCTGACAGTTGTACAAGCTTAGGGATCGTTTAGCAATGATTATATAAATCACTAAGGGCTGACAGTTGTACAAGCTTAGGGATCGTTTAGCAATGATTATATAAATCACTAAGGGCTGACAGTTGTACAAGCTTAGGGATCGTTTAGCAATGATTATATAAATCACTAAGATCTGACAGTTGTACAAGCTTAGGGATGGTTTAGCAATGATTATATAAATCACTAAGGGCTGACAGTTGTACAAACTTAGGGATCGTTTAGCAATGATTATATAAATCACTAAGGGCTGACAGTTGTACAAGCTTAGGGATCGTTTAGCAATGATTATATAAATCACTAAGGGCTGACAGTTGTACAAGCTTAGGGATCGTTTAGCAATAATTATATAAATCACTAAGGGCTGACAGTTGTACAAGCTTAGGGATCATTTAGCAATGATTATATAAATCACTAAGGGCTGACAGTTGTACAAGATTAGGGATCGTTTAGCAATGATTATATAAATCACTAAGGGCTGACAGTTGTACAAGCTTAGGGATCGTTTAGCAATGATTATATAAATCACTAAGGGCTGACAGTTGTACAAGCTTAGAGATCGTTTAGCAATGATTATATAAATCACTAAGGGCTGACAGTTGTACAAACTTAGGGATCGTTTAGCAATGATCGTCTGCATTGAAAGAGACAATCATTGCTAAACGATCCCTAAGCTTGTACAACTGTCAGCCCTTAGTGATTTATATAAACAGGAGAAGGCTTGAAAAGCAGAAATCTTCTGCACCGAGAGTATATGCAGCGTCATAGCCTCCCTCTCCCTCTTCCCCCACGGAGGTTACAACACATAAATTACACTGATGATAGTGCCTGGCTGCCTGCAGAAAACAGCTTTTCTTAAAACCTAAAACTTGTGGGCAGTTTGAAGTTTTTGTTTTTTTTAAATAAATCTTTATTGAGTTTCCAACAATGAAGAGAAACAATACAATAACATCCCAAGGACAAATGACAAAAGAAAAAGTAAAAGATTACAGTTGCACGGACCTTCGGATTCGAGGTGTTGGGAACTATTTTCATATGAGTTTACAATAGAAACAATAAAACAACATAACTGCACTTATAGGCAAGAATCTCTGTCCCAGAGCCGGCACCCACATCACATTCTATCATCGCACAATGAGATATCTATTATAGCACTTCACATCCCCACCTGCACCCCGTCATATATTATCCAAAAGAGATTTACCCTCATTCATCCACTCCTTGGTGTATAAATCTCTGCGCCACATAAGCCTCCCAGAGTGCCAACATCTGTGTATATAAATCTGTGCATTTGACCTTCAAATAGTGGTACTCTTCCAATTTTAGTAGGTCATTACATTTATGTACCCACTGAGCTATGCTAGGCACCTTTTGTGTCTTCCCCCCCTGTACTAGTAGTACTTTAAAACCGTTACTCAATATATGAAGCAACTTTTTCTGCTCTGTTGATAGTTTTCTGGGGCTGTATAAGAATAGCCACAGTTTAGGATCTTATGGCAATATTTTGCCTACCGCTTTAGAGGCTTCTTAGCTATGCTTTACCAAATTGGTGCTATGGCACTACAAGACCACCATATATGGGACATTGTCCCTTTTTCTAAGCCACATCGCCAACATGTATCATTTTGTGTATTAAATAGATTATGTATCCTAACTGGGGTCATGTACCACCTGTGTAGAATTTTAAGATTCAGCTCAATTATGTTAGCAGATACAGAGGCTTTGGAGACATTATGGAAAATACTTTTTGTTTCCCTGTGATCAATATCGATACCTAACTCCTCGTTCCATCTTTCCACATAATAGGGAACATGGCCCGGGGGCTGTAGTTGTAAAAGTTTATACAACAGCGACAGGGAATGATGTATAGGTTCTGGCGCTGTGCACAATATTTAAAATTGTGTCATAGGTCTTATCAAGTTTTTCCTATCGCTGTGCCTAAAAATGTACGAGGTGCATTGGTGGTGGAACAACCAGTTATTAAAGACTGAAAGGCCCTTTGTTATCAGCTCACCTCTCGTGTATAATTTATTTTCATTTCCCAACTGGAACACTTGTAGGGTTCTGTTACAAACTGCTATTTGTGACTGGCCCTTTAAATGGAAGGTTGCCCTGCTTCCCTGGATTTTGGAGAAGCCTATTTGCCAGCCTCCTTCCTCATGACTATGGCCCCTGGAAGATTGTGCCCCTGAGAGTATATTGACTTTTGTTGGGTGTGTGTGGCCCTTTGGGAAACGTCTGGGGACATATTGTGACTCTGGTGAACAATGCCCCCTTTAAGACTATGTCCCCAGACCTGTGAAATGACTTGTCCCTGGGTTTCTCCCACTTGGTTCAGTTTCATTGTGTGCCATTAAGAGTTAATTTTGTTCAATTCTAAATACAAGTTTGCTGGGATCAGCTCTAATTAGGTTTAGTGACTTTCCCATTGTCTAATCAGACTAGTATTGATAAGGTGGACTGCATTGTTTTATTGTGTGTAAAATGTTATCTGCTGAAGTAATGTTGTGGCCTGTCAAAGGGAGTGTCTCTCTATCTAATATCAAATGTGTGATGGGGGATTTTATGCCTCCCCCTGAGAGTGTCCTGTTTGCATGTAACCTCAATAAAAAAGCAGGCTGTGTGCTCCAGCACATCAGACCTATTTTCTGTCCCTCTAACTTGCAGCTTTGACTCATGTTTGTAGGGGACAGCTTCAGCTAATATCACTACAGGGATTGCTGACTATGGTGCTGATGATTCTTTGGTGAGCGCTAGGAGCATCCTTTTCTACGGTCCAACTTCCAGCCAGCCTGGAGGCAACCGTAACATTTGGCGGCAGCGGTGGGATTGGCGTCCTAGCGCAAGGAGCAGCACCACAACAGCACTGGTATTGTAGGAGAATAATTGAGGGCAACGCTAGCCACTGCGCAGCGTCCCTACCTACAGCAGCATGGAGCTGACAAGATACTGGTCAGAACCATGTGAAGAGCACCTCAACCGGATCCGTCGCTATGAGGGCGCGGATTTCGTTCCAGAGGTAAAGAGGCGGCTAGTCCGATATGGTCCAGACCCTGTGCAGGAGGTAGTCAGTCGCATCATCCGGGAATTGGATACGGAGAACAAAGCGGCACGAGCCTTTGAGCGCCAACTGTGGAGTTTGAGGGTATGGACACCTGGTCTCTCTCCCCAGCCACAGCATGTTCCACAGGGAGAGGGGAGAAGCGACCTCCCTCCCCAGCGGCAGTATACTGTGCAGAGGGAAGAGACAACCGGTCTCCTTCCCCAACCCCAACCAGAGATACCAGAGGCAGCAGGCCTCATAGACTGGTCCTGGGAGGACCCCCAGCAGGCAGGTGGAGATGGGACCGCAGTCTCTCTACCGGCCCTACAGGGATGCTGGGCAGGCGGCCCAGATCCCCAGCGACAGACCCAGCTACAGGGAGGGGAGAGCATCGACCTCCCTCCCCAGCCGGAGTGTGCCTTCCAGGGAGAGGAGACAACCGGTCTCTCTCCCCAGCCGCAGCATGTTCCACAGGAAGCGGAGAGCATCGACCTCCCTTCCCAACGGCCGCCGGAGTATCAGGAGGAGGAGGTAAGCCAATCTCCCCCTCCCCAGCTAACTCCTAACTTGGGCCCAGGGTTAACAGTGGAGATGTTGGCCCCCACTGACCCCCACGTTCCCTTTGCCACCGGGCAGGACTATGCCCCAATGCCCCCAGCAGAAGAGCTGGCATTAGGACAGAGCGCTGCTGGCCTCTGCCCTACAGACCCCCTTGTTACAGGACTGGCCTGCAAACCCCTCACCCCAGCAGAAGCGCTGGCACCAGGGCAGAGTGCCGCTGGCCTCTGCCCCCCAAGTACCATCAGCTATTTGCACAGCTGCGCCAGGAAGGCAGAGGATGCTACACTTTCATCCTATAACCTGGAACCTACAGGCCAGTGCTACTTGTTGTGGGGGGGCTGCTTTGCTGCTAGTGTTTATTTGTGGGTGGGTTGCGAGACTAACTTAGGCACTGACCGACAGAAGGTCAGGTGCCTTGTTAGTCTCCCTCCAAAAGGGGAGATATGTTACAAACTGCTATTTGTGACTGGCCCTTTAAATGGAAGGTTGCCCTGCTTCCCTGGATTTTGGAGAAGCCTATTTGCCAGCCTCCTTCCTCATGACTATGGCCCCTGGAAGATTGTGCCCCTGAGAGTATATTGACTTTTGTTGGGTGTGTGTGGCCCTTTGGGAAACGTCTGGGGACATATTGTGACTCTGGTGAACAATGCCCCCTTTAAGACTATGTCCCCAGACCTGTGAAATGACTTGTCCCTGGTTTTCTCCCACTTGGTTCAGTTTCATTGTGTGCCATTAAGAGTTAATTTTGTTCAATTCTAAATACAAGTTTGCTGGGATCAGCTCTAATTAGGTTTAGTGACTTTCCCATTGTCTAATCAGACTAGTATTGATAAGGTGGACTGCATTGTTTTATTGTGTGTAAAATGTTATCTGCTGAAGTAATGTTGTGGCCTGTCAAAGGGAGTGTCTCTCTATCTAATATCAAATGTGTGATGGGGGATTTTATGCCTCCCCCTGAGAGTGTCCTGTTTGCATGTAACCTCAATAAAAAAGCAGGCTGTGTGCTCCAGCACATCAGACCTATTTTCTGTCCCTCTAACTTGCAGTTTTGACTCATGTTTGTAGGGGACAGCTTCAGCTAATATCACTACAGGGATTGCTGACTATGGTGCTGATGATTCTTTGGTGAGCGCTAGGAGCATCCTTTTCTACGGTCCAACTTCCAGCCAGCCTGGAGGCAACCGTAACAGGTTCTATGTGTTGTGTCTGAGCTATAAAAAGGTATATTCAACCCCGGTGTGAACTCTCTATTTTAAAGTAGTGGTGTCAGCGGTGAGTATCTAGAAGATATGTGTGGGAATTTTAGCAAGGCTTTGTCCCATGCTCTAAATGTCTCTCCACCCAGTAAGTTTAGGCTGTTGTCCTTAAGTGGGCCTCCCTGAGCTGACCAGCACTGTGATCCCAAGTGATGAATGCACGCTACCTTGTGTTCTATTTGAACCCAGGTTTTGTTGTGGAAATTATGTGACCAATCGAGGATCCTCTGCAAATGTATAGCCAGACTATATTTCAGTAGGTCAGGGGCTCCCATTCCTCCACTATGTAGTGGGGTGCACATGATGTATTTGTTTATTCTTGCATGTTTTTTGTTCCAAATAAATTCTAGTATTTTTGCTTGTAAGGATGGGAGAAAGGAGTTCGGCAGGGGAATGGGTAAGGCTTGCAGGACGTATAATATACATGGTAAGACGTTAATTTTAAAGATGTTTATCCTCCCTAACCACAAAGTGTGTAATGACCTCCATGAGGAGAGATCGGCTATGATTCGTCTTTGTAGTGGAATGTAGTTAACCTGAAACAAGTCTTTTGTGTTGTTTGTTAGATGGATTCCCAGGTACTTCAATTACTTTTTTTGCCATTTGAAAGGGCAGATTAGTTTTAACTGAGAGAGTTGCGCTTGTGAGAGGGATATGTTAAGTATCTCCGATTTTGATTTATTAATTAAAAAATTTGATGCGAGTTGGAATTCCCTCAGGTGTTGTAATATCAGGGGCACCGATATGAGTGGGTTTGTGGGGGTGTATAAGATGTCGTCTGCGTATAGCATGATTTTGTAGTTAGTTTCTCTGATTTTGATTCCCTCTATGTTATTGTCCTTTCTTATTGATATAGCTAGGGCCTCTACCACGCACGCAAACAGCAGAGGGGGCAGCGGGCACCCCTGTCTCGTGCCGTTGCTTATTAAGAAGGGCTGGGATAGCGTGCCATTGACCCGTATCTGTGCCAACGGAGAGCTGTATAGCGACATAATCTTGGTTATAAATGGGTTCCCCAAGCCAAACTTTTTTAGTGTCGCCTGCAAAAATCTCCACCGGACGCGGTCGAAAGCTTTCTCCGCGTCCGTGGAGATCAGTACTAGTGGTATATCCCTTGACACTGCGTAATCTATCAAGTCCACTGCCCTCACAGTATTGTCCCTTGCCTCTCTATTAACCACAAATCCCACCTGGTCCCTAGCGATTATTCAAGGTATGATGGAGTTCAATCTAGTGGACAGCAACCTAGCATAAATCTTAATATCATTATTAAGTAATGATATAGGCCTAAAGTTTTCCACTCTTGTTTTGCCCGGCTTGGGGAGGACCACAATGTGCGCTGTTAAGGAGTCCTGTGGGAATGGTTTTGTTTCTGATGTCTGGAATAAGTCTAATAGATGCGGTGTAAGTATGTCAATATATTTTTTATAATAATATGTTGTGTAACCATCAGGCCCCGGTGCTTTCTCGTTTGGGAGGTCCTTAATTATTTTTTTAATTTCGTTTATCGTAAAGGGTTCATTTAGAAAAGCCCTATCCTCCTCTTTTAGCACTGGGAAATCCAGATTATCCAAAAATGTATCTATATGATCCAACGGGGGTTCCTGCAAATTATAGAGGTTCTCGTAGTATGTACGGAATGCTTCAGCTATATTTTTGGATGACACTTGCTCCCTCCCGCTTGAATCCTTAATTTTTAGAATGTGTGCCTTGTTTATTCTACGTGTTAGTTTCCTAGCAAATAGCCTACTGCTTTTATTGTTACCCTCATAGTGTTGTTGTTTAAGTTTGAGTGCTATAGTTTTACAGTCCTTATCAATTATGTCATTGAGTTTACCTTTATATTCTGTTAGAAGGGATAGTGTCTGTGTGCCCTCTGGTTTTTTTTTAAGCTCACTATCCAGGTCCTCCAGTTTACTCAGTACCTGCTTGTAATATGCTCTCTGTTGTTTTAACTGGTGGGCCCTCACGCTCATCAACTCCCCCCTTATGACCGCTTTATGCGCTCCGCAGAGATATCTAGCGTCAACCCCATCGTCCGAATTTAGTTGGAAGAAGTTTTCTAATGCTTTCTCTATCCTTATCTTGTATATGGGGTCGTCTAATAGTCTGTCATCTAATTTCCACAAATAGTTAGTGTTCTCCCTAGTGTCCCATCTCATATGACAACTTACCATAGAGTGATCTGTCCATGATGTTGGGAGTATGTGACAGTTGTTAGCTAGTGCTATACTAGAGACATCAGCGAGGATATAGTCAATCCTGGAGTGTCTAGCGTGAAGGTGAGAGAAGAAGGTGTAGTCCCTCTCATTACCGTGTAGAACCCTCCAGACGTCGTGTAGGGCGAATTCTCTAATACATACTTTAAGTTTGTTTATAATTGTGTGTGCGGTGGAAGACGTCCCCGTGGAGTTGTCTAATGTGGGGTCTAATGTGCAATTGAGGTCTCCACACATAACTAAAGAGCCCTTAGCAACCTCAAGAATTGCATTGGGCAAAGTTCTGAAAAAGGCGCCCTGCGCTGAGTTCGGAGCATATACATTAACTAGTGTTACCTGTTTGTGAAACAGTGTCCCCACAAGGATGACGAATCTGCCCTGCTTGTCTTTTACTTGTTTGTAAACTTGGAATGGTATACCTCTCTTAAACAGGATACCTACTCCGCCCTTCTTAGTAGTGTTAGAAGCGTAGAAAGATTCACCAAACTTATGTTTAAATGTTCCAGGTTCTCTATTATTTAAGAAGTGAGTCTCCTGTAAGAAGATCACTTCGCCCCTTTTTTCTTTGAAGTCTCTCATTGCTAGGTTTCTTTTGAATGGACTGTTAAGGCCCTTTGTATTTACTGTGAGGAAGTTAATCCCCCTATGTGTGTTTGTGGAGCTCACCTTTTTTCCTGGGGACCCCATTGTACATAATTTTCCAATACAGAGGATATATGCTTGGTGTAAAACACGTGTCTCAACATGTATTCATTATAAACATGCTCAGTGGGAATAAAGTGCCTCAGCTCTTGCAGATCTTCAACATAACTCCAAACATATAAGAACCAATTAACAAAACAATATAACAAACAATTAAAACTAGAAATATAACTCTTTACCATAATGTTAGGGGGAATGCAGGACAAAATCCCCTCCCTCAGTAACTAATATATGATTAACCCTTAAAGATACTCATAGTCTCTATAAGTCCTGATGTTCTATATATGCAAACCAGCTAACTGTGCCCATCATCACCCAACATATTTCAGTGAACATATATATTTTTAACAATTGGAACAATCTCACCCATGGCTGAACCGCTTCATGTCTCCTGTGCAGTAGAAACTGTTGCCACCGGAGAGGCAGGTTTTTGTTTGTCCCTTCTGCGTTTGCTGTTAGACACTGTCTGCCAGCGTTGCTTTCCCCTCAGTTGTCTGGAGTCTCTTGAGTCATTGTTATGTTCCTTGCCTCCTTGAGAGTCAAAGTCCGCTGGGGAGTTAAAAGTAATGTTGAGGCCTTTAGAGAGAGAGTCCAGGTCCTGGGGTTCTTTATATGTGTAGACGCTGCCTTCATAGGAGATGGTCAGGCTGAAGGGGTATCCCCATCTATATCTAATCTTCCTATCCCTGAGGACTTTAGTTATGAAGGCAACTTCCCTCCTCCTTTGCAGCGTGTTAGGGCACAAGTCTAGAAACACCTGAAGATTGTGATCAAGATATGGTATATCTCTCAGTTGACGAGCAAGCATCCATATTTCCTCTTTGTCTTTATACCTTAAGAACCTTAGGATCACGTCTCTTGGTGGAGCTGTGTCTGGTGGTGGGGGTCTGAGGGCTCTATGAACCCTGTCGAGTTCCAATGCAGGAGCTTGCTGATACTTTTTAAGGTGGCAGAAAAGGTGTTGAACATAGCTTTCTAGTTCCACTGCCGTGATTTTCTCTGGGATCCCTCTGATCCTCAGGTTATTCCTGTTGTCGATATCATCCAGTTTATCCTGGAGAGCAGAAATTTTAGCCTCCTGAATGTTAGCTTGGGTCGTGAGGTCGTCTGTCATATTGATCAATGTTTCCTGTGTATCCTCCACATCTTCTTCTCTGTACCCAATGTCCGATATTTCTTTCCTGACAGTTGTAAGCTCTGATTTGATTAGGCTTTTCAAGGAGTCGAAATCAGACTTAGAGGGAAGGTTAGCTATGTCCGCTTTTATTTGTGACATAAAGTCTATGGGTGCGGTTTGTTGCTGTGCTGCTTTTTGTGGTGATAGATTGAGACCCCCGGTTTCTTTTGGTTCCAAGGCAGAGGTTTCAGTGGGGCTGAAGAAGTTACTTACGGACATGGATAATGTGGGTGGTTGTTTAGTGTTCTTGTCTGTCTTCGCCCCTTTCTTGGATGCCATTTTTATGTCTTTTGTCCCCCTCTGGTTGTTAAATAAAAGAGTGTCCAAAATCAGGGAATATATTTAAAATGTTGTGCCACTCTGAAGCAAGGAGCGGGTTTTTAAGATGTTATATTTGCGGCCCATAAGCTAAGCGAGGGAGCGCATTGGTGAGGCTGTTTTACAAAATGTCATCTGTTATTAATAAAACTGTGACTAGGAAACCCCCATCTGAAAGCTATGGCGTTATCGTGTAGGATTGTGTGACGGGCACAGGGTCGATTATTTGATCAGCATGTTTGCTTCATGTTAAAGTGTAATCGGCTGTTAACTCCATATTGCCGCCTGTTATAAAAACTTACTGCGTGGCTGATCCTCCAGTTAGGTCGAGTTGTGTTAGTCAGATCGCCCTGATGCCTTATAGCCACAGTATGTGCATCGATGAGGAGTCTAACTTGAGGTGTTTACACTGCACCATTATATTTTTCCTTTTTAGGACTCACCAGCTTTTTTATTCCCATATGCGATATCAGTCTTTTATTATCTGCTCCGTGAGGAAGGCAATATGGCACTTGCTGAGTGGCCCGCTGTTGATACTAACTCTCCGCTGTATAACAGGATTCTCTGTGGGTTAAAAATCCGGCTGCTAACTAGGGAAAGGATGTTGTGTAGCTCGGAGCTCTAACTTTGTGCGGCCATGTTCCGTCATGGCCAGGCTCCGCCCCGTGGGCAGTTTGAAGTTTTAACTGTGGGGGAGTTAGAAACACAAATAAACAGTACATAATGATCATTTTATTCCAAGGTCTTTTTATTGAAGGTTTTAAGAAAAGAGTACATATTGTATCAGCAGATACAGATTTGTCAAATACATCCCAATATGATTAACAATACTAGCGGCAAGTGACTGCTTTCACGTAGGATGTAAGCGAAACAAGAAAAGTAAAGAAAGAATAGAGTAAATAAATAAAAATTCTAAGGGTAGAACAGGTAGTTTCTATAGCAGTCCAGCATAGATTATACATAGATGCTCGAAGGGTCAGATGGAAAGCAAAGCCTGTACAGGGTATGCAGAAAAAGTTAGGTCTCCAGTAATGTGTTAGAGGAAAGAATTAAGAACCTATCAGCCTGTGAGGGTGGATAGATATATTTAAGATACTGCTCCCAAATATCTTGTGCAATTATAAAATGGTCTCTATTGTCTAGTCTATATGTACTGTATTCCTCTAGTTCTAAAAGGTCTGAAACCATATTCCTCCACTGTGTTAAATTAGGGGGCTCAGGGGACTTCCAATTTTTAGCAATGAGAGATTTAGCACTATTTGTGAATATGCGAAATAGTATAAGGTGTGATTTGGAGGGGAGTCTGATGTTTTTATTCAAAAGGAACAGTAGTGGGTCACAAAATATTGGTTTCTGGAAAATCTTCTCTATTTCACGGATAATAGATCTCCAAAAGGAGTTGATAGCATTACACCATCACCACATGTGACCCATTCCACTGCCTACGTGTCCACAGCGCCAGCAGCGGTTATTTGTTGTGGGGTATAGGGTATGTAGACGACGTGGAGTGAGGTACCAATTATGTAGGATTTTATAATTCATTTCTAATACCCGGGCAGATGAGGAGGAGGATTTAGTATTAATAAACATGGAGGAAGCCATCTGAGGGAGGATGACAACCCCCAGTTCCCTTTCCCAGGATTCCACAGAGGCGGGTAGGCTGCCGGGGGGGGTTGATTGAGAATGGAGTATAATTTAGAGAGGGTGTGGTTTAGTGCAGATGTAGATGAGAGTATTTGTTCTAATTTGGTCCGGGGTCTCAACAAATTAAGGTGTTGTTTGTGGGTCGTGATGGACCTTCCTGTAAGTGAACCAGTTTTGGGCCCAAGTGAAGCCCATCTCTACAAGTTGTGTGAGCGTTGTCAGAAATATGATGGATGGATATGTCGGGGCAGGGATCATGTACCCCAGGGGAACCCCTACATTCAGTCAGAGAGAACTCTTGGTTATGAATCAACGAGATCAGAGGGGAGGGTCTGGACGAGAGATAGGGGTTGGCCCTATTGGCTTTCTCCCATTGAGTCAGGGTCTCTTTGGTGATAGGATTGTCTATATTGCCCTGCCAGTCTCCGCTTCCTGGGGTCCAGCAACTAGATTGTAGATCTAAATTAGGGCTCAGCAGCTCTTCAAGAGCGATCCATCTTTTTTGGGCTGTATGAACTCTCCAGTCGAGAATTCTTTGAATAAAGATCGCTTGGCTATACAAATTTAAGTCTGGGACGCCTAGGCCCCCAAGGATACGGGGTATATCATGGTTTTATTATTGATTCTTGAGTGCTTTCCCCCCCAAATAAAATAATTAAATAGTCGTTGGAGACTGGGAAGGTATCGAGGAGGGAGGGGAATAGGAAGGGCTTGTAACAAGTATAAAATTCAAGGGAAGGCGGTCATTTTAATTACATTGATTCTACCCATCCAGGAAAGGCGTCTGGAGTGCCAGGAGGATAGGTCACGTTCTAGCGATAGCTTTAGAGAGGCAAAAACATAATTTATGCTTACCTGACAAATTTATTTCTCTTGTGGTGTATCCAGTCCACGGATCATCCATTACTTGTGGGATATTCTCCTTCCCAACAGGAAGTTGCAAGAGGACACCCACAGCAGAGCTGCTATATAGCTCCTCCCCTAACTGCCATATCCAGTCATTCGACCAAAGACAAGCAGAGAAAGGAGAAACCATAGGGTGCAGTGGTGACTGTAGTTTAATTAAATTTTAGACCTGCCTTAAAATGACAGGGCGGGCCGTGGACTGGATACACCACAAGAGAAATAAATTTATCAGGTAAGCATAAATTATGTTTTCTCTTGTAAGGTGTATCCAGTCCACGGATCATCCATTACTTGTGGGATACCAATACCAAAGCTTAGGACACGGATGAAGGGAGGGACAAGGCAGGTACTTAAACAGAAGGGAACACTGCCTGTAAAACCTTTCTCCCAAAAATAGCCTCCGAAGAAGCAAAAGTATCAAATTTATAGAATTTTGAAAAGGTATGAAGCGAAGACCAAGTCGCCGCCTTGCAAATCTGTTCAACAGAAGCCTCATTTTTAAAGAGAAGAGAAAATTGGAACCTAATAGGGTTGTAGAATTTCTCCTTAGGTGTTTTGTAATGTAATATATATGGTTTATCAGCAATTATTATTAAACACTCAAGGAGCAGTGCGTAAGCATTTATGATACAATTTAGTACAGTTAATGACTATACTAGCTTAAGGAAGCAAGTTAGTCGAAAAAAGGGGATGCTTATATACACTGATATGATATCTTTATTAATTATTGAATCATGATTACTGTGCCTTGAAGAACAAAAAGTACTGTGTGTTAAAAATTAACCTTTATTGATGTCATTTAAAAAGACAGCTTTATGTAGATGATTGTGCTGCCCTGAAAAGTTAAAAACACTCTCACTGTGTTGTATAGATGTTCAGCATATGCTTTTGATGCTAAGAAATTACTACAGAACTTAGTACTGCTAACAGCAAATAGATTTCACATGAGAAATTTGCTTGAGAGCTATTATAAATCACAAAAGCCTATTGGGCATGTTTGGCTCTTAGTTTCTAAATTATTACACTCATGTTTTTTGAAATCTATATATAGTTACTTTGTGCTTGGGCTCAAAACTTGCTACGTGGCCTATTACAATCTAAAGCTGCTAATATATCTAGGTACAAAAAAATGTTTTTGTGTACATACGGTGGTAGCAACTTGCAGATAGTAGATATATATAATCTACTGTTTAAGATAGGTGATTATAACACCCAAATGTGGTCAATAAATCTTAAAGCAGTATTAATATCTAAGATATAATTATATTGTGTTGGTTGCTAACCGCTCCATTATATAACACTGGTAATGATATTAAATGTCACACTCTTACTCTTGATACTGAATAATGTAAATAGTACTGCAGGATATACAATGTATTTCCTTCTAAATAATATTGATTGATCAACTATTGTTGCACACCGTGATTTATTATGTTAGATACATGTATGACTAGTACTGATCACTTAGTTATATAGTTCCCCCAAATAATCATAGAAAAGGCCTATAAGGATCAAATTATCAATGTCACAGAAAAACAGTTTCTATCTCAATCACATCCAACTACCGCAACATTTTATTTAATCCCTAAAATACATAAAGACATTCATAAACCTCCAGGCCGCCCCATTGTGTCAGGCAATGGAAGTCTCACTGAAAAACCCAGCCAATATATAGCTCAGAGATTCAGGGAATATCTATATACCTTACCTTCATATGTAAAGGATACAATGGAAGTGCTTCAAAAATTGAACAACATGATACTAACACCAAATTCCTTCATCGTTACAGCGGACGTAGAGTCACTGTATACAAATATAAAACATCATTTGGGTGAACAAGCTATCTCCCATTTTCTAGGTACAAATGTCACTGACAATCATGACTATAATCAATTTATTAAAGATCTATTACACTTCGTGCTACATCACAATTATTTTACATTTAAAGATCGGTTTTATTTGCAAACACAGGGTACCGCCATGGGTACAGCATGTGCTCCCACATATGCTAACTTGTGTTTAGGGTGGTGGGAGAATTTAACAGTTTTCACGAGTGACAATGACAAATATATGCAGTACATCCCCTGCTGGATCCGCTACATAGATGACATCCTGTTCATCTGGGAAGGTCCAGAACTGGAATTGATGGAATTTATGAATATCTTGAATAACAACAAGCTAAATATAAAACTCACATATGAGTACAGTCAGCAGATGGTAAACTTCCTAGATTTACAAATCCGAGTAGATCCACAAGGAATAGTAAGTACGACCATATATAGAAAGAAAACCACCACTAATACCCTACTACATCACACAAGTGCCCATGCACCATGTACCCTTAATGCCATTCCAAAAGGAGAATTTACCAGGTTGCGTAGAAACTGTTCTGACCTTGGCACATTCAAGAATGAAGCAATAAAACTATCAAATAGACTCCAAGATCGAGGCTACAGTAAACGTTCCATCAAAAAAGCAAAAATGCAAGTTATGCGAACAGATCGTCAAGAACTATTACAACCAAGGCAAAAAAAGATGGACAACAAACCTAGATTGATAACATCATACAACCCACAGATCAAACAAATAACCAACATTTTGAATGAATATTGGCATATATTACAAAATGATCCGCTACTGTCAAGTCAGATTGGGGACAGAGTATCCATAGGTTACAAAAGACCTAGAAATCTGAAAGATACTCTGGTTTCAAGTCATTACACTCATATGCCAAAGAGAGCATGTCAATCTAAAGGCATGTTCCCATGTGGAACATGCAGTACATGTCCTAAAGTGTGGAAAATTAAGGAAATAACTGATAAGTATGTGAATAAACACGTATTACCTGCTCACTTCTCCTGCACCACAGTAGGAGTTGTGTATGTCCTTCAGTGTCCATGTAAATTGTTCTATGTAGGGATGACGACACGTCAAGCCAGAACTAGAATAATGGAACACAGCCGAAATATTAAAAATGCTCACAAGGACCTGGAAAAAAACAGACCGATAACCAGTGTGGCTAAACATTTTTACCACAAACACAACAGCAATGATTCCTTACTCAAATTCTCAGTGTTACAAAAGGCCACCCTTGGCATACGAGGTGGCAATTTAGAGCAAACACTGTTGAAAATGGAGTGTAGATGGATACACTTACTAAATAGTGTAAAACCATATGGACTCAATTACTATAATAATCATGTGTATCTGTAAATTAGCCCCAGTAATCTACACATATTAATATAAGTAGGTGCAAACATATAATGTTCTAATATCATCACGACAAACAATTCATTTGAATCTTTAGGGAATATATAACCTATTTCCCCCAGTGAGTACTTCAGTTTTAATTATCCAAGAAATATGTAACTTTAAGCAATCTCACCACAACACCAGACCTCCACCTTAAAACACACTTTGTAATTGAAAAAATCAGTTTTGATATGGTACTGACATTAACACAAATTTCTTAAAGGCTATTTTCACAATCGGAATCGATATTCCGAATCTTCACCATAGAATATTTTTTTCTTAATTTTTTTTTTTTTCTCTAATTTCACATCCTAGCACTCAAGTTCATCTAACCACAGAAACTAGAAGCATCTTTCATAGTAATATTATATCTAGTCCAGAACTTTGTGTGCTATGTACCCACTACTTTCACATATATAAAAATATATTTAATTAGATTTATTATGGTGAATTAAGAATATATAATTTGTAAAAACCTCACTTATTTTTTGACATTATAGTCAAAGGACACTTTATCTTATTTTTATTTATTTATTTTTTTCACGTCCACAGTTTTGCATAAATAGAGTCCATCACTTTATAACACTTCAACACACAAAAAATGATTATGTTTTTAATTATCACATTCGATAATTTTTACATTAAAGTGGCACATCACAGCTATTCAGAATTTCTTCATTTTACTGCTCCGTTAATTTAATTTTTTAAATTTACAATTTCATTGTTATTTCAGCATTCAATTTGATTTAATTAATTTTTTTGTTATTTTCTTTCTTTTTCCTCTATTAAAGTCAAGTTAGCATAAAAAGTTCATATAACCTTAACATTCATTTAGATATATATAATAACACCTGTTAATATATACGTATAGTGGAGTATTTTACATAAGTTTAACACTCTCAATAAATAAACATTGTATCCGCCTGATATTGAATTGCTCCATTCTTCACCTATCTATAGCAACTAAGTCTCCACACGGCAATTCATCTGACCAATACATTCTATCTCACCACGAATGATAGACATGCATTCTATCCAATTGACAACAAAACCGGTAGCCAATCTTGACTGAGAGGCGAGTAACACAATGGCTATATTACACCGGATGTTAGCCGGCCAGCGTAACCCCTCTGTGGAAGCGTTAGAGAAACGCCGCGTCAGGGGTCTCCTCCATTTTTAACTAGCCTCACTTGTTGTTAAAAATATAAAAACCATTATGCTTTACTTATAAATATCAGCATTAGACTTAGATGCTTTAGCGTTGCAAAGGCGCAAATGATAGTTATACGAACTCCAGGTTGATTTAGGAGAATAAGCAAGCTCGTTCATTACTTTAACTTTGTTACGCTGTATATAATATTAATGACAATCTAGCTTTGGATTGATACTAAGTACTCTGCAATAGTAAGATATTGATTTCTCTTACGTTGACTTATTTCACAGCCTTAAGTGCTGCTTCTATACTGACAGGATTTAGCATTTGCTAATACAAACGCTTCAAAGAACCAGCCAGTTAACTATTGTTCAATATCGATTTAGCTACACAGTGACTTATACATTTGTACTCACTTTATATTTCCAGTAAATTGTCTACTAGCCCTATATTTGGGGGAACTATATAACTAAGTGATCAGTACTAGTCATACATGTATCTAACATAATAAATCACGGTGTGCAACAATAGTTGATCAATCAATATTATTTAGAAGGAAATACATTGTATATCCTGCAGTACTATTTACATTATTCAGTATCAAGAGTAAGAGTGTGACATTTAATATCATTACCAGTGTTATATAACGGAGCGGTTAGCAACCAACACAATATAATTATATCTTAGATATTAATACTGCTTTAAGATTTATTGACCACATTTGGGTGTTATAATCACCTATCTTAAACAGTAGATTATATATATCTACTATCTGCAAGTTGGTACCACCGTATGTACACAAAAACATTTTTTTGTACCTAGATATATTAGCAGCTTTAGATTGTAATAGGCCACGTAGCAAGTTTTGAGCCCAAGCACAAAGTAACTATATATAGATTTCAAAAAACATGAGTGTAATAATTTAGAAACTATTAAGAGCCAAACATGCCCAATAGGCTTTTGTGATTTATATCTAAGAAAAAAAGAAAAAGCGCATCCTCTGATTCAAGTGATAAAATTTATTAACAACAAATAAGCGCTTTTCAATATGCACTTACACAATTAAAGTTAAAATACGCCTGTAGAATAGCCTCTTTTGTTACAGCTGAAAGACTGTCATGTGTTTCCTCCAAAACACCGCTAACACCTGGAGTCCTGCAATCTCTATATGCGGTTCATTTTGAGCTCCAAAGTATCGTCAGAGCAAATGAAGGGTAAAAGCGGGTTGGTCGGTGACAAAGATAGAGTTCGTTGTCCAAAGTTTGGTAAACTTATTGGTCCTTGATCCTCAACGCGTTTCCCCCGACGCGGGTCGGGCTTTCTCAAGAGGTAAATTTTTTTGTGTCTGGTATCTTCGGCAATCGCGGGCTTTTTTGTTTCTTTGGAATAACGCCCCCAGATTATGGCAACCAATCAGTATGCTTTCAAACAGTGACGTTGCCAAAGAGTGTCCATACTCCAAAGTTTTAGCATAGTTAATTATCTGAGATCGTCCTTATATGTTGCATATATTGTATACACAATAGTAACGTTCTGTTAAATACACCATTGTAACATTCTATTATATATACACATTATAAGGAATATCTAAACTTACGCTTAAAGCAACTGAAAAAGGAACATTAAAAATTGTTTAAGGAATATTGTCTTAAAAGTTGCACTAAGAAAACTTATGCTAATACAATGTTAATATAAATACAATAATGCATACATAGGTAAACCATCAAATACAAAGTTACATCATAAGATCCTAAAATTAATTAAAAATAAATATATAGTATGTCATAACAGATAAAATTATAACAAATCAAATTAATACTTTAAAGAGTATTAATGAATTATAATTATTTCATATTCATATCTAAATCGATGTATATTCAAAAATCATATAAATTAGTTAAGAAGTTTTAAAATTTAATTTAAGTGAAATTTTTTAAAAAATTTGAAATTAGAAATTTAAAGATTTAAAATTGGGGATTCAAATACAAGTTGTGGAGAGACATCTCTAACTATACATAATCTATCTATTCTTGCATCTGTCACATAAAAGCCTGTATGTCTAAATCTACATTTAACCCTTTAGGTACTGAGCTATTTAATTTAAAAATCCAGTATGTTTCTTGCTTTCTTAATTGTAGTAATCTATTATCTACTGTTGGTGGTATCCAATCAATAACTTTTTAGTGACCTAGGGTCACAATTGTGAGTTTCTACAAAATGTTTTGATACACTGTGTTTCATTAATTCGATTTTAATATTATATAGATGTTCACTAAAGCGTCTTCTTATTTTCATTTTTGTACGCCCTACGTATTTTAGGCCACACCCACAGGTGAGAAGATATACTACATAGATAGCATCACAATTATTTTTAAATTTTATTTCAAATTCCTGGGAGTGACCTGGGTTACTGAATGTGATTGAGGGGTTAATGTGAGTACACATACTACATCTGGATTTGCCGCACCTTTTTGTTCCTTTTTGATTAGACAGCCAGTTACTATTATGACTATTAGTAGTTGTAATACTCTTTAATTTACTGGGTGCTAAAAACATAATTTATGTAGGAACTTGCCTGATAAATTCATTTCTTTCATATTAGCAAGAGTCCATGAGCTAGTGACGTATGGGATATACATTCCTACCAGGAGGGGCAAAGTTTCCCAAACCTCAAAATGCCTATAAATACACCCCTCACCACACCCACAATTCAGTTTAACGAATAGCCAAGAAGTGGGGTGATAAAAAAGTGCGAAAGCATATAAAATAAGGAATTGGAATAATTGTGCTTTATACAAAATCATAACCACCACAAAAAAGGGCGGGCCTCATGGACTCTTGCTAATATGAAAGAAATGAATTTATCAGGCAAGTTCCTACATAAATTATGTTTTCTTTCATGTAATTAGCAAGAGTCCATGAGCTAGTGACATATGGGATAATGATTACCCAAGATGTGGATCTTTCCACACAAGAGTCACTAGAGAGGGAGGGATAAAATAAAGACAGCCAATTCCTGCTGAAAATAATCCACACCCAAAATAAAGTTTAATGAAAAACATAAGCAGAAGATTCAAACTGAAACCGCTGCCTGAAGTACTTTTCTACCAAAAACTGCTTCAGAAGAAGAAAATACATCAAAATGGTAGAATTTAGTAAAAGTATGCAAAGAGGACCAAGTTGCTGCTTTGCAAATCTGATCAACCGAAGCTTCATTCCTAAACGCCCAGGAAGTAGAAACTGACCTAGTAGAATGAGCTGTAATCCTTTGAGGCGGAGTTTTACCCGACTCAACATAGGCAAGATGAATTAAAGATTTCAACCAAGATGCCAAAGAAATGGCAGAAGCTTTCTGGCCTTTTCTAGAACCGGAAAAGATGACAAATAGACTAGAAGTCTTTCGGAAAGATTTAGTAGCTTCAACATAATATTTCAAAGCTCTAACAACATCCAAAGAATGCAACGATTTCTCCTTAGAATTCTTAGGATTAGGACATAATGAAGGAACCACAATTTCTCTACTAATGTTGTTGGAATTCACAACTTTAGGTAAAAATTCAAAAGAAGTTCGCAACACCGCCTTATCCTGATGAAAAATCAGAAAAGGAGACTCACAAGAAAGAGCAGATAATTCAGAAACTCTTCTGGCAGAAGAGATGGCCAAAAGGAACAAAACTTTCCAAGAAAGTAATTTAATGTCCAATGAATGCATAGGTTCAAATGGAGGAGCTTGAAGAGCCCCCAGAACCAAATTCAAACTCCAAGGAGGAGAAATTGACTTAATGACAGGTTTTATACGAACCAAAGCTTGTACAAAACAATGAATATCAGGAAGAATAGCAATCTTTCTGTGAAAAAGAACAGAAAGAGCAGAGATTTGTCCTTTCAAGGAACTTGCGGACAAACCCTTATCTAAACCATCCTGAAGAAACTGTAATATTCTCGGTATTCTAAAAGAATGCCAAGAAAAATGATGAGAAAGACACCAAGAAATATAAGTCTTCCAGACTCTATAATATATCTCTCTAGATACAGATTTACGAGCCTGTAACATAGTATTAATCACAGAGTCAGAGAAACCTCTTTGACCAAGAATAAAGCGTTCAATCTCCATACCTTTAAATTTAAGGATTTGAGATCCTGATGGAAAAAAGGACCTTGAGACAGAAGGTCTGGTCTTAACGGAAGAGTCCACGGTTGGCAAGAGGCCATCCGGACAAGATTCGCATACCAAAACCTGTGAGGCCATGCCGGAGCTACCAGCAGAACAAACGAGCATTCCTTCAGAATCTTGGAGATTACTCTTGGAAGAAGAACTAGAGGCGGAAAGATATAGGCAGGATGATACTTCCAAGGAAGTGATAATGCATCCACTGCCTCCGCCTGAGGATCCCGGGATCTGGACAGATACCTGGGAAGTCTCTTGTTTAGATGAGACGCCATCAGATCTATTTCTGGAAGTTCCCATATTTGAACAATTTGAAGAAATACCTCTGGGTGAAGAGACCATTCGCCCGGATGCAACGTTTGGCGACTGAGATAATCAGCTTCCCAATTGTCTATACCTGGGATATGAACCGCAGAGATTAGACAGGAGCTGGATTCCGCCCAAACCAAAATTCGAGATACTTCTTTCATAGCCAGAGGACTGTGAGTCCCTCCTTGATGATTGATGTATGCCACAGTTGTGACATTGTCTGTCTGAAAACAAATGAACGATTCTCTCTTCAGAAGAGGCCAAAACTGAAGAGCTCTGAAAATTGCACGGAGTTCCAAAATATTGATCGGTAATCTCACCTCCTGAGATTCCCAAACTCCTTGTGCCATCAGAGATCCCCACACAGCTCCCCAACCTGTGAGACTTGCATCTGTTGAAATTACAGTCCAGGTCGGAAGCACAAAAGAAGCCCCCTGAATTAAACGATGGTGATCTGTCCACCACGTTAGAGAGTGTCGAACAATCGGTTTTAAAGATATTAATTGAGATATCTTTGTGTAATCCTTGCACCATTGATTCAGCATACAGAGCTGAAGAGGTTGCATGTGAAAACGAGCAAAGGGGATCGCGTCCGATGCAGCAGTCATAAGACCTAGAATTTCCATGCATAAGGCTACCGAAGGGAATGATTGTGACTGAAGGTTTCGACAAGCTGCAATCAATTTTAGACGTCTCTTGTCTGTTAAAGACAGAGTCATGGATACTGAATCTATCTGGAAACCCAGAAAGGTTACCCTTGTCTGAGGAATCAAAGAACTTTTTGGTAAATTGATCCTCCAACCATGATCTTGAAGAAACAACACAAGTCGATTCGTATGAGATTCTGCTAAATGTAAAGACTGAGCAAGTACCAAGATATCGTCCAAATAAGGAAATACCACAATACCCTGTTCTCTGATTACAGACAGAAGGGCACCGAGAACCTTTGAAAAAATTCTTGGAGCTGTAGCTAGGCCAAACGGTAGAGCCACAAACTGGTAATGCTTGTCCAGAAAAGAGAATCTCAGGAACTGATAGTGATCTGGATGAATCGGAATATGCAGATATGCATCCTGTAAATCTATTGTGGACATATAATTCCCTTGCTGAACAAAAGGCAAGATAGTCCTTACAGTTACCATCTTGAACGTTGGTATCCTTACATAATGATTCAATATTTTTAGATCCAGAACTGGTCTGAAGGAATTCTCCTTCTTTGGTACAATGAAGAGATTTGAATAAAACCCCATCCCCTGTTCCGAAACTGGAACTGGCATAATTACTCCAGCCAACTCTAGATCTGAAACACAATTCAGAAATGCTTGAGCTTTCACTGGATTTACTGGGACACGGGAAAGAAAAAATCTCTTTGCAGGAGGTCTCATCTTGAAACCAATTCTGTACCCTTCTGAAACAATGTTCTAAATCCAAAGATTGTGAACAGAATTGATCCAAATTCCTTTGAAAAAACGTAACCTGCCCCCTACCAGCTGAGCTGGAATGAGGGCCGCACCTTCATGTGGACTTAGAAGCAGGCTTTGTCTTTCTAGCAGGCTTGGATTTATTCCAGACTGGAGATGGTTTCCAAACTGAAACTGCTCCTGAGGACGAAGGATCAGGCTTTTGTTCTTTGTTGAAACTAAAGGAACGAAAACGATTATTAGCCCTGTTTTTACCTTTAGATTTTTTATCCTGTGGTAAAAAAGTTCCTTTCCCACCAGTAACAGTTGAGATAATAGAATCCAACTGAGAACCAAATAATTTGTTACCCTGGAAAGAAATGGAAAGTAGAGTTGATTTAGAAGCCATATCAGCATTCCAAGTCTTAAGCCATAAAGCTCTTCTAGCTAAAATAGCTAGAGACATAAACCTGACATCAACTCTAATAATATCAAAAATGGCATCACAAATAAAATTATTAGCATGCTGAAGAAGAATAATAATATCATGAGAATCATGATTTGCTACTTGTTGCGCTAAAGTTTCCAACCAAAAAGTTGAAGCTGCAGCAACATCAGCTAATGATATAGCAGGCCTAAGAAGATTACCTGAACACAGATAAGCTTTTCTTAGAAAGGATTCAATTTTCCTATCTAAAGGATCTTTAAACGAAGTACCATCTGACGTAGGAATAGTAGTACGTTTAGCAAGGGTAGAAATAGCCCCATCAACTTTAGGGATTTTGTCCCAAAATTCTAACCTGTCAGACGGTACAGGATATAATTGCTTAAAACGTTTAGAAGGAGTAAATGAATTACCCAATTTATCCCATTCTTTGGAAATTACTGCAGAAATAGCATTAGGAACAGGAAAAACTTCTGGAATAACCACAGGAGATTTAAATACCTTATCTAAACGTTTAGAATTAGTATCAAGAGGACCAGAATCCTCTATTTCTAAAGCAATTAATACTTCTTTAAGTAAAGAACGAATAAATTCCATTTTAAATAAATATGAGGATTTATCAGCATCAATCTCTGAAACAGAATCCTCTGAACCAGAAGAGTCATCAGAATCAGAATGATGATGTTCATTTAAAAATTCATCTGTAGGGAGAGAAGTTTTAAAAGATTTTTTACGTTTACTAGAAGGAGAAATAACAGACATAGCCTTCTTGATGGATTCAGAAACAAAATCTCTTATGTTATCAGGAACATTCTGCACCTTAGATGTTGAAGGAACTGCAACAGACAATGGTACATTACTAAAGGAAATATTATCTGCATTAACAAGTTTGTCATGACAATTAATACAAACAACAGCCGGAGGAATAGCTACCAAAAGTTTACAGCAGATACACTTAGCTTTGGTAGATCCAGCACTAGACAGCGATTTTCCTGTAGTATCTTCTGACTCAGATGCAACGTGAGACATCTTGCAATATGTAAGAGAAAAAACAACATATAAAGCAAAATAGATCAAATTCCTTATATGACAGTTTCAGGAATGGGAAAAAATGCCAAAGAACAAGCTTCTAGCAACCAGAAGCAATGAAAAATGAGGCTTAAATAATGTGGAGACAAAAGCGGCGCCCATATTTTTTAGCGCCAAATCCACATTATTTGGCGCCTAAATGCTTTTGGCGCCAAAATGACGCCACATCCGGAACGCCGACATTTTTGGTGCAAAATAACGTCAAAAAATGACGCAACTTCCGGCGACACGTATGACGCCGGAAACGGAAAAAGAATTTTTTGCGCCAAAAAAGTCCGCGCCAAGAATGACGCAATAAAATGAAGCATTTTCAGCCCCCGCGAGCCTAACAGCCCACAGGGAAAAAAGAGTCAAATTTTTGAAGGTAAGAAAAAATGAATAATTCAAATGCATAATCCCAAATATGAAACTGACTGTCTGAAAAATAAGGAAAGTTGAACATTCTGAGTCAAGGCAAATAAATGTTTGAATACATATATTTAGAACTTTATAAATAAAGTGCCCAACCATAGCTTAGAGTGTCACAGAAAATAAGATTTACTTACCCCAGGACACTCATCTACATGTTTGTAGAAAGCCAAACCAGTACTGAAACGAGAATCAGTAGAGGTAATGGTATATATGAGAGTATATCGTCGATCTGAAAAGGGAGGTAAGAGATGAATCTCTACGACCGATAACAGAGAACCTATGAAATAGACCTCGTAGAAGGAGATCACTGCATTCAAATAGGCAATACTCTCCTCACATCCCTCTGACATTCACTGCACGCTGAGAGGAAAACCGGGCTCCAACTTGCTGCGGAGCGCATATCAACGTAGAATCTAGCACAAACTTACTTCACCACCTCCATCGGAGGCAAAGTTTGTAAAACTGAATTGTGGGTGTGGTGAGGGGTGTATTTATAGGCATTTTGAGGTTTGGGAAACTTTGCCCCTCCTGGTAGGAATGTATATCCCATACGTCACTAGCTCATGGACTCTTGCTAATTACATGAAAGAAATGTTTTTTAGATTCCTGCTTTTTTTGTATATGATTTTTGGATGTTCACTCAATGTGGATCCCAAAATTGGATCGGCCTTTAAGATTGGCCAGTGTTTCTTTAGAATTTTTTGAATTATATTTGAACCCTCAGTGAAAGTGGTGATGAATTTTGCATCTTTATTCATGTCGCTGTTCTTTTTGTGTTCCACCGTGACTCTACCATTTGTTGTATTATTTTTGTATTTTAATAAATCCTTTCTATCCTGATTTAATGCTCGTGATTTTGCAGTTTGTAATAGACTATTTTTGTACCCTTTCTCAATGAACTTATTATCTAAAATTTTGGCTTCATTTTCAAAGTCACTAATGTTGCTACAATTTCTCCTAAGTCTTAAATATTGGCTATAGGGAACATTTTCTATCCAGTTCTTTTTGTGATTACTGCTGGCCTCTATAAAGCTGTTTTTCTCTGTTGGTTTTCTGTAGTTCTTAACTGATACCTGTTTTTGTTCATCCTTAAAAAGTATTAAATCTAGGAATTCTATTTGATCCTGAGAGTGTTTTCCTGTAAATTTTAGATTATAACTATTATTATTCAGATATTCATAGAATTCCATAATGCTCTCTACAGTACCCTTCCAGATGATTACAATATCATCTATATATCTATTATAATATTGGATATTGGTGCTGTAGGGATTATTTGTCCAAATGTGTTTTAGTTCAAACCCATTGACGTACAGATTGGCATAGGATGGGGCGAAGGTTGTCCCCATCGCTGTGCCTCTTTTTTGTAAATAGCATTTGTCCTCAAATTTAAAAAAATTGTGTGTTAAAATGAACTTGATACTATCAGTTAGGAATTCTATGTGTTCAATGGGAATCCTCCATCTATTCAGTTCTGATCTCACCTCCTCCACACCTGCATCATGTGGGATGCAGGTGTAGAGGGAGGATACATCACACGTAACCCACCAAACATTGTCATCCCATGGTACACCTTCATATATTTGTATTACTTCCAGAGTGTCTTTGACATATGCTCTGGTTCTTTTTACAATGGGCTGGAGATAATAATCAACATACTTAGACAAATTATCACACAAGGACCCTATCCCAGACACAATAGGTCTTCCAGGTGGGTTGATAGGGTCCTTGTGGATTTTTGGAAGGTGGTAAAAAATAGATTGTTTGGGGAAGGGTTCATAAAGAAACAGATATTCCTCATTGGTTAAGATCCCATTATTTTTTGCTGATATTAACAGCCTATTTAGTTCTAGAATAAATCTGGGAGTTGGATCAGTTTCTAAAACAAGGTAGGTTTCACTGTCACCCAGTAAATTATAAGCTTCTTTCAAATATTCAGCCCTAGACTGGATGACCACCCCCCCCCTCCCTTATCTGCTGCACGTAAAACTACATTTTTATTTTCAGATAGTTTTTTAAGCGATTTCCTTTCCAAGATACTCAAATTGTCCTGATGTTTATTTATAGTTGAGTTTTTCTTGGAGGATAGGGCTTCTTCTAGTAAAGACTGGTATTTGATCTCCTTGTGCACTTAGTGGATAAAAAGTTGATTTCTTTTTAAAGGTGGTATGATGTATATCAGGTTCTGTTTCATATACAGATAATTCAAACAAATCCTCAAAAGTTCCCTGTTGGGGAATAATTAGCTCACTGGCATTTTCTTTTTATAAATCTTTGAGAATTTTTAGTGTGTCTAGGTCCCCACTTTCTAGGTAACTAACATTAGATCTATTGGTCTGTATTGGATTTTTCATATAATACCTCTGCAGTGTGAGCTTGCGCATGTATTTTTGTAAATCTAGATAGATTTCAAATTTATTCGGTGGTATTTTGGGTGCATTATCTGAAGCACAAGAGGCAACAGATCAAAAAGCAGCACCTGACACAAGTTTACACATATTTGGAAATTTGCCTGCAGCATTTAACACTTCATTGAGATCTGTTAACAAGGAAAAGAAAACGAACTCAAGTGAGCTGTGAAAAAACAACACTACAGTTGTATTCTTTGGACAGACCTATCTTTTTTTATCAGGTTGTATATCTCCATACCAAATAACATTATATATAGTATAGATTTTAATTTATTTATTTATGTGCTGATATATTGATGTATATATGAGCTCAATTTGATTTATACATGAGCCTAACTTCATTATATTTTTAAGCATTTATTATATTTTTGAGCTTCATACATACAACAAATACTTTTTCTTACTATATTTTACTAATTGTACATTATTTTGGGATTCTGTGTGACTTACGTAGAGCGCCTATATATTCCTATTTGTATTTTGCCTATTTATCTCTTTTATTATGGCAGCTCCTGCAGTCATAATGGAGTCCATCAATGAAGAATTTGGGGATATAACAACTAGACATAATAGACTGAGAACTATTGATTTCATGGATCCAGCAATAATTATTGAAAATGTCAGTGATCCTGAAGAGTTTTTCAAAAAATTAGAGAAACTATTCCAACAAGACACAAAGGACTGGCAAGACCTCTTATTATTAGATAATTATGTACAGCATAATATAGTACCTAGAGGTCTGAGACTGTTCAAAAATCCAGCCTTTGATCTTGAGGAAATAGAGTTTACTACAGAGTGGGAGACGGCACTCCAGGAGTGCTCAATTAAAATGATAAAGATTTTGATCAAATATAGGGAATATCGTTTAAATAAAAACAAAATAGAGATAGAAGAAACACTGAGTAAAATACAACCCTATAAAACAGAAGAAAAATGGAGAACTCGCAATACCAGCATCCAAACTAGGATATCAGAATTAGAGAAAGAACTAAGGATAAAAAAACAAAAAAAGTTTATGAGAGATGTGCAAGATTATAGGGAGAATAAAGTATTTACATATAAAAATAACAATAAAAGAAAACAATCTAGTTACAATAAAGATGTGAATAAAGACAGTAAGAAACAGCCTAATGCTCCCAATAGAAGAGATCACTCATTTGTAGATACTACCAAAAATGACTCTACCAATAAACAAAATATTGAGGATAATGCAAACAAAACTCTAAATGTCCCCCCCCCCAAGCAGTCATGGGAACAAAAATAAAAATAATAATCCTAAAAAGATTTCTTCAAACTATAAAGAAACATGGACTCATTCTAATAATAGATATGAAGCACTCAACGAAAATGTAAACCCACCTAATAGAACACACAATGGTAGAGAATGGGAACATCAGGGTGCAAAACCGAAAACACATTCAGATAATTATGATTATAATAATCGTCATTTTTTAGGACAGAGTCAGGAGTGGAGGTCAGATTGGATCAGTCCCCATTTACAGAACAAAGATTGGAGAAGAGAGAGAACACCTCAGAGAGACCAGGGACCCCGACGACAAAACAAAAGAACCCTAGAATTAGAAGGGGAGTCAGAGCAGGATCAGGAATACAAGCCAAGAGAAAGGAGACCCAGGTATTAGACAAAGCAAAATCAGATATATACAATTTAGCTAAACTAGATTTAGATAATAATGATGTCAGATTATTAAATAAGGGGCTTAATTTTGCACCCAAAATACCACCGAATAAATTTGAAATCTATCTAGATTTACAAAAATACATGCGCAAGCTCACACTGCAGAGGTATTATATGAAAAATCCAATACAGACCAATAGATCTAATGTTAGTTACCTAGAAAGTGGGGACCTAGACACACTAAAAATTCTCAAAGATTTAGAAAAAGAAAATGCCAGTGAGCTAATTATTCCCCAACAGGGAACTTTTGAGGATTTGTTTGAATTATCTGTATATGAAACAGAACCTGATATACATCATACCACCTTTAAAAAGAAATCAACTTTTTATCCACTAAGTGCACAAGGAGATCAAATACCAGTCTTTACTAGAAGAAGCCCTATCCTCCAAGAAAAACTCAACTATAAATAAACATCAGGACAATTTGAGTATCTTGGAAAGGAAATCGCTTAAAAAACTATCTGAAAATAAAAATGTAGTTTTTCGTGCAGCAGATAAGGGAGGGGGGGGTGGTCATCCAGTCTAGGGCTGAATATTTGAAAGAAGCTTATAATTTACTGGGTGACAGTGAAACCTACCTTGTTTTAGAAACTGATCCAACTCCCAGATTTATTCTAGAACTAAATAGGCTGTTAATATCAGCAAAAAATAATGGGATCTTAACCAATGAGGAATATCTGTTTCTTTATGAACCCTTCCCCAAACAATCTATTTTTTACCACCTTCCAAAAATCCACAAGGACCCTATCAACCCACCTGGAAGACCTATTGTGTCTGGGATAGGGTCCTTGTGTGATAATTTGTCTAAGTATGTTGATTATTATCTCCAGTCCATTGTAAAAAGAACCAGAGCATATGTCAAAGACACTCTGGAAGTAATACAAATATATGAAGGTGTACCATGGGATGACAATTTTTGGTGGGTTACGTGTGATGTATCCTCCCTCTACACCTGCATCCCACATGATGCAGGTGTGGAGGAGGTGAGATCAGAACTGAATAGATGGAGGATTCCCATTGAACACATAGAATTCCTAACTGATAGTATCAAGTTCATTTTAACACACAATTTTTTTAAATTTGAGGACAAATGCTATTTACAAAAAAGAGGCACAGCGATGGGGACAACCTTCGCCCCATCCTATGCCAATCTGTACGTCAATGGGTTTGAACTAAAACACATTTGGACAAATAATCCCTACAGCACCAATATCCAATATTATAATAGATATATAGATGATATTGTAATCATCTGGAAGGGTACTGTAGAGAGCATTATGGAATTCTATGAATATCTGAATAATAATAGTTATAATCTAAAATTTACAGGAAAACACTCTCAGGATCAAATAGAATTCCTAGATTTAATACTTTTTAAGGATGAACAAAAACAGGTATCAGTTAAGAACTACAGAAAACCAACAGAGAAAAACAGCTTTATAGAGGCCAGCAGTAATCACAAAAAGAACTGGATAGAAAATGTTCCCTATAGCCAATATTTAAGACTTAGGAGAAATTGTAGCAACATTAGTGACTTTGAAAATGAAGCCAAAATTTTAGATAATAAGTTCATTGAGAAAGGGTACAAAAATAGTCTATTACAAACTGCAAAATCACGAGCATTAAATCAGGATAGAAAGGATTTATTAAAATACAAAAATAATACAACAAATGGTAGAGTCACGGTGGAACACAAAAAGAACAGCGACATGAATAAAGATGCAAAATTCATCACCACTTTCACTGAGGGTTCAAATATAATTCAAAAAATTCTAAAGAAACACTGGCCAATCTTAAAGGCCGATCCAATTTTGGGATCCACATTGAGTGAACATCCAAAAATCATATACAAAAAAAGCAGGAATCTAAAAAACATTTTAGCACCCAGTAAATTAAAGAGTATTACAACTACTAATAGTCATAATAGTAACTGGCTGTCTAATCAAAAAGGAACAAAAAGGTGCGGCAAATCCAGATGTAGTATGTGTACTCACATTAACCCCTCAATCACATTCAGTAACCCAGGTCACTCCCAGGAATTTGAAATAAAATTTAAAAATAATTGTGATGCTATCTATGTAGTATATCTTCTCACCTGTGGGTGTGGCCTAAAATACGTAGGGCGTACAAAAAGGAAAATAAGAAGACGCTTTAGTGAACATCTATATAATATTAAAATCGAATTAATGAAACACAGTGTATCAAAACATTTTGTAGAAACTCACAATTGTGACCCTAGGTCACTAAAAAGTTATTGATTGGATACCACCAACAGTAGATAATAGATTACTACAATTAAGAAAGCAAGAAACATACTGGATTTTTAAATTAAATAGCTCAGTACCTAAAGGGTTAAATGTAGATTTAGACATACAGGCTTTTATGTGACAGATGCAAGAATAGATAGATTATGTATAGTTAGAGATGTCTCTCCACAACTTGTATTTGAATCCCCAATTTTAAATCTTTAAATTTCTAATTTCAAATTTTTTAAAAAATTTCACTTAAATTAAATTTTAAAACTTCTTAACTAATTTATATGATTTTTGAATATACATCGATTTAGATATGAATATGAAATAATTATAATTCATTAATACTCTTTAAAGTATTAATTTGATTTGTTATAATTTTATCTGTTATGACATACTATATATTTATTTTTAATTAATTTTAGGATCTTATGATGTAACTTTGTATTTGATGGTTTACCTATGTATGCATTATTGTATTTATATTAACATTGTATTAGCATAAGTTTTCTTAGTGCAACTTTTAAGACAATATTCCTTAAACAATTTTTAATGTTCCTTTTTCAGTTGCTTTAAGCGTAAGTTTAGATATTCCTTATAATGTGTATATATAATAGAATGTTACAATGGTGTATTTAACAGAACGTTACTATTGTGTATACAATATATGCAACATATAAGGACGATCTCAGATAATTAACTATGCTAAAACTTTGGAGTATGGACACTCTTTGGCAACGTCACTGTTTGAAAGCATACTGATTGGTTGCCATAATCTGGGGGCGTTATTCCAAAGAAACAAAAAAGCCCGCGATTGCCGAAGATACCAGACACAAAAAAATTTACCTCTTGAGAAAGCCCGACCCGCGTCGGGGGAAACGCGTTGAGGATCAAGGACCAATAAGTTTACCAAACTTTGGACAACGAACTCTATCTTTGTCACCGACCAACCCGCTTTTACCCTTCATTTGCTCTGACGATACTTTGGAGCTCAAAATGAACCGCATATAGAGATTGCAGGACTCCAGGTGTTAGCGGTGTTTTGGAGGAAACACATGACAGTCTTTCAGCTGTAACAAAAGAGGCTATTCTACAGGCGTATTTTAACTTTAATTGTGTAAGTGCATATTGAAAAGCGCTTATTTGTTGTTAATAAATTTTATCACTTGAATCAGAGGATGCGCTTTTTCTTTTTTTCTTAGATTCCTGTATCCATTATCTGAAGCACAAGAGGCAACAGATCAAAAAGCAGCACCTGACACAAGTTTACACATATTTGGAAATTTGCCTGCAGCATTTAACACTTCATTGAGATCTGTTAACAAGGAAAAGAAAACGAACTCAAGTGAGCTGTGAAAAAACAACACTACAGTTGTATTCTTTGGACAGACCTATCTTTTTTTTTATCAGGTTGTATATCTCCATACCAAATAACATTATATATAGTATAGATTTTAATTTATTTATTTATGTGCTGATATATTGATGTATATATGAGCTCAATTTGATTTATACATGAGCCTAACTTCATTATATTTTTAAGCATTTATTATATTTTTGAGCTTCATACATACAACAAATACTTTTTCTTACTATATTTTACTAATTGTACATTATTTTGGGATTCTGTGTGACTTACGTAGAGCGCCTATATATTCCTATTTGTATTTTGTGATTTATAATAGCTCTCAAGCAAATTTCTCATGTGAAATCTATTTGCTGTTAGCAGTACTAAGTTCTGTAGTAATTTCTTAGCATCAAAAGCATATGCTGAACATCTATACAACACAGTGAGAGTGTTTTTAACTTTTCAGGGCAGCACAATCATCTACATAACGCTGTCTTTTTAAATGACATCAATAAAGGTTAATTTTTAACACACAGTACTTTTTGTTCTTCAAGGCACAGTAATCATGATTCAATAATTAATAAAGATATCATATCAGTGTATATAAGCATCCCCTTTTTTTCGACTAACTTGCTTCTCAAGCTAGTATAGTCATTAACTGTACTCATTTTTAAAGGCCCATGTGGAAGCCACAGCTCTAGTAGAATGAGCTGTAATCCTTTCAGGAGGCTGCTGGCCAGCAGTCTCATAAGCTAAGCGGATTAAGCTTCTTAGCCAAAACGAAAGAGAGGTTGCCGAAGCTTTTTGGCCTCTCCTCTGTCCAGAGTAGACAACAAACAAAGCAGATGTTTGATGAAAATCTTTAGTAGCTTGTAAATAATACTTTAAAGCACGAACCACGTCAAGATTGTGTAATAGACGTTCCTTCTTTGAAGAAGGATTAGGACACAATGATGGAACAACAATCTCCTGATTGATATTCTTATTAGATACCACCTTAGGTAAAAACCCAGGTTTGGTACGCAGAACTACCTTATCTGCATGGAAGATCAGATAAGGAGAATCACATTGTAAGGCAGATAACTCGGAAACTCTACGAGCCGAGGAAATAGCTACCAAAAAAATAACTTTCCAAGATAAAAGTTTGATATCTATGGAATGAAGAGATTCAAACGGAACCCCTTGAAGAACTTTAAGAACCAAATTTAAACTCCATGGCGGAGCAACCGGTTTAAACACAGGCTTGATTCTAACTAAAGCCTGACAAAATGCCTGGACGTCTGGAACATCCGCCAGACGCTTGTGCAAAAGAATAGACAGAGCTGTCCCTTTAAGGAACTAGCTGACAATCCTTTTTCCAATCCTTCTTGGAGAAAAGATAATATCCTGGGAATACTGACTTTACTCCATCAGTAACTCTTGGATTCACACCAATAAAGATATCTACGCCATATCTTATGATAGATTTTCCTGGTGACAGGCTTTCGTGCCTGAATTAAGGTATCAATGACTGACTCGGAGAAGCCACGCTTTGATAAAATCAAGCGTTCAATCTCCAGGCAGTCAGTCTCAGAGAAATTAGATTTGGATGGTTGAAAGGACCCTGAAGTAGAAGGTCCTGTCTCAGCGGCAGAGTCCATGGTGGAAAGGATGACATGTCCACCAGATCTGCAAACCAAGTCCTGCGTGGCCACGCAGGCGCTATCAAGATCACCGATGCTCTCTCCTGCTTGATTTTGGCAATCAGACGAGGGAGCAGAGGAAACGGTGGAAACACATAAGCCAGGTTGAAAGACCAAGGTGCTGCAAGAGCATCTATCAGCGTTGCCTTGGGATCCCTGGACCTGGATCCGTAACAAGGAAGTTTGGCGTTCTCGCGAGACGCCATGAGATCCAGTTCTGGTTTGCCCTAACGATGAATCAATTGTGCAAACACCTCCGGATGGAGTTCCCACTCCCCCGGATAAAAAGTCTGACGACTTAGAAAATCCGCCTCCTAGTTCTCTACACCTGGGATATGGATAGCTGATAGGTGGCAAGAGTGAATCTCTGCCCAGCGAATTATCTTTGAGACTTCTAACATCGCTAGGGAACTCCTTGTTCCCCCTTGATGGTTGATGTAAGCCACAGTCGTGATGTTGTCCGACTGAAATCTGATGAACCTCATTGTCGCTAGCTGAGGCCAAGCCTGAAGAGCATTGAATATCTCTCTCAGTTCCAGGATGTTTATTGGAAGGAGTGTCTCCTCCTGAGTCCACGATCCCTGAGCCTTCAGGGAGTTCCAGACTGCCCCCCAGCCTAGAAGGCTGGCATCTGTCGTTACAATTGTCCAATCTGGCCTGCGAAAGGTCATACCTTTGGACAGATGGACCCGAGATAGCCACCAGAGAAGAGAATCCCTGGTCTCTTGATCCAGATTTAGTAGAGGGGACAAATTTGTGTAATCCCCATTCCACTGACTGAGCATGCAGAGTTGCAACGGTCTGAGATGTAGGCGTGCAAACGGCACTATGTCCATTGCCGCTACCATTAAGCCAATTACTTCCACGGAAGGGCGAGAAGTGGAATAAAGAACACGGCAGGAATTTAGAAGTTTTGATAACCTGGACTCTGTCAGATAAATCCTCATTTCTACAGAATTTATTAGAGTTCCTAGAAAGGAGACTCTTGTGAGAGGGGATAGAGAACTCTTTTCTTCATTCACCTTCCACCCATGCGACCTCAGAAATGCCAGAACTATGTCCGTATGAGACTTGGCAATTTGGAAATTTGACGCCTGTATCAGGATGTCGTCTAAATAAGGGGCCACTGCTATGCCCCGCGGTCTTAGGACCGCCAGAAGTGACCCCAGAACCTTTGTAAATATTCTTGGGGCTGTAGCTAATCCAAAGGGAAGAGCTACAAACTGGTAATGCCTGTCTAGGAAGGCAAACCTGAGAAACCGATGATGATCTCTGTGTATCGGAATGTGAAGATAAGCATCCTTTAAATCCACTGTAGTCATGTATTGACCCTCCTGGATCATAGGTAGGATGGTACGAAGTCTCCATCTTGAATGATGGAACTCTGAGGAATTTGTTTAAGATCTTGAGATCTAAAATTGGTCTGAAGGTTCCCTCTTTTTTGGGAACCACAAACAGATTTGAGTAAAATCCCTGTCCCTGTTCCTCCTTTGGAACTGGATGAATCACTCCCATAACTAGGAGGTCTTGAACACAGTGTAAGAATGCCTCTCTCTTTATCTGGTTTGCAGATAATTGTGAAAGGTGAAATCTCCCTTTTGGAGGGGAAGCTTTGAAGTCCAGAAGATATCCCTGGGATATAATTTCCAATGCCCAGGGATCCTGGACATCTCTTGCCCAAGCCTGGGCGAAGAGTGAAAGTCTACCCCGTACTAGATCCGTTGCCGGATAGGAGGCCGATCCTTCATGCTGTCTTAGAGGCAGCAGCAGGCTTTTTGGCCTGCTTACCTTTGTTCCAAGTCTGGTTAGGTTTCCAGACCGACTTGGACTGAGCAAAAGTTCCCTCTTGTTTTGCATTAGAGGAAGTTGATGCCGCACTCGCCTTGAAGTTTCGAAAGGCACGAAAATTAGTCTGTTTGGCCCTTGATTTGGACCTATCCTGAGGAAGGGCATGACCTTTTTCTCCAGTGATATCAGAAATGATCTCCTTCAAACCAGGCCCGAATAGGGTTTGCCCCTTGAAGGGAATGTTAAGCAGCTTAGACTTTGAAGTAACGTCAGCTGACCATGATTTAAGCCATAGCGCCCTGCGCGCCTGAATAGCAAAACCAGAATTCTTAGCCGTTAGTTTAGTCAAATGAACAATGGCATCAGAAACAAAAGAATTGGCTAGCTTAAGTGCTCTAAGCTTGTCAAGTATGTCATCCAATGGGGTCTCTACCTGTAAAGCCTCTTCCAGAGACTCAAACCAGAAAACCGCAGCAGCAGTGACTGGGGCAATGCATGCAAGGGGCTGTAGGATAAAACCTTGTTGAATAAATATTTTCTTAAGGTAACCCTCTAACTATTTATCCATTGGATCTGAGAAAGCACAACTGTCCTCGACAGGGATAGTAGTACGCTTAGCTAGGGTAGAAACTGCTCCCTCCACCTTAGGGACTGTCTGCCATAAGTCCCGTGTGGTGGCATCTATTGGAAACATTTTCTTAAAAATAGGAGGGGGAGAGAACGGCACACCTGGTCTATCCTATTCCTTAGTAATAATTTCTGTAAACCTTTTAGGTATTGGAAAAACATCAGTGCACACCGACACTGCATAGTATTTATCCAGTCTACACAATTTCTCTGGCACTGCAATTGTATCACAGTCATTCAGAGCAGCTAAAACCTCCCTGAGCAATACGCGGAGGTGTTCAAGCTTAAATTTAAATGTAGACATATCAGAATCAGGTTGAATCATCTTCCCTGAGTCAGAAACATCACCCACAGAAAGAAGCTCTCCTTCTTCAGCTTCTGCATATTGTGAGGGAGTATCAGACATAGCTCTAAAAGCGTCAGTATGCTCTGTATTTCTTCTAACTCCAGAGCTGTCTCGCTTTCCTCTAAACCCAGGTAGTCTGGATAATACCACTGACAGTGTATTATCCATGACCGCCGCCATGTCTTGTAAAGTAAACGCTATGGGCGCACTAGATGTACTTGGCGCCATTAGAGCGTGAGTCCCTTGAGCGGGAGTCAAAGGGTCTGGCACGTGGGGCGAGTTAGTCGGCATAACTTCCCCCTCGTCAGATTCCCCTGGTGATAAATTTTTTAAAGACAGAATATGATCTTTATTACTAAAAGTGAAATCAGTACATTTGGTACACATTCTAAGAGGGGGTTCCACCATGGCTTCTAAACATAATGAACAAGGAGTTTCCTCTATGTCAGACATGTTTAAACAGACTAGCAATGAGACCAGCAAGCTTGGAAAACACTTTAAATTAAGTTAACAAGCAAAAAATAAAAACGGTACTGTGCCTTTAAGAAAAATAAAAAAGGTCAGAATCTGAAAAACAGTGAAAAAAAAGCAGTAAATCAAACAACATTTTTACAGTGTGTATAATAAGCTAACAGAGCATTGCACCCACTTGCAAATGGATGATTAACCCCTTAGTTCAAAAAACGGATCAAAAAAACGATATAGACGTTTTTTAACAGTCACAACAAACTGTCACAGCTTTGCTGTGGCCCTACCTTCCCAAACAAACGACCTTGGAAAGCCTAAGAGCCCTTTAGAGATGTCCTATAGCATTCAGGGGACTCCTGGAGGAAGCTGGATGTCTCAGTCTGCAAAAGTTACTGCGCAATAAAGCGCTAAATTAGGCCCCTCCCACTCATGTCTAAGCAGTGGAAAGCCTAAGGAAACTGTTTCTAGCCAAATTTAAGCCAGCCTTGTGGAAAAAAAATAGGCCCCAATAAAGTTTTATCACCAAAGTATATATAAAAACGTTTAAACATGCCAGCAAATGTTTAATATTGAAAATCTATAAGAGTATTACCTCTGCAAGTAAGCATGATAACCTTCCCACGATATTCCTATCCACTGACGCGGAGAAAGCTTTAGACCGCGTCGGTTGGCCCTTTCTTAGAGCTATCCTTCAAGCCTTCGGCCTCAGAGATTTTATGCTTCATAGAATCTATCTATTAAATCACTGTATTCAGGCTTACCTTACATAAATCTGGTATCAGCAGCATTTTCTAGCATTTACATCTCTAGAAAAAATTATTAACTGCACATACCTCATAGCAGGATAACCTGCACGCCATTCCCCAGCTGAAGTTACCTCTCTCTTCAGTTATGTGTGAGAACAGCAATGGATCTTAGTTACAACCTGCTAAGATCATAGAAATCACAGGCAGATTCTTCTTCTATTTTCTGCCTGGGACAAAATAGTACAACTCCGGTACCATTTAAAAATAACAAACTTTTGATTGAAGAAAAAAACAACTACGTTTCACCACTTCTCTCTTACTACCTCCATGCTTGTCGAGAGTTGCAAGAGAATGACTGGATATGGCAGTTAGGGGAGGAGCTATATAGCAGCTCTGCTGTGGGTGTCCTCTTGCAACTTCCTGTTGGGAAGGAGAATATTCCACAAGTAATGGATGATCCGTGGACTGGATACACCTTACAAGAGAAATTTAGGTTGTAAACCATGTCTAGTTCGTCAGTGAGGTATGTGCCTAAGTATTTCAAGGAGGAAGTGCATTGACGGAAAGGAGAGGAGGTCCTAAGGTGCTGAATAATGGTGGGTGTCAGGGAAACCCCTAAGAACTCTGACTTAGAGTAGTTGACGAGGAAATTGGTCAGGCTATTGAAGAGTGTGAGTTCGTCCAGGAGGGCAGGAATGGACTTAGTGGGGTCAGTGAGTGTGAATAGCACATTGTCTGCGAACAGAGACAATTTATACGAATCGTCTCCAATCGAGATGCCCTGAATCTCTGTGTTTTGTCGGACTTTGGTGGCGAAAGTTTCTAGTAGGCAGACAAATAATAAGGGGGACAGGGGGCACCCCTGTCTGGTGCCGTTTGATATCTGGAAAGGGGTGGAGAGTATGCCATTGATTGAAATTCGAGCACTCGGGCCATTGTATAATGCAAAGATTCTATAAAGCATAAAATCTCCGAGGCCGAAGGCTTGAAGGGTAGCTCTAAGAAAGGGTCAACCGACGCGGTCTAAAGCTTTCTCCGCGTCAGTGGATAGGAATATCGTGGGAAGGTTACATTTCTTAGAGTGCCAGAGGAGGTGGAGATTACGGACCGTATTATCCCTCGCTTCTCTGAAGGGTATGAAGCCGACCTGGTCGCGATGGATCAAGGATGGGAGATAGCGGTTTAGTCTGGTCGATAAGATTTTAGCATAGATTTTTATGTCCGCGTTCAGTAGGGAGATCGGTCTGTAGTTGGGGATGGAGTCGGGAGGTTTATTGGGTTTAGGGATCACAGAGATATGAGCTTGAAGGGATAGGGGGATAGGGGGGGAAAGAGGCCTCGTTGTCGATATCCAAAAAATGGGCTAGGAGGGGGGGGCAATACATCAATAAATTTAGAGTAGTATGAATGGTTAAAACCATCTGGGCCTGGGGCTTTTCCGGGGGGGAAAGAGCGGATAGCGGTCTGAACTTCTTTTAAAGTGAAGGGGGAGTCTAAGTCCGATTTCTGGTCTGCGGAAAGGGAGGGGAGTTCGAGAGATGATAGGTAGTCAGTAATAGCAGAATGGGATGGGGGGCAATGTTTCTATGTAAATTATATAGTTCCTCGTAGTAAGTTCTAAAGTTGTCAGCAATGTCAGAGGAGGAATTCCAGGTTTTCCCCTTGGGGTCTTTTATGGACATAATATAACTTTTTGCGGATTTATTACGTAAGAGTCTCGCTAGAAGCCTGCCCTGTTTGTTTCCCCCCTCATAAAATCTCCTTTTTAGAAAGAGGGCCCTACGTTTAGCTTCTCTACCCAGAAGAAGGTCCAATTGTTTCTGTTTGTGTTGAATATGTTCGAGTAGTGAGTGGGCCTTTGGGTGTCTTTTATGGGAGTCCTGCAGTTTTTCTAATTCCTCTAATAAGTGTTTAAGGGCTAGTGAGTTTTGTCTGTCTCTGTCCGCTTTAATTGCAATTAGGTCACCTCTAATAACGCACTTGTGGGCTTCCCATATATTGAGCGGTGAAACCTGAGGAGTGGAGTTTAATCTGAAGTATGTTACGAGCTTGTCATGTATTTGTAATTTAGTCATGGGGTCAGTCAGCAGGGACTCATCTAGCTTCCAGGTACGGTCTCGTCTCTGAGATGTGGGCCAGCTCAATGTGATACTAATCATAGCGTGATAGGACCAGGTTATAGGGTAAATTTCTGTGGCTTGAATTAGGGCTAGGCTGGTGACATCTATCATTAAGTAATCGATGCGAGAGTAGCTTTGGTGGGGATATGAGTAAAATGAGTAATCTTTTTCTTGTGGATGATATATTCTCCAAGCATCATGTACTTTTAATTTTGTCAAGGACGACTTAATTAGTTTTAAAGTTTTCTGGGGTATGGAGGAGGAGCCAGATGAACAATCTAGGTTGGGATCGAGGGGAATGTTAAAATCGCCCCCAGAATTAGTGTGCCTCTAGCAAGTTCGGATATTATATTGCAGGATTGGGTAAAAAATTGTGTAGGACTGGAATTAGGTGAGTATATGTTGGCGATGGTAATGACCTTATTAAAAAGTGGACCAGTGATGACCACCAGTCTGCCCTCCCTGTCTTTGTATATGTTAGTGAGGGTGAAAGGAATCTGCTTTCTAATCAAAATTCCCACCCCATTGTGTTTCGAAGTGTGAGAAGAGAAAAATGCCTGACCGAATTTTCTAAGAGACTGTAGGGGCTCCCTGCCCTTCCTGAAGTGGGTCTCTTGTAGTAAGACAATGTCGTATTTGAGCTTTTGATAGTCTCTCATGGCCCTGATCCTTTTCTGGGGGATGTTAAGCCCCTTAACGTTATGGGAGAAAATGGTAATAGATCTAGGGGCCCTATCCATGTCTATATGTGGATGAAGGTGCTATAATTAAGTATGAGGGCATTGAGTGTATAGGTATATGCTTAACACGGGAGCAGAAATGTGTTGTGTGTAGGAGAGAACGTTCATGCAGAACGGTATAGTATTGTTTAGAGTTACCTGTCGTTTCTGGAGACCTGGTAAGAAAGTGGAGAATAGAGGCATAGGAGCAAGCGGAAGGCACTGGAGGAGCATTTGGTGGGAGGACAATGCAAAAGACATTAAAGCTGAAACAAATCAAACAGAAACAAATATAGTTAATAACAGTAGAACATCCATAGATAATCTGAATAAACAATAAAACATAAGAACAATAAACAGGGGGTAAGCCACGTTGGCAAACATTGTGGCCTGTATAAGGTTGTAAGAACATCATCCGTGGGGGAGGCATGATGTTGGGGAACCTTTGAGGGTAATTATTAACTTGTATTAGAGGTAATGGCACGTTCAAAACAATAAACATAACTCAGAACTCAGCTGGGCTGATAGGTATGAAAAAGTAGAAAATGGGCATCAAACATGTAAACATGTCCAAACTTGAAAAGTCTATGTTGTACCAATATCCCAAGACACTCGTGGGGGACCTACAAAGGGGAGGGACCAGAAGGCCCCCCCAAATTAAGGGGTCAAAGTGAATAAGCAGTAAACGTGAATGTAGGACTGGTGGCATTGTAGTGTCCGACACGAGAGATTGTCACTGGGATCATGGGCCTGCAAGTGAGGAGGAGGGCCCTGTCTTGCGTCTTTTAGATGCCACTTTAGACCAGTTGAGTCTCTGTTCTTTTGGGTTTTCATCTTCTGGTTGTGTTACTCGAAATTGAGTGTCGATGATTTTCTCGGGAGGAGGCTCAAATGAGAGGTTAAGTCTCTTAGAGATGTTGTCTAGGTCTGAAAAGCTTTTATATATGATCTGACTTCCATTATGGGAGATGATGAGACTGAATGGGAAACCCCACCTGTATCTAATGTTATTTTCTTGGAGAGTTTTGGTAATGAAACAAACCTCTCTTCTTCGTTGTACCGTCTGAGGACAGAGATCTTGATATACCTGTAGGGAGTGATTGTGAAATTGGATTGACCGTCTGGTCCTAGCGGCCTGCCAAATCTCCTCCTTGCTGGTGAATTTAAGGAATCTGAGGATTACATCCCTGGGTGGGGCAGGAGGTTTAGCGGGGGGGGGGGGGGGTCTTAGGGCCCTATGTATTCTCTCAATGTCCTCGCTCTGAAGGGGTGGGGTATGAGGAAGGAGAAAATGAAAGAATTCTGTGACATATGTTTTGAGTTGGTCAGCGGAGACGTCCTCTGGGATTCCCCTCAAGCGTAAATTATTCCTTCTACCTCGATTCTCGAGGTCTTCGATTTTATCATTCAGATTTTGTATCATGGAGTCATGGATAGAAAGTTGTTGTGTGTTAGTGCTGACCATGTTGTTGAGCTGTTCTTGGCCTTCTTCTATAAACTCTATTCTAGATCCCAGATCATTGAGGTCTTTTTTTAAGTCCTTAATTCTATATCTGATTTTGAGGGAAGGCCCGCTATCTAGGACTGTATAGATTGAAGGGGGTCGTGTGAGGCCAGGGTCTACAGGAGTTTGGTCTGAGGGCTGTGTAGCATCTAGAGTCACAGGTTCTAGTGGATGAAAGAATGAGGAGACAGAGGGACCCAGGGGTTGCAGCTTTGTTAGCCTGTCAGGTTTATTACCTTTCTTACTTGCCATTATAGCAAGGGATGAAGACTTAATAGAGGCTCAAAGTGGGTAAACCTGACAAGGGGAAATAGGATCAGAACACTCCCTCCTCAAGTTGAATAATATATAGTAGATAGGCAGTGTCCTTTTAGGGTGTATGATGTTGAGAGACTGCAGTGCAGCTTCACCAGAAAGATCTAGCACTTCTACTATTTAAAGTCATCAGATGTGAATGTCAGAGGTTGTTATGGTCGCACTGGATTGAAGTGCGTGATTATAGTACTTTTCAGATCACAATTAGTATAAGGCCACTGCGTGGTCTAGGCCAGCCGAGAGATGTATTTCTAAGTGAATGTTGCAAGGAGCACTGCTATCTGAAAGGCGTTATTGTGCTTTATGTATAAAACAGGCTCTATATGCTTTTATGAGGCCCGCAATAGCTGCCACCCCGCCCCGGCTCTTTAAAAAAAAAAAAAAAAATGTTCTGCCTGTGTGAGCCTCTGTGGGGCCGTGTGCTGGGGTGGAATAGGGGTGAGAGCACTGTATGGTGTCCCCACTAGGTGAGCGAGAGGATCGGCAGTGTCTCAGCACGGTGGCTGTATGATTAGTGAGGTCAGATGTCGGGACTCACCACGTGGGAGGAATGCGGGGTCCGGCTCTCAGTAGAGGGATCTCTCTCAGCGCGGCACCAGCCAGACAGGGCTGTTCTTATTAGGGTGTAGTCGTGATGTCCAGGTAAGAGAGTCTCTTAGTGCGTGCCGGCCAATCAGTCCGTGTTCGTCGCCGGGGTCTTGTGTGAGATGTTAGCTGGGCGGCAGGATGGCGGCTGCGGCTCCTATTTCGGCGGCTCCGGATGATCTGCTCGGCACTCCCTCCTCCAGCCCGTATAGTGAACAGGCTACCGGTACATCTGGGTTAAGTTTAGGATAAGATTTGTTTAATTATAGATAGCATGGGTGCCAAACTAATTACTCAAAGACCCCAACAGCTCTGGAGCTCTCCTACAAAGCGTCCATGCACCAGCACGGCGTAGCTCCGCCCCCATTTACATAATGATCATTTTATTAAAGTTAAGTTGTATATTATGTGTATTATACATACATGGCTAAATCTAATACCTTTATACTCTAATAAATGTTTATTCAGTCACAGCAGCTCACACAGATGTGATCCTCCTACAGTACACTGTATTTAAAGTGAAGGTAAAGTGGGGCAGTGTGGAATAGGTAGTTGGCTTTATTTCAATATATATTACAAAGTCGATACGTTTTTTTTTAAAAATGATTAATGAATATTTTTATTTTTAATTTTAGTTAGAGATCCTTACTGCTCCGTTCCTCCTCCCCTTTTCTTTTTCCTAGTTGTTTTCTCAATTCTGTGACGTAGAGAGCGGTCCCACCCGCTGTCTACGTAGGCATCCAAGCTCACTAATGAAATGTGGAGCGGTGCGCATGCGCAATGCACCTCTATATGCAATGGCTAAGACGCTAAATGAAGCGCAGGCAAAGTGGATAGAAGGGGCGTTTTGTGTGGGGAGTTGGCCGCCTAACGGCCAGAAAATCTATTGGGCGAATGAGTTAACGTCACCAACAAGAAAGTCGTATACCGGCGTCTGGAGGAGATGGGGTATGTTAAAATCGGATCGAATCTCCTGAATAAAAGTTTTATTTTATAATTTTAAAAAACTCATGAATGAAAGTGGGGTTTATTTTTTATACTACTTACATTGATATTTCCAATACCGATCGACTTTACCTTCACTTTAATATAGCCGTGTGTGTCCTTGACTGCATCATGAGCATGTGACTTCTGTGCCCCTGCCTGTAGCGTGCGTTACAATATGGCAGCTTACATAGGAGAATCCAGCAGTGGATCAGTGCTGTATTTTAAAACAATATCCTTCAACAGTTTGGGGTAAGAGGAGCATATAAAATACTCAGCAGTGATTATTTTATTTTTATTAATAAGAAAAACTAGGTTTTAGGGATTATTAGAAGACAGGTGTTTACTGTCCCTTTAATGCTTTAAGCCACGCAGCTAATGTAACAGCCTTAGCGTTCTGTCCCTTGTGAGGACCAGAAAAAGAAACCAAAAGAGAATAATACATAATGTTTGACAGACTATCATAACATTCAGATTATGAAGAATTCTCTCCTTAGAAAAAAAGGAGCAACAATCCAGGTTGATAGTATCTGTAGATCCAACTTTAGAAAGAAAAGAATAGCTAGTGCGAAAAACAGGCTTATCCTGATGAAAAAATAGAAAAGTAGGGCTGCAAATAACGGATTTAAATTCTGATCAAAACCTGAGCAAAAGCCTGAAAATCTGGAAATTTAGCAAAACTCTTATGGAACAATAAAGATAAGCAATTCTCTGGAGTGTCATTCTTATACAAACCCACCTGCAGGAAAGCCATCTAGGAGTGGTCTAGGAAAAGAATTCCAGTGGTAAAGGTTTCCCAGACCTTATGATCAATTCACCTGGTAGCAGGTTTCCAAGCTTGAATCAAGGTGTCAATAACCTTGCCAGAAAAAAACCCCCTCTGTGATGGCACTGAGCATTCAATTACCATTCTCTCAAATTCAGAGCTCTGAGATCCTGATAAAATAAAGGAATTTTAGAATTGTTGAGGCTTGTTCTTGCTTGATTCTGGCTATCACTTTAAATAGCAACACAAATATAGGAAAAATGTCAGGTTGAATGACCAGGCAAGCATTAGCAAATCTATCAGATTTGCCCGAGCGTCCCGAGACCTGGCAGAATACTGGGAACATTTTTGTTTTAAACAAGAGGCCATGAGATCTATCTGTGTTAAACTCCAATGTCTCAAAATCTGGTCAAAACTTCTTGATTCAGAGACCACTCTACTGGATAAAGAGACTGGTGACTGAAAAAGTCTGTCTTTCAATTGCTCACATCCAGAATGGGGATGGCAGAAATCGTGTAATAATGACATTCAGCCCAACTGATTATTCGGGACACTTCCCTCATTGTTATAGAACTGAAAGTTCCTCCCTCCAAGGAATTTCTGCAACCAGGAACTACAGAAATTCCTTGAGCTCTAACTACAGTTAATAGACCTTAAAGCACCTTTGTATACACTCTGGGTACTGTAACCCAACTGAAAGCAAGGGCCACAGACTTATAATAGTTGTCTAGAAAAGCAAATCTCAGGAAACTGACATGATCCCTGTGAATAGGTACAGTATATGTAAACAAGCATTTTTAGTAGAAGCAAATGGACCCTACTACACTAAAGGAAGTTACTGTAAGTGCAAATAGTCTCTGTCTTGAAAGTAGGAACGTTCAGGAATTTGTGATCCAAAACAGGTCGAAAAGTACTCTTTTTTGTACTCCCATTCATTCCAGATCTCTTACACAAGCCAAAAAAGCTTAGACCTTTAAAAGGATCTCGAGGCACTCAAGACAGGAAGAAGGTTTCTTGAGGAGGATTTGGAAAAAAATACCTCCCAAGCCTCCCAAAAGAGAATCAATCTGCCCCTCCCCCAGAGACAGGTTTGACATGGGACCTACATATTTAGGCAGATTTGGAGGCTGGTGTAGATTTCTTGCTTTATTTGTTTTTAGACTGTTTTAGAATTACTAGACTTCCAGGAAGATTTTGGAGTAACCAAAACTCTAGGCTGAGGAAAAAGCTTTCTGATTCTTAGATTGCCAAAAGAAACAAAATGCCCTGTAGATTTAAGCTCACCCTTGGAGCTTTTCTGCCCCAAGATAAAAAAATATAACACCCCCAGTGACTGGTTAAATAATAGCATCCAGTCCAGGCCCAAACACAGAGAGTTTTACCTGAATGGGAAGAGAAAGCAATCTGTGTTTAGAAATAATATCAGCAGACAAAAAGCTAAAGCATAATTTTTAGCATTATTGCAAATCATTTCAACCTCTGCATCACAAATAAAGCTATTTGCAGTCTTCAGGATATAAATGTGATCCTGAATCTCATACAGAGTTGTTTCCCCAGAAACAAGATCTTAAAGGTAGAAGTAGCAGCAGGTACACAGGCAACACTGACAGCAGAACACAAAACCTGCAAGCAGAAGTAGCAACAGCTACACAGGCAACATTGACAGCAGAACACAAAACCTGCAAGCGGAAGTAGCAGCAGCTACACAGGCAACACTGACAGCAGAACACAAAACCTGCAAGCAGAAGTAGCAACAGCTACACAGGCAACACTTACAGCAAAACACAAAACCTGCAAGTAGAAGTAGCAGCAGCTACACAGGCAACACTGACAGCAAAACACAAAACCTGCAAGCAAAAGAAGCAGCAGCTACACAGGCAACACTGACAACAGAACACAAAACCTGCAAGCAGCTACACAGGCAACACTGACAGCATAACACAAAACCTGCAAGCAGAAGTAGCAGCAGCTACACAGGCAACACTGACAGCAAAACACAAAACCTGCAAGCAGAAGTAGCAGCAGCTACACAGGCAACACTGACTGCAAAACACAAAACCTGCAAGCAGAAGTAGCAGCAGCTACACAGGCAACACTGACAGCAGAACACCAAACCTGCAAACAGAAGTAGCAGCAGCTACACAGGCAACAGTGACAGCAAAACACCAAACCCACAAGTAGAAGTAGCAGCAGCTACACAGGCAACAGTGACAGCAAAACACAAAACCTGCACGCAGAAGTAGCAGCAGCTACATAGGCAACAGTGACAGCAAAACACAAAACCTGCTTAGCAGAAGTAGCAGCAGCTACACAGGCAAAACTGACAGCAAAACACAAAACCTGCAAGCAGAAGCAGCAGCAGTTACACAGGCAACACTGACAGCAAAACACAAAACCTGCAAGCAGAAGCAGGAGCAGCTACACAGGCAACACTGACAGCAAAACACAAAACCTGCAAGCAGAAGCAGCAGCAGCTACACAGGCAACACTGACAGCAAAACACAAAACCTGCAAGCAGAAGTAGCAGCAGCTACACAGGCAACAGTGACAGCAAAACACAAAAACCTGCACGCAGAAGTAGCAACAGCTACACAGGCAACAAAGACAGCAAAACACAAAACCCGCAAGTAGAAGTAGCAGCAGCTACACAGGCAACAGTGACAGCAAAACACAAAACCCGCAAGTAGAAGTAGCAGCAGCTACACAGGCAACAGTGACAGCAAAACACAAAACTTGCTTAGCAGAAGTAGCAGCAGCTACACAGGCAACACTGACAGCAAAACACAAAACCTGCAAGCAGAAGCAGCAGCAGCTACATAGGCAACACTGACAGCAAAACACAAAACCTGCAAGCAGCAGCAGCTACACAGACAACACTGACAGCAGAACACAAAACCTGTAAGCAGAAGTAGCAGCAGCTACACAGGCAACACTGACAGCAAAACACAAAACCTGCAAGCAGAAGTAGCAGCAGCTACACAGGCAACAGTGACAGCAAAACACAATACCCGCAAGTAGAAGTAGCAGCAGCTACATAGGCAACAGTGACAGCAAAACACAAAACCTGCTTAGCAGAAGTACCAGCAGCTACACAGGCAACACTGACAGCAAAACACAAAACCTGCAAGCAGAAGCAGCAGCAGCTACACAGGCAACACTGAGAGCAAAACACAAAACCTGCAAGCAGAAGCAGCAGCAGCTACACAGGCAACACTGACAGCAAAACACAAAACCTGCAAGCAGAAGTAGCAACAGCTACACAGGCAACACTTACAGCAAAACACAAAACCTGCAAACAGAAGTAGCAGCAGCTACACAGGCAACAGTGACAGCAAAACACAAAACCTGCAAGCAGAAGTAGCAGCAGCTACACAGGCAACAGTGACAGCAAAACACAAAACCTGCAAGCAGAAGTAGCAACAGCTACACAGGCAACACTGACAGCAAAACACAAAACCTGCAAGCAGAAGTAGCAGCAGCTACACAGGCAACACTGACAGCAAAACACAAAACCTGCAAGCAAAAGAAGCAGCAGCTACACAGGCAACACTGACAGCAGAACACAAAACCTGCAAACAGCTACACAGGCAACACTGACAGCATAACACAAAACCTGCAAGCAGAAGTAGCAGCAGCTACACAGGCAACACTGACAGCAGAACACAAAACCTGCAAGCAGAAGTAGCAACAGCTACGCAGGCAACACTGACAGCAGAACACAAAACCTGCAAACAGAAGTAGCAGCAGCTACACAGGCAACACTGACAGCAAAACACAAAACCTGCAAGCAAAAGAAGCAGCAGCTACACAGGCAACACTGACAGCAGAACACAAAACCTGCAAGCAGCTACACAGTCAACACTGACAGCAGAACACAAAACCTGCAAGCAGAAGTAGCAGCAGCTACACAGGCAACACTGACAGCAAAACACAAAACCTGCAAGCAGAAGTAGCAGCAGCTACACAGGCAACACTGACAGCAAAACACAAAACCTGCAAGCAGAAGTAGCAGCAGCTACACAGGCAACACTGACAGAAGAACACAAAACCCGCAAACAGAAGTAGCAGCAGCTACGCAGGCAACAGTGACAGCAAAACACAAAACACGTAAGTAGAAGTAGCAGCAGCTACACAGGCAACACTGACAGCAAAACACAAAACCCGCAAGTAGAAGTAGCAGCAGCTACACAGGCAACACTGACAGCATAACACAAAACCTGCAAGCATAAGTAGCAGCAGCTACACAGGCAACACTGACAGCAAAACACAAAACCTGCAAGCAGAAGTAGCAGCAGCTACACAGGCAACACTGACAGCAGAACACAAAACCCGCAAACAGAAGTAGCAGCAGCTACGCAGGCAACAGTGACAGCAAAACACAAAACCCGTAAGTAGAAGTAGCAGCAGCTACACAGGCAACAGTGACAGCAAAACACAAAACCCGCAAGTAGAAGTAGCAGCAGCTACACAGGCATCAGTGACAGCAAAACACAAAACCTGCAAACAGAAGTAGCAGCAGCTACACAGGCAACACTGACAGCATAACACAAAACCTGCAAACAGAAGTAGCAGCAGCTACACAGGCAACAGTGACAGAAAAACACAAAACCCGCAAGTAGAAGTAGCAGTAGCTACACAGACATCAGTGACAGCAAAACACAAAACCTGCAAGCAGAAGTAGCAGCAGCTACATAGGCAACAGTGACAGCAAAACACAAAACCTGCTTAGCAGAAGTAGCAGCAGCTACACAGGCAACACTGACAGCAGAACACAAAACCTGCAAGCAGAAATAGCAGCAGCTACACAGACAACAGTGACAGCAGAACACAAAACCTGCAAGCAGAAGTAGTAGCAGATACACAAGCAAAACACTGACGCTGCAAGCTAAAAATATCTCCTATGAAAATCTTCAAGTTTTCTACCTTAAGGATTTTTAAAAGTGGAAAAAAACACATCCACCTTAGGAATAGTTTCCCAAATCTCTGTATTAACAGAAGGAAGAGGAAACATAGATTTGAGCTTAGAAGATGGAACAAAAGTAAAATCTTCTGCCATTTCTTAGAAATGAGTTTAGAAACTGAATCAGGCAGGGAAAAGAAGGCTGTTTGGAGTCTGCCTTAAAAAAATGTATCAATCCTTTAAAATGGTTGCTTAACTGTAGCAGAAAAATCCTTTACCTCTAAACCAATAAAACTTCCCGTAATAAAGCATGAATATGCTCAAGCCTGAAATTAAAGGACACATCCTCTGCCACAGCAACAGGGTCCTGAGAATCAGTGAAACTATCCTCAGAATAAGAGTAATCATAAACACCCTTATCCCTAAGGGAAGTCCCTGATGAGCAAATAATTATCACCTCACAATCCTTGCAAATGTCTGCCTTTAACAGCTGGAGGCAGAACAGCTAACACTTCCGTAATAGCAGAGTTAATATACGTCTTTAATTTTAGAGAAAGTTTAGCTGAACCCTCCTGAGTGCAACCTTGAAAAAAAACCTATGCACACTTTATGATTGGGCTGTGACATAGAGAGCAGTTTCACCCACTCTCTACATAGGCTTCCTAAGGGCTTTAAAAGGGCTAGACTTCAAGAGTGTCATATGACACACACACTAATTGGATGTTCATTGGAATTGTCATAAAATAAAAAAAACAGAGTTAATTCTCGGGCCTGCTTAACATTGATGTAGAAGCATTACTATAGGCGCAGATTTAACCCTTTTCAAGTATAGATAAAAAAAAGTACACATACACTTTTTTAATAGCAAAGATTACATATATGGCATTTGATTAACTAAACGTTACCATCATTTTAAGTATCAGTAATAGACTGAAGCAAATAGGAAGTATAAAGCATACCAATAGTTAACCACAAAAGGAAGAAAAGGCACAATGTAAAACTAATTAACCCTTAAGACGGAAACAAACACATGGTTCTGTCAAATAAATGCTGAAATAACTGTTAGAATCAATAAAGGGTAACACACAAAGGGGTAAATAAAATGCAAAGCTCTGCAAAGCTTTTCACCACACGCTGAGAGTTTACAGCAACCCAGGATCAGAAAAGGATTATCGCACTAAAAAGATTAAGCCTTAGAGCATCTGTGCTACCAGTGCGTGCTAAAGCCAATAAATCTGAAGGGAACAATAAGAAACTTAGCACAGGCGAGGGAAAATAAATTGTGTATAGTTTAGAAGCAACTTTTGAGCATGCACTAAGACAACCACGCTAAATTTAATCTTTTGAGTGCCAACGACGGCTCCGAGCCGTCGCAGAGTTTCCCACTCTGGTGCGAATGATGGCTCAGAGCCATCGCTAGCACTCTCCCACCTTGAGGGAGATCTGGGGGATCCCACCCGCTCCTACCCCGGCGATCGTGCCTGTATAGTGACAGGCATCGCCTGGGCTTTTACGTTTTGCATGATGACATCACTGTGCAACTTTATTAACAAAATGACAATGTTAAGTATAGGAAAAGGGGGCATGCTGTGCTGATTAGAAGCCAGTATCTCAGGCATCTAAGCATCTACAGACCCCCAAGATCCACCGTTGGAAAGATAATCGCCTAACCTTTCCAACAGTGTAAGTCTTGGATCTGGGGGGTAAAAAAAGTTTAAAAAAAAATTTCAAAAATAAAATAACCTTAAAACAGCTTAGCACCCAGGTGGGAAAGTGCTTAGCACTCAAAGGGTTAAAGCAATATTAACCTTTACAAAAAATAGTGCTAAATGGCTAAAATATGGTGTAAGGTGTACAAATATATGTCCCCAGACTAGGTGAAGCATGTGTACATGTTCATACCAATAGCCTGTGGGCTATGAAAGTGCAAAGTACTTACTTGTCAGCACCTTTTGGTGGAAGCATTGTGGTGATGGACAGTTTTATATCGTAGAAGTTTACAGACAATTGAATGACCAGAGTTTGTGTAATATACTTAAAAGAAATCCAACTAGACTGTTTCAGAATAGATTCAAATATCTCCTGAATGATGGTTTATATATGGGAGTAATTGACCAAAACACTTTTGAATATTTATTTGTCATGAATCCATTTATGCCAATTTTTTACCACCTGCCGGAGGTCCACAAGGGTCTGGATGACATTAAGGGACGTCCAATAGTTGCTGGCATAGGCTCACTCTATGAACATCTTTCAGAGTGGGTAAACAATATACTGCAGCCTTTGGTAACGTCCAAGTTTTTTTTTAAACATTACAACCCATATGTTGACTCTTGTGGATCCTTTGCAGGTGGAGATATGAGTTGGCTGACTGTAGATGTTACCGCGTTATATACATCAATGCCACATACATTGGGGATCACAGCTGTCAAATTTTTCTTAGATTTGATGACCAACTACAATGATGAAGCAAAAGATTTTGTTCTGAGGTCAATCAAGTACTTTTTGGAACACAATTTTTTTCTTTTTGAGGGAGTTTACTATCACCAGAAGAGAGGTGCAGCGATGGGTGCAAAATTTGCCCCATCATATGCCAACCTATTCATGGGTTGGCATTAATATACCTTTGTTCTACGAGATGGTAACCCCTTTTTGCATAAGATAACATTTTACAAAAGATTTATCGATGAGCTCATTTTCATCAGTACACTAACTGAAAATGAAGCTAGTTATTTTGTGGAATTTTTGAATTGCTGTGTACAGGAAATCAAATTCACATATGAGTGGCACATGTCTGAGATTATTTTTTTGGATATTAATCTTAAGTTTGACCACTCACAAAAGTGTGTTGAAATAAGCCTGTACTGTAAATCCATTTCTGCCAATTCTTTATTAAACGCTTCAAGTGCCCATCCTAAGCACGTCTTTCGATGGATAGCCAAAGGTCAGTTCCTTAGAACTAGACAAATTAGCTTGAAAGAAGGATCATTCAATATAGAATCAAAGGTTTTACAGGAAAGATTAATGAAAAGAGGCTATCCTGAAAAAGTGATAAATAGAGCTTTTGAGGAATCAAGGATACAGGAACTAAGTGCTCTTTTGTATAAAACTAACCGGAAATAAGGGGGACAAGATAGAGATTAAAAATCCTACCTTTGTGACTAAGTTTTCTTCTCATTATTATCAAATTTGTTATATCATTAAGAAATACCTTGTTATATAGTTGTTAATGCAGTCAACCCTCTATTGTACCTATCTGTTGTACTCTCGCTGGGATGTGTCTTAAATCCATACAGCTGAACCCTACTGAGGAGCTTGCGAACATGTTTGCGGTGTGAGAATCATGACGTAAAGGATGACTCAGCAGCATGTGATGGATGCACATTACTTAAAGTGCCTCGCTAATGGAACCGCAAGTATTGGGCTGGATACCTATATCATATACTGTCATGATCACCAGTTACACTGGGCTAACATGCTGATGAGAGGCGTTAATATCCAAAATATAGTGAACAGAGCGACATTCTCAACTTTGGGACTAACTCATACATGCTCATATACAAGGGTTCAAGAGGAGAGGAACTTTGCATAGTGTTCTATTGTACTGACAAGCTGACACTAGAAATAACAGATAGTACTTGCAGACACTAACTTTGCTTACTAACTTTCCCTGAGACGGTTAACTTCACATACTACCCTCATCCTTTGGATTACAGTATTAAACCGGACTTTGGAGTATTAATGTCTCTTGAGACTTTTCATAATTGAGATGACGGTCTGTACCCGATTCCCCTAGGGACGTCTGGGGTGTAATCTGTTTTACATGTATGCATGATTGATGTATGTTTTGAATGAGAAGAGTTTAGGTAGTGATGTTTCTATTTGCATTCTTTATATAAGTGAATAAAGTCCATTTGAACATTAGAATGGTGTGCTGAGTAATATTGTTTATATTGATTGGAGTATTTTTGGCGATACTATACTCGTGCACCCTCTTAGAGACTATATTAGTTATTATTCACTAATACAATTATTTTCAATACATTATATTTCAAAGTGGTGCTGTTACTGTTTTTGATTAATTCTTAACAATATATTGGGATGACCACATGAGACGTCCAAACTAGGATACGTGAGCATCTGGGATATGTCACAAATGTAAACCGCTGTTCAGAACTAGCCAGACACTTTATAGATGTCCACAAAGGTCAAGTTTGTTCTTTTAAGTGGAATGCGATTGAGTTGATAAATAATCCCCCTAGGGGAGGTGACCATTGGTCCATATTAGCCAGACAGGAAGTCTATTGGATTAATAAAATGAATACTTTGACACCTTTTGGATTTAATTCAGAAAATGACAAACTTTTGGGAATAAACACTATAGCGCTAACCACTCCTATACATTTGTATATACTAACATTTACTAATATCTATGTATAGCTAATAGAACAAAAGAAATGAAGGAAATTAAAGGGTAAATATAACGTACATTATAAATACAATGTATCATTCTTTTTGATAACAGCTTGGTTCAAGATATGCAACAATATACTAGAATTAACTGGATCTGTATGTTTATGGGTATCAGTTATTTATTGTACGCTGTATATTATATGTGAGATGATTATTTGACATATATGCATAAACATATTTTCTTTACTATTGATGAATTTGTCCCATGAATTTAGCTTTAAAGGGACAGTCTAGTCTAAAATAAACTTTCATGATTCATATAGGGCATGTAATTTTAAACAATTTTCAAATTTACTTTTATCACCAAATGGAGGTTCATATGCTAATTTCTTAGACCTTGAAGGCCACCTCTTTTCAGAATGCATTTTAACAGTTTTTCACCACTAGAGGGTGTTAGTTCATGTTTTTCATATAGATAACACTGTGCTCATGCACGTGAAGTTATCTGGGAGCAGGCACTGATTGGCTAAACTGCAAGTCTGTCAAAAGAACTGAAACAAAGGGGCAGTTTGCAGAGGCTTAGATACAAGATAATCACAGAGGTTAAAACTATATTATTATAACTGTGTTAGTTATGCAAAACTGGGGAATGGGTAATAAAGGGATTATCTATCTTTTAAAACAATAACAATTCTGGTGTAGACTGTCCCTTTAACTCTATCCTAGTCACCTACTGTTATTGTATCACATTAAGATAGCTGAGGATTAAGGTGTTAACTCTGTTCTGTCTTTCAATATGAACAAATAGGTGTGTTTATAATTAACAAATAAAATTAGTTTGTGTCTTTTAAATTCTGTACCGCATCTGAAGCAATTTATGGTCTATGATTACATAGTAGTACCGCCGAAACGCGTAAGACTTTATTCTTCCAATATTGTTGGAGTGTTGTTTCCATGATGCTGCTATGAATCAAATTTTTAAATGTACCCCAAAAAAGGATTTTATTGTTTTTACTCAAAGAAGGCTGCTGCTGCTTTTTTGGAACTTTCTTTGTCTTGTCAGCACCTTTGTCTACTGTGCTTCGCTCAGCTACAGCGAGTAGATTGGCTCAACCTAGGTAGTGCGAGGCTAGGATCTAAATCAGTAACAGCATCTACAACTCAGGGGACAAGTACACCTTTCACCTGGTTAGAGCTGTGGTCCCACAAGGAGCAGCTCATTGTAGACCAGGGTAGACCAGTATAGATTTAACCTGGAGAGGGCTGTGGTTCCACAAGGTGCAGCTCACTGTAGACCAGGGTAGACAAGTCCACATTTTATCCGGGGGGGGTGTGTTGTGGTCCCACAAGGAGCTCACGGTAGACAAGTCCACATTTCACCTGGGGAGGGCTGTGGTCCCACAAGGAGCAGCTCAATTTAAACCAGGGTAGACAAGTCCACATTTCACAAGTGAGGCCTGTGACACTTTTCACTCCGAAAAAATCTTTAACTGTCTGGCTGATAAATTCCTGTCTACCCCTCTGACCATCAGGCTACTGTGAGGAGGATCTGGGCAGAAGCGGACCCCTCTCAACAACTATAAAACCAAGTACTTGTTGTCTGCAGGCTAAGGACAGATTAGCTTTTCCAAGTAAGGCAAATTGTGGTGGAGTTTGGATATTGAAAAGTACTTGCTGTAAAAAGGATGTGAATTTGTTTTAAACTATTAAGACTTGCATGATAGGTTGTTCTATAGCAAAACAACAGAAACAACTTGTAATTACAAGATTAGTGTCCATATAAAGCTCTGTGTTGAGGTATCTATTGCCTCGTCCTAGTGGTCAAGAGGAGAATTCCCACAAGTCATGATTCATGAATTATCACCATCTTATGGAAGAAAAAAAGGTTAGAGACTTCCTATAATAACTGGAATAAGCAAAAGCAGAGCTAAGAACTGTTATACTAAGTATATCGTCATAACTAGACTTGACCACTGGGGACAAGACATGAGGTACCCTGGTGATTATTTCAGATTATTTACCGTCTGATTACACCCAAAGCGGCACTTCTGCTTGCTCCTCTCCTTCCTGTGCACCAATAAAGGAAAGTGTGATAACTGCACTGTAGCTCATGTATTCAAAACCTAAAAATGTTAATTTGCCTATTCAATGACTATGGAAAAGTGACCTAGGTACATTAGGAGAACCTTTTTCTGCTTGGGGACAACATTGGTACAGTAGTGACAGTTGCGTCCCTTGGCCTCTAGTTATCAAGCCGTCGACTTTCTTGCATTCAACAGCACCAATACGCTTGCCTAACATCGCCGCCGCGGACCTGAATACGTTCGCCAAATTTATCAAGAAAGCTGTCAAAAATCTGCGCACCAAGTACGGGGCGATGAGCAGCGGACTGTTAACTAACAATCATCGATCTCGCTGCTCTTCGGCTTTTTCACAGCTTTCTTGCTATACTGTCACTAAGCACCCACACTATACTATACTGTTTAACCCCCTAAACCACCGCTCCCGGAGCCCCCCGCAACTAAATAAAGTTATTAACCCCTAAACCGTCGCTCCCAGACCCCACCGCAACTCTAATAAATGTATTAACCCCTAAACCACCGCTCACGGACCCCGCCGCCACCTACATTATACCTATTAACCCCTAATCTGCCGCCCCCTATACCGCCGCCACCTACATAAAGTTATTAACCCCTATCCTGCCGATCCCGGACCCCGCCGCAACTAAATAAATTGTTTAACCCCTAAACTGCCGCTCCCGGAGCCCACCGCCACCTACATTATATTTATTAACCCCTAATCTGCCCCCCCCTACGCCGCCGCCGCCACTATTATAAACATATCAACCCCTAAACCTAAGTCTAACACTAACCCTAACACCCACTAACTTAAATATAATTAAAATAATCTAAATAAATATTACTATAATTAACAAATAATTCCTATTTAAAACTAAATACTTACCTATAAAATAAACCCTAAGATAGCTACAATATAACTAATAGTTACATTGTAGCTAGCTTAGGGTTTATTTTTATTTTACAGGCAACTATGTATTTATTTTAACTAGGCAGAATAGTTATTAAATAGTTATTAACTATTTAATAACTACCTAGCTAAAATAAATACAAAAGTACCTGTAAAATAAAACGGTTACAATTACACCTAACACTACACTACAATTAAAATAATTAAATAAATTAACTACAATTAAATAAAATTAACTAAAGTACAAAAAAAAACAACACTAAATTACACAAAATAAAAAAATAATTACAAGAATGTTAAACTAATTACACCTAATCTAATCCCCCTAATAAAATAAAAAAGCCCCCCAAAATAACAAAAAGCCCTACCCTATACTAAATTACAAATAGCCCTTAAAAGGGCCTTTTGCGGGGCATTGCCCCAAAGTAATCAGCTCTTTTACCTGTAAAAAAAATACACCCAACCCTACTCTAAAACCCACCCAAGACCCCCTTAATAAAACCTAACACTACCCCCTTGAAGATCACCCTACCTTGAGACGTTTTCACCCAGCCGGGCACAAGTGAACCTCCAGAGGGGCAGAAGTCTTCATCCGATCCGGGCAGAAGAGGACCTCCAGACGGGCAGAAGACTTCATCCAGGCGGCATCTTCTATCTTCATCCATCCGGAGCAGAGCGGGTCCATCTTGAAGCCAGCCGACGCGGAGCATCCTCTTCTTCCGACGACTCCCAACGAATTAAAGTTCCTTTAAATGACGTCATTCAAGATGGCGACCCTTGAATTCCGATTGGCTGATAGGATTTTATCAGTCAATCGGAATTAAGGTAGGAAAAATCATATTGGCTGATGCAATCAGCCAATAGGATTGAAGTTCAATCCTATTGGCTGATCCAATCAGCCAATAGGATTGAGCTTGCATTCTATTGGCTGTTCCAATCAGCCAATAGAATGCGAGCTCAATCCTATTGGCTGATTGGATCAGCCAATGGGATTTTTCCTACCTTAATTCTGATTGGCTGATAGAATCCTTTCAGCCAATCGGAATTCAAGGGACGCCATCATGGATTACGTCATTTAAAGGAACCTTCATTCGCCGGTAGTCGTCGGAAGAAGAGGATGCTTCGCGTCGGCTGGCTTGAAGATGGACCCGCTCCGGATGGATGAAGATAGAAGATGCCGCCTGGATGAAGTCTTCTGCCCATCTGGAGGTCCTCTTCTGCCCGGATCGGATGAAGACTTCTGCCCCTCTGGAGGACCAGTTGTGCCGGCTGGGTGAAGACGGCTCAAGGTAGTGTGATCTTCAAGGGGGTAGTGTTAGGTTTTATTAAGGGGATATTGGTTGGGTTTTAGAGTAGGGTGGGGTGTGTGGGTGGTGGGTTTTAATGTTGGGGGGTGTTGTATTTTTTTTTACAGGTAAAAGAGCTGATTACTTTGGGGCAATGCCCTTCAAAAGGCCCTTTTAAGGGCTATTTGTAATTTAGTATAGGGTAGGGATTTTTATTATTTTGAGGGGCTTTTTTATTTTATTTTGGGGATTAGAATAAGTGTAATTAGTTTAAAATTCTTGTAATTATTTTTTTATTTTCTGTAATTTAGTATTTTTTTTTGTACTTTATTTTATTTAATTGTGATTAGTTTGATTTAATTGTAGTTGATTTATTTAATTATTTTAATTATAGTGTAGTGTTAGGTGTAATTTTAATTTAGGTTAGGATTTATTTTACAGGTAAATTTGAATTTATTTTAACTAGGTAGTTATTAAATAGTTCATAACTATTTAATAACTATTGTACCTAGTTAAAATAAATACAAAGTTGCCTGTAAAATAAAAATAAACCCCAAGATAGCTACAATGTAACTATTAGTTATATTGTAGCTAGCTTAGGGTTTATTTTATAGGTAAGTATTTATTTTTAAATAGGAATAATTTAGTTAATTGTAGTAATATTTATTTAGAGTTATTTAAATTATATTTAAGTTAGTGTGTGTTAGGTTTAGGGTTAGACTTAGGTTTAGGGGTTAATATGTTTATTATAGTGGCAGCGGTGGGGGGGGGGGCAGATTAGGGGTTAATAAATATAATGTAGGTGGCGGTGGGCTCCGGGAGCGGCAGTTTAAGGGTTAATCAATTTATTTAGTTGCGGCGGGGTCCGGGATCGGCAAGATAGGGGTTAATAACTTTATGTTGTAGGTGGCGGCGGTATAGGGGGCGGCAGATTAGGGGTTAATAGGTAAAATGAAGGTGGCGGCGGGGTCCGGGATCGGTGGTTTAGGGGTTAATACATTTATTAGAGTTACGGGGGGGGGGGGGGGATCCGGGAGCGGCGGTGGTGTAGGGGGGGCAGATTAGGGGTGTTTAGACTCGGGGTACATGTTAGGGTGTTAGGTGTAGACTTTTACCTTAGGAATCAATGGGATAACGGGCAGCAGCGAACATAAGCTTTCGCTGCTGTCAGACTCCCATTGATTCCTATGGCATCCGCCGCCTCCAGGGCGGCGGATTGAAAACCAGGTACGCTGGGCCGGAAAAGTAGCAAGCGTACCTGGTAGTTCTTTTATAACTTCCAAAAGTAGTCAGATTGTGCCGAACTTGCGTTCGGAACTTCTGGAGTGACGTAACCATCGATCTGTGTCGGACTGAGTCCGGCGGATCGTATGTTACGTCACTATATTCTACTTTTGCCGGTCTGTAGGGTTTGATAACTGCGGCGAATAAGGCTCGCCACAAATACGCTGCGGAATTCCAGCGTATTTGCGGTTGACAGCTTGATAAATAGAGGGCCTTGTCTTTTCCATCAATGTCATATAGGGCTGATCACAGTCTTTTAGAAGGAAACTATCAAATTATGGCCTAGATTTAGAGTTTGGCGGTAGCCATGAAAACCAGCGTTAGAGGCTCCTAACGCTGGTTTTAGGCTACCGCCGGTATTTGGAGTCAGTCAGGAAAGGGTCTAACGCTCACTTTGCAGCCGCGACTTTTCCATACCGCAGATCCCCTTACGTCAATTGCGTATCCTATCTTTTCAATGGGATCTTTCTAACTCCCGTATTTAGAGTCGTGTCTGAAGTGAGCTTTAGAATTCTAACGACAAAACTCCAGCCGCAGAAAAAAGTCAGGAGTTAAGAGCTTTCTGGGCTAACGCCGGTTTATAAAGCTCTTAACTACTGTGCTCTAAAGTACACTAACACCCATAAACTACCTATGTACCCCTAAACCGAGGTCCCCCCACATCGCCGCCACTCGAGTAAAATTTTTTAACCCCTAATCTGCTGACCGCCACCTACGTTATCCTTATGTACCCCTAATCTGCTGCCCCTAACACCGCCGACCCCTATATTATATTTATTAACCCCTAATCTGCCCCCCTCAACGTCGCCTCCACCTGCCTACACTTATTAACCCCTAATCTGCCAAGCGGACCGCACCGCTACTATAATAAAGTTATTAACCCCTAATCCGACTCACTCCCGCCTCAATAACCCTATAATAAATAGTATTAACCCCTAATCTGCCCTCCCTAACATCGCCGACACCTAACTTCAAGCATTAACCCCTAATCTGCTGACCGGAGCTCACCGCTACTCTAATAAATGTATTAACCCCTAAAGCTAAGTCTAACCCTAACACTAACACCCCCCTAAGTTAAATATAATTTACATCTAACGAAATTAATTAACTCTTATTAAATAAATTATTCCTATTTAAAGCTAAATACTTACCTGTAAAATAAATCCTAATATAGCTACAATATAAATTATAATTATATTATAGCTATTTTAGGATTTATACTTATTTTACAGGTAACTTTGTATTTATTTTAATCAGGTACAATAGCTATTAAATAGTTAAGAACTATTTAATAGCTAAAATAGTTAAAATAATTACAAAATTACCTGTAAAATAAATCCTAACCTAAGTTACAATTAAACCTAACACTACACTATCAATAAATTAATTAAATAAAATACCTACAATTACCTACAATTAAACCTAACACTACACTATCAATAAATTAATTAAATACAATACCTACAAATAAATACAATTAAATAAACTAACTAAAGTACAAAAAATAAAAAAGAACTAAGTTACAAAAAATAAAAAAATATTTACAAACATTAGAAAAAAATTACAACAATTTTAAACAAATTACACCTACTCTAAGTCCCCTAATAAAATAACAAAGACCCCCAAAATAAAAAAATGCCCTACCCTATTCTAAATTACAAAAGTTCAAAGCTCTTTTACCTTACCAGCCCTGAACAGGGCCCTTTGCGGGGCATGCCCCAAAGAATTCAGCTCTTTTGCCTGTAAAAAAACACATACAATACCCCCCCCAACATTACAACCCACCACCCACATACCCCTAATCTAACCCAAACCCCCCTTAAATAAACACTAAGCCCCTGAAGATCTTCCTACCTTATCTTCACCTCGCCGGGTATCACACCGATCGGTCCTGGCTCCAAAATCTTCATCCAACCCAAGCGGGGGCTAAACATCCATCATCCGGCGGCTGAAGAGGTCCAGAAGAGGCTCCAAAATCTTCATCCTATCCGGGAAGAAGAGGCGATCCAGACCGGCAACCATCTTGTTCCAAGCGGCATCTTCTATCTTCATCCGATGAGGACCGGCTCCATCGTGAAGACCTCCAGCGCGGATCAATCTTCTTCCGACGACGTCCAACTGAAGAATGACGGTTCCTTTAAGGGACGTCATCCAAGATGGCATCCCTCGAATTCCGATTGGCTGATAGGATTCTATCAGCCAATCGGAATTAAGGTAGGAAAATTCTGATTGGCTGATGGAATCAGCCAATCAGAATCAAGTTCAATCCGATTGGCTGATCCGATCAGCCAATCAGATTGAGCTCGCATTCTATTGGCTGATCGGAACAGCCAATAAAATGCTAGCTCAATCTGATTGGCTGATTGGATCAGCCAATCGGATTGAACTTGAATCTGATTGGCTGATTCCATCAGCCAATCAGATTTTTCCTACCTTAATTCCGATTGGCTGATAGAATCCTATCAGCCAATCGGAATTCGAGGGACACCATCTTGGATGACGTCCCTTAAAGGAACCGTCATTCTTCAGTTGGACGTCGTCGGAAGAAGATTGATCCGCGCTGGAGGTCTTCACGATGGAGCCGGTCCTCATCGGATGAAGATAGAAGATGCCGCTTGGATCAAGATGGTTGCCGGTCTGGATCGCCTCTTCTTCCCGGATAGGATGAAGATTTTGGAGCCTCTTCTGGACCTCTTCAGCCGCCGGATGATGGATGTCTATCCCCCGCTTGGGTTGGATGAAGATTTTGGAGCCAGGACCGATCGGTGTGATACCCGGCGAGGTGAAGATAAGGTAGGAAGATCTTTAGGGGCTTAGTGTTAGGTTTATTTAAGGGGGGTTTGGGTTAGATTAGGGGTATGTGGGTGGTGGGTTGTAATGTTGGGGGGGGGTATTGTATGTGTTTTTTTACAGGCAAAAGAGCTGAATTCTTTGGGGCATGCCCCGCAAAGGGCCCTGTTCAGGGCTGGTAAGGTAAAAGAGCTTTGAACTTTTGTAATTTAGAATAGGGTAGGGCATTTTTTTATTTTGGGGGTCTTTGTTATTTTATTAGGGGGCTTAGAGTAGGTGTAATTAGTTTAAAATTGTTGTAATTTTCTTCTAATGTTTGTAAATATTTTTTTATTTTTTTGTAATTTAGTTCGTTTTTATTTTTTGTACTTTAGTACTTTAGTACTTTAGTTTATTTAATTGTATTTATTTGTAGGAATTGTATTTAATTAATTTATTGATAGTGTAGTGTTAGGTTTAATTGTAGATAATTGTAGGTATTTTATTTAATTTATTGATAGTGTAGTGTTAGGTTTAATTGTAACTTAGGTTAGGATTTATTTTACAGGTAATTTTGTAATTATTTTAACTATTTTAGCTATTAAATAGTTCTTAACTATTTAATAGCTATTGTACCTGGTTAAAATAAATACAAAGTTACCTGTAAAATAAATATAAATCCTAAAATAGCTATAATATAATTATAATTTATATTGTAGCTATATTAGGGTTTATTTTACAGGTAAGTATTTAGCTTTAAATAGGAATAATTTATTTAATAAGAGTTAATTTATTTCGTTAGATTTAAATTATATTTAATTTAGGGGGGTGTTAGGGTTAAAGTTAGACTTAGCTTTAGGGGTTAATAAATTTATTAGAGTAGCGGTGAGCTCCTGTCGGCAGATTAGGGGTTAATACTTGAAGTTAGGTGTCGGCAATGTTAGGGAGGGCAGATTAGGGGTTAATACTATTTATTATAGGGTTATTGAGGCGGGAGTGAGGCGGATTAGGGGTTAATAACTTTATTATAGTAGCGCTCAGGTCCGGTCGGTAGATTAGGGGTTAATAAGTGTAGTTAGGTTGAGGCAACGTTGGGGGCGGCAGATTAGGGGTTAATAAATATAATATAGGGGTCGGCGATGTTAGGGCAGCAGATTAGGGGTACATAGGGATAATGTAGGTGGCGGGGGTGTACGGAGCGGCAGATTAGGGGTTAAAAATAATATGCAGGGGTCAGCGATAGCGGGGGCGGCAGATTAGGGGTTAATAAGTGTAAGGTTAGGGGTGTTTAGACTCGGGGTACATGTTAGAGTGTTAGGTGCAGACGTAGGAAGTGTTTCCCCATAGGAAACAATGGGGCTGCGTTAGGAGCTGAACGCGGCTTTTTTGCAGGTGTTAGGTTTTTTTTCAGCTCAAACAGCCCCATTGTTTTCTATGGGGGAATCGTGTACGAGCACGTTTTTGAAGCTGGCCGCGTCCGTAAGCAACTCTGGTATCGAGAGTTGCAGTGGCGGTAAATATGCTGTACGCTCCCTTTTTGGAGCCTAACGAAGCCATTCTGTGAACTCTCAATACCAGAGGTATTTAAAAGGTGCGGCCAGAAAAAAGCCAGCGTAAGCTACTAAACCCCCATAGACTTATGGTGTTTTCTGTTGCAAATCATTAGATACTGTAAGTTTTAAGAAAGGATTGTGATCGACCCCATAGTTAGATAAACCTAAAACTGTATCTAATTTGTGGAAACTACAGTATGTCTAGTACAGTAGAGGGTCTTGTGCAGTACTCACAGTCACAGTCACTCTCATCGGACTTATCCTGGCAGTCAATCTCTCCATTACATCTCAGTCGGGAGTCGATGCACTGCCCCTTCTCACACTGAAAATGGTTGGTCGAGCACATGGGACAGTTTTCCTCATCACTGTGGTCATCGCACTCTGAGAAGCCATCACAACGCCAAGCCATGGGGATGCAGTCAATCTCGCCAGTGGCACAGGTGAATTGGTTTGGAGAGCAGGTGGGTGGTTCTGTCAGAGAAAAGTAACTTATTTTTAAGTTGCTGACGCTTTACCCCATTTTCTATGGACTTCCACAATCCACCACTTTTTTCTGCACCTTAGCAATACCCTGGGTAAATACTGTGTGCGAAATTAGTGTTATATACTGCGTTAGCAATTAGTGCTATATATTACGTGAGCAATTAGCGTTATATACTGCGTAATTAGTGTTATATAGTGCGTGAGCAATTAGTGATATATACTGCGTGAGGAATTGGCGTTATATAGTGCGTGAGTAATTAGTGTTATATAATGCGTTAGCAATTAGAGTTATATATTATGTTAGCAATTAGTGTTAAAGTGCATAAGTACTGTTATATAGTGCGTGAGTAATTAGTGTTATATAGTGCATGAGTAAGTACTGTTATATAGTGCGTAAGTAGTGTTATATAGTGCGTGAGTAAGTACTGTTATATAGTGCGTAAGTAGTGTTATATAGTGCGTGAGTAAGTACTGTTATATAGTGCGTAAGTAGTGTTAGATAGTGCGTGAGTAATTAGTGTTATATAGTGCGTGAGTAAGTACTGTTATATAGTGCGTGAGTAATTAGTGTTATATAGTGCATGAGTAATTAGTGTTATATAGTGCATGAGTAAGTACTGTTATATAGTGCGTAAGTAGTGTTATATAGTGCGTGAGTAAGTACTGTTATATAGTGCGTAAGTAGTGTTATATAGTGCGTGAGTAAGTAGTGTTATATAGTGCGTGAGTAATTAGTGTTATATAGTGCGTGAGTAATTAGTGTTATATAGTGCGTGAGTAAGTAGTGTTATATAGTGCGTGAGTAATTAGTGTTATATAGTGCGTGCGTAAGTAGTGTTATATAGTGCGTGAGTAATTAGTGTTATATAGTGCATGAGTAATTAGTGTTATATAGTGCATGAGTAATTAGTGTTATATAGTGCGTAAGTAGTGTTATATAGTGCGTGAGTAAGTAGTGTTATATAGTGCGTGAGTAAGTAGTGTTATATAGTGCGTGAGTAATTAGTGTTATATAGTGCGTGAGTAATTAGTGTTATATAGTGCGTGAGTAATTAGTGTTATATAGTGCGTGAGTAAGTACTGTTATATAGTGCGTGAGTAATTAGTGTTTTATAGTGTGTGAGTAATTAGTGTTATATAGTGCGTGAGTAAGTAGTGTTATATAGTGCGTGAGTAATTAGTGTTATATAGTGCGTGAGTAAGTAGTGTTATATTGTGCGTGAGTAATTAGTGTTATATAGTGTGTGAGTAATTAGTGTTATATAGTGCGTGAGTAAGTACTGTTATATAGTGCGTGAGTAATTAGTGTATATAGTGCGTGAGTAATTAGTGTTATATAGTGAGTAAGTACTGTTATATAGTGCGTGAGTAATTAGTGTTATATAGTGAGTAAGTACTGTTATATAGTGCGTGAGTAATTAGTGTTATATAGTGAGTAAGTACTGTTATATAGTGCGTGAGTAATTAGTGTTATATAGTGCGTGAGTAAGTACTGTTATATAGTGCGTGAGTAATTAGTGTTATATAGTGCGTGAGTAATTAGTGTTATATAGTGCGTGAGTAAGTAGTGTTATATAGTGCGTGAGTAAGTAGTGTTATATAGTGCGTGAGTAATTAGTGTTATATAGTGCGTAAGTAGTGTTATATAGTGCGTGAGTAATTAGTGTTATATAGTGCGTGGGTAGTTAGTGTATATAGTGCGTGAGTAATTAGTGTTATATAGTGCGTGAGTAAGTAGTGTTATATAGTGCGTGAGTAAGTAGTGTTATATAGTGCGTGAGTAAGTAGTGTTATATAGTGCGTGAGTAAGTAGTGTTATATAGTGCGTGAGTAATTAGTGTATATAGTGCGTGAGTAAGTAGTCTTATATAGTGCGTGAGTAAGTAGTGTTATATAGTGCGTGAGTAATTAGTGTATATAGTGCGTGAGTAAGTAGTCTTATATAGTGCGTGAGTAAGTAGTGTTATATAGTGCGTGAGTAATTAGTGTTATATAGTGCGTGAGTAATTAGTGTTATATAGTGCGTGAGTAATTAGTGTTATATAGTGCGTGAGTAAGTATGGTATATAGTGCGTGAGTAATTAGTGTTATATAGTGTGTGAGTAATTAGTGTTATATAGTGCGTGAGTAATTAGTGTTATATAGTGCGTGGGTAGTTAGTGTATATACTGCGTGAGTAATTAGTGTTATATAGTGCGTGAGTAATTAGTGTTATATACTGCGTGAGTAATTAGTGTTATATAGTGCGTGAGTAAGTAGTGTTATATAGTGCGTGAGTAATTAGTGTTATATAGTGCGTGAGTAATTAGTGTTATATAGTGCGTGAGTAATTAGTGTTATATAGTGCGTGAGTAATTAGTGTTATATAGTGCGTGAGTAAGTAGTGTTATATAGTGCGTGAGTAAGTAGTGTTATATAGTGCGTGAGTAAGTAGTGTTATATAGTGCATGAGTAATTAGTGTTATATAGTGCGTGGGTAGTTAGTGTATATAGTGCGTGGGTAGTTAGTGTATATACTGCGTGAGTAATTAGTGTTATATAGTGCGTGCGTAAGTAGTGTTATATAGTGCGTGAGTAATTAGTGTTATATAGTGCGTGAGTAAGTAGTGTTATATAGTGCGTGAGTAAGTAGTGTTATATAGTGCATGAGGAATTTGTGTTATATAGTGTGTGAGTAATTAGTGTTATATAGTGCGTGAGTAAGTATTGTTATAGTGCGTGAGTTATTAGTGTTATATAGTGCGTAAGTACTGTTATATAGTGCGTGAGTAAGTAGTGTTATATAGTACGTGAGTAATTAGTGTTATATAGTACGTGAGTTATTAGTGTTATATAGTGCGTGAGTAATTAGTGTTATATAGTGCGTGAGTAATTAGTGTTATATAGTGCGTAAGTAGTGTTATATAGTGCATGAGGAATTTGTGTTATATAGTGCGTGAGTAAGTATTGTTATAGTGCGTGAGTTATTAGTGTTATATAGTGCGTAAGTACTGTTATATAGTGCGTGAGTAATTAGTGTTATATAGTGCGTGAGTAATTAGTGTATATAGTGCGTGAGTAAGTAGTGTTATATAGTCCGTGAGTAAGTAGTGATATATAGTGTGTGAGTAATTAGTGTAATATAGTGCGTGAGTAATTAGTGTTATATAGTGCGTGAGTAAGTATTGTTATAGTGCGTGAGTAAGTATTGTTATAGTGCGTGAGTAAGTACTGTTATATAGTGCGTGAGTAAGTAGTGTTATATAGTGCGTGAGTAATTAGTGTTATATAGTGCGTGAGTAATTAGTGTTATATAGTGTGTGAGTAATTAGTGTTATATAGTGCGTGAGTAATTAGTGTATATAGTGCGTGAGTAATTAGTGTATATACTGTGTGAGTAATTAGTGTTATATAGTGCGTGATTAATAGTGTTATATAGTGCGTGAGTAATTATTGTTATATACTGTGTGAGTAATTAGTGTTATATAGTGCGTGAGTAATTAGTGTTATATAGTGCGTGAGTAATTAGTGTTATATACTGCGTGAGTAATTAATGTTATATACTGTGTGAGTAATTAGTGTTATATACTGTGTGAGTAATTAGTATATATACTGTGTGAATAATTAGTATATATACTGTGTGAATAATTAGTGTTATATACTGTGTGAGTAATTAGTGTTATATAGTGCATGAGTAATTAGTATTATATAGTGCGTGAGTAATTAGTGTTATATAGTGCGTGAGTAATTAGTGTTATATACTGTGTGAGTAATTAGTGTTATATACTGTGTGAGTAATTAGTGTTATATAGTGTGTGAGTAATTAGTGTTATATACTGTGTGAGTAATTAGTGTTATATACTGTGTGAGTAAGTAGTGTTATATAGTGCGTGAGTAAGTAGTGTTATATAGTGCGTGAGTAAGTAGTGTTATATAGTGCGTGAGTAAGTATTGTTATAGTGCGTGAGTAAGTAGTGTTATATAGTGCGTAAGTACTGTTATATAGTGCGTGAGTAAGTAGTGTTATATAGTGCGTGAGTAAGTAGTGTTATATAGTGCATGAGTAAGTATTGTTATAGTCCGTGAGTAAGTAGTGATATATAGTGCGTGAGTAATTAGTGTTATATAGTGCGTGAGTAATTAGTGTTATATAGTGAGTAATTAGTGTTATATAGTGTGTGAGTAATTAGTGTTATATAGTGCGTGAGTAATTAGTGTTATATAGTGCGTGAGTAATTAGTGTTATATAGTGAGTAATTAGTGTTATATAGTGCGTGAGTAATTAGTGTTATATAGTGTGTGAGTAATTAGTGTTATATAGTGCGTGAGTAATTAGTGTTATATAGTGCGTGAGTAATTAGTGTTATATAGTGCGTGAGTAATTAGTGTTATATAGTGCATGAGTAAGTAGTGATATATAGTGCGTGAGTAATTAGTGTTATATAGTGCGTGAGTAATTAGTGTTATATAGTGCATGAGTAATTAGTGTTATATAGTGCGTGAGTAATTAGTGTTATATAGTGCGTGAGTAATTAGTGTTATATAGTGCGTGAGTAATTAGTGTTATATACTGCGTGAGTAATTAGTGTTATATACTGTGTGAGTAATTAGTGTTATATAGTGCGTAAGTAGTGTTAGATAGTGCGTGAGTAATTAGTGTTATATAGTGCGTGAGTAAGTAGTGTTATATAGTGCGTAAGTAGTGTTATATAGTGCGTGAGTAAGTAGTGTTATATAGTGCGTGAGTAAGTAGTGTTAGATAGTGCGTGAGTAAGTAGTGTTATATAGTGCATGAGGAATTTGTGTTATATAGTGAGTGAGTAAGTATTGTTATAGTGCGTGAGTTATTAGTGTTATATAGTGCGTGAGTAATTAGTGTTATATAGTGCGTGGGTAATTAGTGTTATATAGTGCGTGAGTAAGTACTGTTATATAGTGCGTGAGTAATTAGTGTTTTATAGTGTGTGAGTAATTAGTGTTATATAGTGCAAGAGTAATTAGTGTATATTGTGTGAGTAATTAGTGTTATATAGTGCAAGAGTAATTAGTGTTATATAGTGACTAATTAGTGTTATATAGTGTGTGAGTAATTAGTGTGATATAGTGCGTGAGTAAGTAGTGTTATATAGTGCGTGAGTAATTAGTGTGATATAGTGTGTGAGTAATTAGTGTTATATAGTGAATGAGTAATTAGTGTATATAGTGCGTGAGTAAGTAGTGTATATAGTGCGTGAGTAATTAGTATATATATATATATATATACTGCGGGGGTAATTAGTGTTATATAGTGCGTGAGTAATTAGTGTTATATACTGCGTGAGTAATTAGTGTATATAGTGTGTGAGTAAGTAGTGTTATATACTGCGTAAGTAATTAGTATATATATATATATATATATACTGCGGAGGTAATTAGTGTTATATACTGCATGAGTAAGTAGTGTTATATAGTGCGTGAGAAATTAGTGTATATAGTGCGTGAGTAAGTAGTGTTATATAGTGCGTGAGTAAATAGTGTTATATACTGCGTGAGTAATTAGTGTTATATACTGTGTGAGTAATTAGTGTTATATAGTGCGTGAGTAATTAGTGTTATATACTGTGTGAGTAATTAGTGTTATATAGTGCATGAGTAATTAGTGTATATAGTGCGTGAGTAATTAGTGTTATATACTGCGTGAGTAATTAGTGTATATAGTGCGTGAGTAATTAGTGTTATATAGTGCGTGAGTAATTAGTGTATATAGTGCATGAGTAATTAGTGTTATATAGTGTGTGAGTAATTAGTGTTATATAGTGCGTGAGTAATTAGTGTTATATAGTGCGTGAGTAATTAGTGTATATAGTGAGTGAGTAATTAGTGTTATATACTGTGTGAGTAATTAGTGTTATATTCTGTGTGAGTAATTAGTGTTATACAGTGCGTGAGTAATTAGTGTTATATACTGTGTGAGTAATTAGTGTTATATAGTGCGTGAGTAATTAGTGTTATATAGTGCGTGAGTAAGTAGTTTTATATAGTGCGTAAGTAGTGTTATATAGTGCGTGAGTAATTAGTGTATATAGTCCGTGAGTAATTAGTGTATATAGTCCGTGAGTAAGTAGTGTTATATAGTGCGTGAGTAATTAGTGTTATATAGTGCGTGGGTAGTTAGTGTATATACTGCGTGAGTAATTAGTGTTATATAGTGCGTGAGTAATTAGTGTTATATAGTGCGTGGGTAGTTAGTGTATATACTGCGTGAGTAATTAGTGTTATATAGTGCGTGAGTAGTGTTATATAGTCCGTGAGTAAGTAGTCTTATATAGTGCGTGAGTAATTAGTGTTATATAGTGTGTGAGTAATTAGTGTATATAGTGCGTGAGTAATTAGTGTTATATAGTGCGTGAGTAATTAGTGTTATATAGTGCGTGAGTAAGTAGTGTTATATAGTGCGTGAGTAAGTAGTGTATATAGTGCGTGAGTAAGTAGTGTTATATAGTGCGTGAGTAATTAGTGTTATATAGTGCGTAAGTAAGTAGTGTTATATAGTGCATGAGTCAGTAGTGTTATATAGTGCATGAGTAAGTAGCGTTATATAGTGCGTGAGTAATTAGTGTTATATAGTGCGTGAGTAATTAGTGTATATAGTGCGTGAGTAATTAGTGTTATATAGTGCGTGAGTAAGTAGTGTTATATAGTGCGTGAGTAAGTAGTGTTATATAGTGCGTGAGTAATTAGTGTATATAGTGCGTGAGTAATTAGTGTTATATAGTGCGTGAGTAATTAGTGTTATATAGTGCGTGAGTAAGTAGTGTTATATAGTGCGTGAGTAATTAGTGTTATATAGTGCGTGAGTAAGTAGTGTTATATAGTGCGTGAGTAATTAGTGTTATATAGTGCGTGAGTAATTAGTGTTATATAGTGCGTGAGTAAGTAGTGTTATATAGTGCGTGAGTAATTAGTGTTATATAGTGCGTGAGTAAGTAGTGTTATATAGTGCGTGAGTAATTAGTGTTATATAGTGCGTGAGTAATTAGTGTATATAGTGCGTGAGTAAGTAGTGTTATATAGTGCGTGAGTAATTAGTGTTATATAGTGCGTGAGTAAGTAGTGTTATATAGTGCGTGAGTAATTAGTGTTATATAGTGCGTGAGTAATTAGTGTTATATAGTCCGTGAGTAAGTAGTGTTATATAGTGCGTGAGTAAGTAGTGTTATATAGTGCGTGAGTAATTAGTGTTATATAGTGAGTGAGTAATTAGTGTATATAGTGCGTGAGTAATTAGTGTTATATAGTGCGTGAGTAATTAGTGTTATATAGTGCGTGAGTAAGTAGTGTTATATAGTGCGTGAGTAATTAGTGTTATATAGTGCGTGAGTAATTAGTGTTATATAGTGCGTGAGTAATTAGTGTTATATAGTGCGTGAGTAATTAGTGTTATATAGTGCGTGAGTAATTAGTGTTATATAGTGCGTGAGTAATTAGTGTTATATAGAGCGTGCGTAATTAGTGTTATATAGTGCGTGAGTAAGTAGTCTTATATAGTGCGTGGGTAGTTAGTGTTATATACTGCGTGAGTAATTAGTGTTATATAGTGTGTGAGTAATTAGTGTATATAGTCCGTGAGTAAGTAGTCTTATATAGTGCGTGAGTAATTAGTGTTATATAGTGCGTGAGTAATTAGTGTATATAGTGCGTGAGTAAGTAGCTGATTATAGTGCGTGAGTAATTAGTGTATATATAGGTGCGTAAGTAATTAGTGTTATATAGTGCGTGAGTAAGTAGTGGTTATATAGAGCGTGAGTAATTAGTTTTATATACTGCCGTTGAGTAAGTAGTCGATATATATGCGTGAGTAATTAGTGGTTATATAGTGCGTGAGTAGTTAGTGTATATAGTCGTCTTGAGTAAGTAGTGTTATATACGTGCGTAAGTACTTAGTTGTATATAGTGCATGAGTAATATAGTGTTTATATAGTGCGTGAGTAATTAGTTGTTATATACAGTGGTGAGTAATTAGTGTATAGTACTGTGTGAGTAATTAGGTGTTATACTAGTGGTGAGTAATTAGTGTTATATCGTGCTGTGAGTAAGTAGTGTTATATAGTGCGTGAGTAATTAGTGTTATATAGTGCGTGAGTAGTAGTGTTAATAGTGCGTGAGTAAGTAGTGTTATATAGTGCGTGAGTAATAGTGTTATATAGTGCGTAAGTAGTGTTATATAGTGCGTGAGTAAGTAGTGTTATATAGTGCGTGAGTAATTAGTGTTATATAGTGCGTGAGTAATTAGTGTTATATAGTGCGTGAGTAATTAGTGTTATATAGTGCGTGAGTAATTAGTGTTATATAGTGCGTGAGTAATTAGTGTTATATAGTGCGTGAGTAATTAGTGTTATATAGTGCGTGAGTAATTAGTGTTATATAGTGCGTGAGTAATTAGTGTTATATAGTGCGTGAGTAAGTAGTGTTATATAGTGCGTGAGTAATTAGTGTTATATAGTGCGTGAGTAATTAGTGTTATATAGTGCGTGAGTAATTAGTGTTATATAGTGCGTGAGTAATTAGTGTTATATAGTGCGTGAGTAATTAGTGTTATATAGTGCGTGAGTAATTAGTGTTATATAGTGCGTGAGTAATTAGTGTTATATAGTGCGTGAGTAATTAGTGTTATATAGTGCGTGAGTAAGTAGTGTTATATAGTGCGTGAGTAATTAGTGTTATATAGTGCGTGAGTAAGTAGTGTATATAGTGCGTGAGTAAGTAGTGTTATATAGTGCGTGAGTAATTAGTGTTATATAGTGCGTGAGTAATTAGTGTTATATAGTGCGTGAGTAATTAGTGTTATATAGTGCGTGAGTATTAGTGTTATATAGTGCGTGAGTAATTAGTGTTATTAGTGCGTGAGTAATTAGTGTTATATAGTGCGTGAGTAGTGTTATATAGTGCGTGAGTAATTAGTGTTATATAGTGCGTGAGTAATTAGTGTTATATAGTGCGTGAGTAATTAGTGTTATATAGTGCGTGAGTAAGTAGTGTTATATAGTGCGTGAGTAAGTAGTGTTATATAGTGCGTGAGTAATTAGTGTTATATAGTGCATGAGTAATTAGTGTTATATAGTGCGTGAGTAATTAGTGTTATATAGTGCGTGAGTAAGTAGTGTATATAGTGCGTGAGTAATTAGTGTTATATAGTGCATGAGTAATTAGTGTATATAGTGCGTGAGTAAGTAGTGTTATATAGTGTGTAATTAGTGTTATATAGTGCGTGAGTAATTAGTGTTATATAGTGCGTGAGTAATTAGTGTTATATAGTGCGTGAGTAATTAGTGTTATATAGTGCGTGAGTAATTAGTGTTATATAGTGCGTGAGTAATTAGTGTTATATAGTGCGTGAGTAAGTAGTGTTATATAGTGCGTGAGTAATTAGTGTTATATAGTGCGTGAGTAATTAGTGTTATATAGTGCGTGAGTAATTAGTGTATATAGTGCGTGAGTAAGTAGTGTTATATAGTGCGTGAGTAAGTAGTGTTATATAGTGCGTGAGTAATTAGTGTTATATAGTGCGTGAGTAATTAGTGTTATATAGTGCGTGAGTAGTTAGTGTTATATAGTGCGTGAGTAATTAGTGTTATATAGTGCGTGCGTAAGTACTGTTATATAGTGCGTGAGTAATTAGTGTTATATAGTGCGTGAGTAATTAGTGATATATAGTGCGTGAGTAATTAGTGTTATATAGTGCGTGAGTAATTAGTGTTATATAGTGCGTGAGTAGTTAGTGTTATATAGTGCGTGAGTAATTAGTGTTATATAGTGCGTGAGTAATTAGTGTTATATAGTGCGTGAGTAATTAGTGTTATATAGTGCGTGAGTAATTAGTGTTATATAGTGCGTGAGTAATTAGTGTTATATAGTGCGTGAGTAAGTAGTGATATATAGTGCGTGAGTAATTAGTGTTATATAGTGCGTGAGTAATTAGTGTTATATAGTGCGTGAGTAATTAGTGTTATATAGTGCGTGAGTAATTAGTGTTATATAGTGCGTGAGTAAGTAGTGTTATATAGTGCGTGAGTAATTAGTGTTATATAGTGCGTGAGTAATTAGTGTTATATAGTGCGTGAGTAAGTAGTGTTATATAGTGCGTGAGTAAGTAGTGTTATATAGTGCGTGAGTAATTAGTGTTATATAGTGCGTGAGTAAGTAGTGTTATATAGTGCGTGAGTAATTAGTGTTATATAGTGCGTGGAGTAATTAGTAGTTTATATAGTGCGGTGAGTAATTAGTAGTTATATAGGGCAGTGAGTAAGTAGTTGATATATAGTGCGTGAGTAATTAGTGTTATATAGTTCGGTGAGTAATTAGTGTTATATAGTGGTGAGTAATTAGTGTATATTAGTGGTGAATAATTAGATCGATATATCAAGTGACGTGCGTAATAGTGTTATATAGTGCGTGAGTAACTAGTGTTATATAGTGCAGTGAGTAATTAGTGTTATATAGTGCGTGAGTAAGTAGTGTTATATAGTGCCGTGCGAATTAGTGTTATATAGTGGTGAGTTAATTAGTGTTATTATAGAGATGCGTGAGTAAGTAGTGTTATATCGTGCGTGAGTCATTAGTGTTATATAGTGCGTGGTAAGTAGTGTTATTATAGTGCGTAGTACGTATTGTTATATAGTGAGTGAGTAAAGGTATGGTATATAGGGTATTTAGTGCAGTGAAGTAATTAGTGTTATAATAGTGCTGTGATGTAAGTACTGTATCTATAGCTGCGTGAGTAATTAGTGTTAATATAGTGCGTGAGTACGTAGTGTTATATAGTGCGTGAGTAATTAGTGTTATATAGTGCGTGAGTAATTAGTGTTATATAGTGCGTGAGTAATTAGTGTTATATAGTGCGTGAGTAATTAGTGTTATATAGTGCGTGAGTAAGTACTGTTATATAGTGCGTGAGTAATTAGTGTTATATAGTGCGTGAGTAAGTAGTGTTATATAGTGCGTGAGTAAGTAGTGTTATATAGTGCGTGAGTAAGTAGTGTTATATAGTGCGTGAGTAAGTAGTGTTATATAGTGCGTGAGTAATTAGTGTTATATAGTGCGTGAGTAATTAGTGTTATATAGTGCGTGAGTAAGTAGTGTTATATAGTGCGTGAGTAATTAGTGTTATATAGTGCGTGAGTAATTAGTGTTATATAGTGCGTGAGTAATTAGTGTTATATAGTGCGTGAGTAAGTAGTGTTATATAGTGCGTGAGTAATTAGTGTTATATAGTGCGTGAGTAAGTAGTGTTATATAGTGCGTGAGTAAGTAGTGTTATATAGTGCGTGAGTAATTAGTGTTATATAGTGCGTGAGTAAGTAGTGTTATATAGTGCGTGAGTAATTAGTGTTATATAGTGCATGAGTAAGTAGTGATATATAGTGCGTGCGTAAGTAGTGTTATATAGTGCGTGAGTAATTAGTGTTATATAGTGCGTGAGTAATTAGTGTTATATAGTGTGTGAGTAATTAGTGTTATATAGTGCGTGAGTAAGTAGTGTTATATAGTGCGTAAGTAGTGTTATATAGTGCGTGAGTAAGTAGTGTTATATAGTGCGTGAGTAATTAGTGTTATATAGTGCGTGGGTAGTTAGTGTATATACTGCGTGAGTAATTAGTGTTATATAGAGCGTGAGTAGTGTTATATAGTGCGTGAGTAATTAGTGTTATATAGTGCGTGGGTAGTTAGTGTATATAGTGCGTGAGTAATTAGTGTTATATAGTGCGTGAGTAATTAGTGTTATATAGTGCGTGAGTAATTAGTGTATATACTGCGTGAGTAAGTAGTGTTATATACTGTGTGAGTAATTAGTGTTATATAGTGCGTAAGTAGTGTTAGATAGTGCGTGAGTAAGTAGTGTTATATAGTGCGTGAGTAATTAGTGTTATATACTGCGTGAGTAATTAGTGTTATATAGTGCGTGAGTAATTAGTGTTATATAGTGCGTGAGTAATTAGTGTATATACTGCGTGAGTAAGTAGTGTTATATAGTGCGTGAGTAAGTAGTGTTATATAGTGCGTGAGTAATTAGTGTTATATAGTGCGTGAGTAGTTAGTGTATATACTGCGTGAGTAATTAGTGTTATATAGTGCGTAAGTAGTGTTATATACTGCGTGAGTAATTACTGTTATATAGTGCGTGAGTAAGTAGTGTTATATAGTGCGTAAGTAAGTAGTGTTATATACTGCGTGAGTAATTACTGTTATATAGTGCGTGAGTAATTAGTGTTATATACTGCGTGAGTAATTACTGTTATATAGTGCGTGAGTAAGTAGTGTTATATAGTGAGTAATTAGTGTTATATAGTGCGTAAGTAGTGTTATATACTGCGTGAGTAATTACTGTTATATAGTGCGTGAGTAAGTAGTGTTATATAGTGCGTAAGTAGTGTTATATACTGCGTGAGTAATTACTGTTATATAGTGCGTGAGTAATTAGTGTTATATACTGCGTGAGTAATTACTGTTATATACTGCGTGAGTAATTAGTGTTATATAGTGCGTGAGTAATTACTGTTATATAGTGCGTGAGTAATTACTGTTATATAGTGCGTGAGTAAGTAGTGTTATATAGTGAGTAATTAGTGTTATATAGTGCGTGAGTAATTAGTGTTATATAGTGCGTGGGTAGTTAGTGTATATAGTGCGTGAGTAATTAGTGTTATATAGTGCGTGAGTAAGTACTGTTATATAGTGCGTGAGTAATTAGTGTTATATAGTGCGTGAGTAATTAGTGTTATATAGTGCGTGAGTAAGTAGTGTTATATAGTGCGTGAGTAAGTAGTGTTATATAGTGCGTGAGTAATTAGTGTTATATAGTGCGTGAGTAATTAGTGTTATATAGTGCGTGAGTAAGTAGTGTTATATAGTGCGTGAGTAATTAGTGTTATATAGTGCGTGAGTAAGTAGTGTTATATAGTGCGTGAGTAATTAGTGTTATATAGTGCGTGAGTAAGTAGTGTTATATAGTGCGTGAGTAAGTAGTGTTATATAGTGCGTGAGTAAGTATTGTTATATAGTGAGTGAGTAAGTATGGTATATAGTGCGTGAGTAATTAGTGTTATATAGTGCGTGAGTAAGTACTGTTATATAGTGCGTGAGTAATTAGTGTTATATAGTGCGTGAGTAAGTAGTGTTATATAGTGCGTGAGTAATTAGTGTTATATAGTGCGTAAGTAATTAGTGTTATATAGTGCGTGAGTAATTAGTGTTATATAGTGCGTAAGTAATTAGTGTTATATAGTGCGTGAGTAAGTACTGTTATATAGTGCGTGAGTAATTAGTGTTATATAGTGCGTGAGTAAGTAGTGTTATATAGTGCGTGAGTAAGTATTGTTATATAGTGAGTGAGTAAGTATGGTATATAGTGCGTGAGTAATTAGTGTTATATAGTGCGTGAGTAAGTACTGTTATATAGTGCGTGAGTAATTAGTGTTATATAGTGCGTGAGTAAGTAGTGTTATATAGTGCGTGAGTAATTAGTGTTATATAGTGCGTAAGTAATTAGTGTTATATAGTGCGTGAGTAATTAGTGTTATATAGTGCGTAAGTAATTAGTGTTATATAGTGCGTGAGTAAGTACTGTTATATAGTGCGTGAGTAATTAGTGTTATATAGTGCGTGAGTAAGTAGTGTTATATAGTGCGTAAGTAATTAGTGTTATATAGTGCGTAAGTAGTGTTATATAGTGCGTGAGTAGTGTTATATACTGCGTGAGTAATTAGTGTTATATAGTGCGTGAGTAATTAGTGTTATATAGTGCGTGAGTAAGTAGTGTTATATAGTGTGTGAGTAAGTAGTGTTATATAGTGCGTGAGTAATTAGTGTTATATAGTGTGTGAGTAATTAATGTATATAGTGCGTGAGTAATTAGTGTTATATAGTGCGTGAGTAAGTAGTGTTATATAGTGCGTGAGTAATTAGTGTTATATAGTGTGTGAGTAATTAATGTATATAGTGCGTGAGTAATTAGTGTTATATAGTGCGTGAGTAATTAGTGTTATATAGTGCGTGAGTAAGTAGTGTTATATAGTGCGTGAGTAATTAGTGTTATATACTGCGTGAGTAATTAGTGTATATAGTGCGTGAGTAATTAGTGTTATATAGTGCGTGAGTAAGTAGTGTTATATAGTGCGTGAGTAATTAGTGTTATATAGTGCGTGAGTAAGTAGTGTTATATAGTGCGTGAGTAATTAGTGTTATATAGTGCATGAGTAAGTAGTGATATATAGTGCGTGCGTAAGTAGTGTTATATAGTGCGTGAGTAATTAGTGTTATATAGTGCGTGAGTAATTAGTGTTATATAGTGTGTGAGTAATTAGTGTTATATAGTGCGTGAGTAAGTAGTGTTATATAGTGCGTAAGTAGTGTTATATAGTGCGTGAGTAGTGTTATATAGTGCGTGAGTAATTAGTGTTATATAGTGCGTGGGTAGTTAGTGTATATACTGCGTGAGTAATTAGTGTTATATAGAGCGTGAGTAGTGTTATATAGTGCGTGAGTAATTAGTGTTATATAGTGCGTGGGTAGTTAGTGTATATAGTGCGTGAGTAATTAGTGTTATATAGTGCGTGAGTAAGTAGTGTTATATAGTGCGTGAGTAATTAGTGTATATACTGCGTGAGTAAGTAGTGTTATATACTGTGTGAGTAATTAGTGTTATATAGTGCGTAAGTAGTGTTAGATAGTGCGTGAGTAAGTAGTGTTATATAGTGCGTGAGTAATTAGTGTTATATACTGCGTGAGTAATTAGTGTTATATAGTGCGTGAGTAATTAGTGTTATATAGTGCGTGAGTAATTAGTGTATATACTGCGTGAGTAAGTAGTGTTATATAGTGCGTGAGTAAGTAGTGTTATATAGTGCGTGAGTAATTAGTGTTATATAGTGCGTGAGTAGTTAGTGTATATACTGCGTGAGTAATTAGTGTTATATAGTGCGTAAGTAGTGTTATATACTGCGTGAGTAATTACTGTTATATAGTGCGTGAGTAAGTAGTGTTATATAGTGCGTAAGTAAGTAGTGTTATATACTGCGTGAGTAATTACTGTTATATAGTGCGTGAGTAATTAGTGTTATATACTGCGTGAGTAATTACTGTTATATAGTGCGTGAGTAAGTAGTGTTATATAGTGAGTAATTAGTGTTATATAGTGCGTAAGTAGTGTTATATACTGCGTGAGTAATTACTGTTATATAGTGCGTGAGTAAGTAGTGTTATATAGTGCGTAAGTAGTGTTATATACTGCGTGAGTAATTACTGTTATATAGTGCGTGAGTAATTAGTGTTATATACTGCGTGAGTAATTACTGTTATATACTGCGTGAGTAATTAGTGTTATATAGTGCGTGAGTAATTACTGTTATATAGTGCGTGAGTAATTACTGTTATATAGTGCGTGAGTAAGTAGTGTTATATAGTGAGTAATTAGTGTTATATAGTGCGTGAGTAATTAGTGTTATATAGTGCGTGGGTAGTTAGTGTATATAGTGCGTGAGTAATTAGTGTTATATAGTGCGTGAGTAAGTACTGTTATATAGTGCGTGAGTAATTAGTGTTATATAGTGCGTGAGTAATTAGTGTTATATAGTGCGTGAGTAAGTAGTGTTATATAGTGCGTGAGTAAGTAGTGTTATATAGTGCGTGAGTAATTAGTGTTATATAGTGCGTGAGTAATTAGTGTTATATAGTGCGTGAGTAAGTAGTGTTATATAGTGCGTGAGTAATTAGTGTTATATAGTGCGTGAGTAAGTAGTGTTATATAGTGCGTGAGTAATTAGTGTTATATAGTGCGTGAGTAAGTAGTGTTATATAGTGCGTGAGTAAGTAGTGTTATATAGTGCGTGAGTAATTAGTGTTATATAGTGTGTGAGTAATTAGTGTTATATAGTGCGTGAGTAAGTAGTGTTATATAGTGTGTGAGTAATTAGTGTTATATAGTGCGTGCGTAAGTAGTGTTATATAGTGCGTGAGTAATTAGTGTTATATAGTGTGTGAGTAATTAGTGTTATATAGTGCGTGAGTAAGTAGTGTTATATAGTGCGTGAGTAGTGTTATATAGTGCGTGAGTAGTGTTATATAGTGCGTGAGTAATTAGTGTTATATAGTGCGTGAGTAAGTAGTGTTATATAGTGCGTGAGTAATTAGTGTTATATAGTGTGTGAGTAATTAGTGTTATATAGTGTGTGAGTAATTAGTGTTATATAGTGTGTGAGTAATTAGTGTTATATAGTGCGTGAGTAATTAGTGTTATATAGTGCGTGAGTAATTAGTGTTATACAGTGCGTGGGTAGTTAGTGTATATACTGCGTGAGTAATTAGTGTTATATAGTGTGTGAGTAATTAGTGTTATATAGTGCGTGAGTAATTAGTGTATATACTGCGTGAGTAAGTAGTGTTATATAGTGCGTGAGTAATTAGTGTTATACAGTGCGTGGGTAGTTAGTGTATATACTGCGTGAGTAATTAGTGTTATATAGTGTGTGAGTAATTAGTGTTATATAGTGTGTGAGTAATTAGTGTTATATACTGCGTGAGTAATTAGTGTTATATAGTGTGTGAGTAATTAGTGTTATATAGTGTGTGAGTAATTAGTGTTATATACTGCGTGAGTAATTAGTGTTATATAGTGTGTGAGTAATTAGTGTTATATAGTGTGTGAGTAATTAGTGTTATATATTGCGTGAGTAATTAGTGTTATATAGTGCGTGGGTAGTTAGTGTATATACTGCGTGAGTAATTAGTGTTATATAGTGCGTGAGTAATTAGTGTTATATAGTGCGTGGGTAGTTAGTGTATATACTGCGTGAGTAATTAGTGTTATATAGTGTGTGAGTAATTAGTGTTATATAGTGTGTGAGTAATTAGTGTTATATAGTGTGTGAGTAATTAGTGTTATATACTGCGTGAGTAATTAGTGTTATATAGTGCGTGGGTAGTTAGTGTATATACTGCGTGAGTAATTAGTGTTATATAGTGTGTGAGTAAAACAGAACAATTTCGATAAATATTGGCTCATTTCTATGAATAATATACCCCAGTGAGAACCCTCCTGCTCTGGAGGTGAACAGAACTGACCAGTTACTACAGGCACCGTCCAGAAGTGCACGGAGAGGAGCGAGTAAGGTTGGGAACCTGGTGATTATTATCTAGGGATATCAGACAAAATATAGATATTGCTTTAATTTGGGGGCATATTTATGATTGTGCGAGCAGACATGATCCGATATTGCGGATCATGTCCGCTGCACATCGAGAGGATACGCTCTCGGCAGTTATTATTGCACCAGCAGTTCTTGTGAACTGCTGGAGCAATACCGCCCCCTGCAGATTGGCCGCTAGCAGGGGGTGTCAATCAACCCGATCGTATTTGATCAGCTTGATTTCTGGCAATTTCTGTCCGCCGCCTCAGAGCAGACGGACAGGTTATGGAGCAGCGGTCTTTATAACTTCTGTTTCCGGCAAACCTGAAGGCTCGCCGCAAACACGGGGCATCAAGCTCCGTACAAAGCTTGATAAGTATGCTCTTTGGTCTTAAAGGGACAGTAAAGACTGTGATATTTTTATATACATTGTTTAATTAAATGTAATTAAACAATTTTGCAAAGAGGAACTGGGCAGATTATTTCATGGTGGGGAGAGTCCACGATCTATTACTCCTGGGAATTACTCTTCCCTACCACTAGGAGGAGACAAAGATTCCCAAACCCCAAGAGCAAACAAAATAGGAGCAGGGAAATATGTGCGCAAAAAAAGCAACCCAGAAAAAAACAGGGTAGGGTCTCATGGACTCTCACCACCATGAAAGAAATGAATCAGGTAAGCATAAATGATGTTTTCTTTCATACAGATGGTGAGAGTCCACATCCATTACTCATGGCAAATAATACTCCAGCTACTGAGTCCACGTGTAATAACATAACGGGTGGGATCTAAAAAAACATCTTTTCCACTGAGAAACTAAATACACACTCCTAAAAGGCAAAAAATAACCATCAGGCAAAAACAAATCAACCTGAGACAACTTCCTTAAGGACATAAAAGACATCACAATGGTAGAATAAAATATGTAAAGACCACCAAGTAGCTGCCTTATAACATTGGTTCATTGATAACCATTCTAAAAAGCCCAATAACTGGCAACTGATCTGGAGGAATGAGCAGAAATCCATTTAGCTGGAGGCTCACCTGCCCCTAAGAAAGCTATATGAATAAGAAGCTTCAACCAACAAGCCAAAGAAACAGCAGAACCTACAAAAGGAACAAAGAATCCTTAGTGGAGCCTACATAACACTTCCAAGCTCTAACAGAAACCAAAACACCAAGAGATCTCTGAATAATTCTTAGGATTAAGACATAAAGAAGAAACAACAATGTCCCAACTTAAATTGTCAGAAAACACAACCTTTTCCTGAATGAAAATAATAAAAAAGATAAGGAGGAACAGAAGAAAGAGTAGAAAACTCAAACTCATTTAGCAGATGAAATATCTTCCAGAAAGAAGTTAAATATCCACATGATGCATAGGCTTAAAAGGAGGAATCTGCAAAAACCTCTAAACTAAATTCAGATTCCAAGGAGGATAAAATGGATAATAGGCTTAATTCTAGGGAAGGCTTTAACTAAACTATAAATGTCAAGAATATGCGCAATCTTCTTACGGAACATAACTAAAAATGGCACAAAAACTGACCTGAACTGGCCAATAAACCCTTATCCAAAACAGCAAGAGTTCTAAAAGAATGCTAAGAAAACCCCCTGATTTGAACACCAAGGAATAAAGGCCGTTAAGACCTTTATATAAAATTCCCCTAGTCACAGATGTATGGCCTGTAAAAGAAACTCAGTAACTGAACAGATAGTTTAAAGGGGCACTCAATCAAAATTAAACTTTCATTATTCAGATAGAGCATGCAATTTTAAGCAACTTTCTAATTTACTTCCATTAACTAAATGTGCAGTCTTTTTATATTTAAACTTTTTGAGTCACCAGCTCCTACTGAGCATGTGCAAGAATAAGTGTGTATGCATTTGTGAATGGCTGATGGCTGTCACATGGTACGTGTATGCATTTGTGATTGGCTGATGGCTGTCACATGGTACAGGGGGAGTAAAAAAACACATTGTCTTAAAAAAAAATCTACTACTCATTTGAAGTTCAGACTAAGTGCTATTGCATTGTCTTGTTATCTTGCATTTGTTGATTATGCAAATCTACAGTGTTGTCTGGTCCTTTAACTTCGCAAAGCCCCACGTCGTCCACTCCAGCCCTGGCACTCCCAGCAAACACGCCACCTGCAAAAATGCTCCCGCTCTGCTGAACGTGCCTGGAAGAAATCCCACTCTGAAACTGATTTCATGCACTATAAGTTCATTCTCTACCCTTACACCTCTGACCTTCGCTTAGCTAAGCAAACCTACTTCTCTTCTCTTATATCCACTCACTCCTCAAACCCTAAACGACTCTTCTCCATTTTCAACTCTCTCCTCTACCCACCTGCACCGCCCCCCTCATCTGCATTCAGTGCTCAAGGCCTGGCTGACTACTTTTTCAATAAAACACTTGCCATCCGAAGAAACATTCCAACACAAACCTGAAATCTCCCAACTTCACTCTCAGTCACCCCGTCTGCCACTCTCTCCCTATTGTCTTCCTCACACCTCACTACCTGCCCACTTGACCCTATTCCTTCACATCTAATTCCCCCTCTGTCTCCCACCCTCACTCCGGCTCTTACTCACATATTCAACCTATCCCTTTCTACCGGCTCATTCCCTGCCTCCTTCAAACATGCAAAGGTCTCCCCCATCCTCAAAAAACCCTCCCTTGACCCTAACTCCCCTGCAAACTACCGCCCCATATCACTGCTACTGGTAGCTTAAAAAATCTTTGGAAAAAAAAACTAGTTTTCGATCGCCTAACCCACTTCCTGTACTCCAACCCCCCTGTAAATCTGGCTTCTGTCCCCAACAATCAACTGAGACTGTCCTCACCAAGGTTACTATCTAATGATCTCTTATCTGATAAATTTGTTTCTTTCTTGACACGTTGAGTCCACAGATCATCATAATTACTATTGGAAAAATCACTCCTGACCAGCAGGAGGCGGCAAAGAGCACCACAGCAAAGCTGTTAAATACCACTCCCTTACCCACAACCCCCAGTCATTCGACCAAAGGTAAAGGAGGAAGGAAGTAAAATAAGGTGCAGAGGTGCCTGAGGTTTATATAAAAATAAACTGTCTAAAATACAGGGCGGGCCGTGGACTCACTGTGTCAAGTAAGAAACAAATTTATCAGGTAAGCATACATTTTATTTTTTTTCTAATGACACGGTGAGTCCACGGATCATCATAATTACTATTGGGAATCAATACCCAAGCTAGAGGACATGGATTATAAGGGAGTGACAAGACAGGTAACCTAAACAGAAGGCACCACTGCTTGAAGAACCTTTCTCTCAAAAGAAGCCTCAGCTGAAGCAAAAGTATCAAATTTGTAAAATTTAGAAAAATTGTGTAAAGATGACCAAGTCGCAGCCTTGAAAAGCTGATCTATAGAAGCTCCATTTTTGAAGGCCCAAGTAGAAGAAACAGCTCTTGTGGAATGAGCCGTAATTTTCTCAGGAGGCTGCTGACCAGCAGACTCATATGCCAAGCGAATAACACTCCTCAATCAACAAGAAAGAGAAGTGGCCGTAGCTTTCTGACCCCTACACTTCCTGGAAAAAACAACAAATAAAGAGGAAGACTGGTGAAAATCCTTAGTCGCCTGCAAATAATATTTCAAAGCACGAACTACATCCAGGTTGTGCAACAAACATTCCTTATGAGAAGAAGGATTAGGACACAAAGAAGGAACAACAATTTCATGATTAATATTCTTATCAGAAACAACCTTGCGAAGAAAACCTACAGCAGTACGCAGTACTACCGTATCAGAGTGAAAAATAAGAAAAGGAGACTCACACTGCAACGCTGAAAGTTCCGAAACTCTTTGAGCCGAAGAGATAGCAACCAAAAACAAAACCTTCCAGGATAACAACTTAATATCCAAAGAATGCATAGGCTCAAACTGAGCCTGTTGGAGAACTCTAAGAACTAAATTAAGACTCCAAGGAGGAGTTGCAAACTTAAACATAGGCCGAATTCTAACCAGGGCCTGACAAAAAGACTGAACATCTGGCACATCCGCCAGACGTTTGTGCAACAAAATAGATAAAGCAGAAATTTGACCCTTCAGATAAACCCTTCTCCAGACCCTCCTGGAGAAAAGACAAAATCCTCGGAATCCTGACCATACTCCAAGAGTAGCCTCTGGATTCACACCAATACAGATATTAGCGCCATATCTTATAATAGATCTTTCTAGTCACAGGCTTAGGCGCCTGAATCATAGTTTCAATAACCGACTCAGAAAACCCACACTTAGAAAAAATCAAGCGTTCAATCTCCAAGCAGTCAGCTTCAGAGAAACGAGATTTGGATGAAGGAAGGGCCCCTGAAGTAGAAGGTCCTTCCTTAACGGAAGACTCCAAGGTGGAAAAGATGACATCTCCACCAGATCTGCATACCAGATCCTGCGAGGCCACGCCGGTGCAATAAGAATCACTGACGCCCTCTCTTGTCTGATCCGAGCAATGACCTGAGGAAGAAGAGCAAACGGGGGAAAAACGTATGCCAGACTGAACTTCCAAGGAACTGCTAGAGAATCTATCAGAACAGCCTGAGGATCCCTTGAACTCAATCCGGGAGCTTGGCATTCTGACGAGACGCCATGAGGTCCAACTCCAGTAGTCCCCATTTGAGAATCAAACTGGAAAACACCTCCGGATGAATTCCTACTCCCTCAGAAAAGATGGCGCTTGAAACAGAATGTCGTCCAGATAAGGAGCTACCGCAACCCCCTGCAGCCTGAGCACTGCCAGTAACGTACCCAGGACCTTTGAGAACACCCTGGAAGCTGTTGCAATACCAAAAGGAAGACCACAAACTGAAAATGCTTGTCTAGGAAAGCAAATCTCAGAAATTTGCGATGTTCCCTGTGAATAGGAATATGCAGATATCCATCCTTCAGATCTACTGTAGTCATGAATTCACCCTCTTGAACCATAGTGTCAGGATAATAGCATACTTATTCTCTGCACTGTCCCTTTAAAGCATCCTGCTCCCATTAACTTCAGCCTATTTAAGGCCCCTCCCAGCATTTTCACATTGCTTAGTATTGAAGTTTGTCTTAAACCTTAACCTGAGCCTGCACTCTGTGAGATTTATCATACTACTTCTGTTTGTTGGATTCCTCTACTCCATCTAACTGGATTTCTGTTGTCATCCTCTCCTTCCTGCCTGCTTCTCCCTCAGAAGATTCAGCTATTTCAAAAGCCTCACTCCTACCTTTACCTCTAACCCAGTTTCCCCTGCAGCTCACCGGCCTTGGGATTCACCTTTCACGGAGCTCCCCTTCCTCATGCTGTGACGTCATCAGCCAGCTGCTACTGAGCTTCCCTGCTCCCTCTGGCAAGTCGCCATTACAACCCGGTGTTTGCAACTATCATTATAACAGTTCTGTTAGCGGTAAGCCAGTCTCTGAATTTTTACTTAGCTGCTATACTTTCAGATTAGTATCTCAGTTGCTGCTGTTATTTCTGTGACTTTTTGTTCATTCCCTCATATCCTGCTGTTTTACCGTAACTCTGTTCACAATAGCAATTGCTTATTTTTTCTATGATCATAGTACCATTTTTTCCTTGCTTATTTAATTTTTACCTTTATTATTTTTAAAATCTCAGGTATATCTGGGCATACCCCTGCTGCATTTACTTTCTCACAGTGACTACCCAGACACATGTGGCAGCCATAGGGAATATGCTCAATTACTGCCTGTATACTAAAACTTTGCAATAAGGAATAAGGTTTTACATAGCTGCCTAATTCCTAAATTTTGTTTTACCTTTTCACTCTGTTGCAAACAACCATACAATTTTTACTGTTTTTCCATTCCAGCAATTGTGGTCCAAATAACTAAGCTGCACACATTTTTTCTTCCTTAGTTGTGCCTGACACATAGGAAGAATTGACCGAATAGTATCCATCTTGAATGACGGAACTCTGAGAAATTTGCTTATGCTCTTGAGATCTAGAATAGGTCTGAAGGTTCCCTCCTTTTTGGGAAAAATGAACAGATTGGAATAGAAACCCAGACCCTGCTCCAGAACCAGAACAGGAACTATCACTCCCATGTCGGTAAGATCCTGCACACAACGTAAAAATGCCTCTCTCTTTATCTGGTCTACAGATAACCTGGAGAGAAAAAACCTTCCCCTGGGAGGAAAGGTCTTGATCTCTAGCTTGTATCACTGGGACACAATGTCTACCACCCAGGGATCTGGAACATCCCGAGCCCAAGCTTGAGTGAACAAAGAAAGTCCACAAGATCCTCCCCGGGATCGGGGGCAGACCCTTCATACTGACTTTGAATCAGCAACGGGCTTCTTAGATTGTTTTCCCTTGCTCCAGGACTGATTAGACCTCCAAGAGGGCTTGGACTGGTCCAGTTTGGAAGAGGAGGAGGAAAGTTTACCAGAGAAGTTACGAAAGGAACGAAAATTACTCTGACGACTCTTCTGTTTATTTCTCTTATCCTGAGGGAGAGAATGTCCCTTCCCTCCCGTAATATCTGAAATAATCTCAGCCAAACCTGGCCCAAACAAGGTATTACCCTTGTAAGAAATGGACAAAAGCTTAGATTTGGATGATACATATACAGAGCAGGACTTTAACCATAAGAACAAAACAAACAGCTGAAGAAATGCAACCAATAATGTTAGAAAAATAGACAAGCGGTATGCTACCTGGTAAGTATAATTATACACTAAACTGCAAAGAGAGAAAGTTGCACCAAAATAAGGTGCAATGCAAAAGACCAGGATATCAAGCAAGCCACTTAAAAAATAAACTAATTAAATACAATTGAATATCATAAACATGTGCAATTTATTAAACCATGATTTCATATAGTACAAAAAACACTAAATAAATAATGACTCTGTAAAATATGGAATACGTGAAAAAAGTACAAAAAACACTAACACACACACAAGGGACAGACGAACAAATCACAAAGGCCCCACATGCAGCTCTGAAATAAACCTAAGACGGCAAAACAGTCCAGTGTTTGATGACAAATGTTCAAGGAGAAAAACTCCATCCACATATAGATGAAATGGATATGGATAAACATCAGACACATGCAGTGTATCAAATGGATGAAATATGATGATGCAAACAGACTGTATGTGGTATCATGAAATGGATGATATATGGATAAACAACTGATGATGGTGATAACAGATGATCAAGTAACTTAGGTAAATTTTCAGGCTTGCAAACAATCACAGCAACCAGTATATGAAGCTCCGAGCTGCAAGTTAGGAGTGAAACGCGCAACAGGACGCGTCGGTGAGCAGCGTTTTGGTCCGTGGGATCCCCCCACTACATTGTTGTGGAGCAGCATATACCAGTAGGACTCCTCTACATCTGTCGGTCAGGGAGCCGATGGTTCTAAGTGTGGCGTGGTAGTGAGTACACCTTGGAGGGTCGCATGTGTGATCGGTCTTAGGGGCTTAGAGTGTGGTATGAACTGTCGTGTATCCTCATTGGATTGTTATGCATTAAGTACACTCGCCCCAGTTATGAACTTTCTCATATAAATCCCCCACACTTTTCATCGTGATTTATCACATATACTGGTTGCTGTGATTGTTTGCAAGCCTGAAAATGTACCTAAGTGACTTGATCATCTGTTATCACCATCATCAGTTGTTTATCCATATATCATCCATTTCATGATACCACATACAGTCTGTTTGCATCATCATATTTCATCCATTTGATACACTGCATGTGTCTGATGTTTATCCATATCCATTTCATCTATATGTGGATGGAGTTTTTCTCCTTGAACATTTGTCATCAAACACTGGACTGTTTTGCCGGCTTAGGTTTATTTCAGAGCTGCATGTGGGGCCCATGTGATTTGTTTGTCTGTCCCTTGTGTGTGTGTTAGTGTTCTTTGTACTTTTTTCACATATTCCATATTTTACAGAGTCATTATTTATTTAGTGTTTTTTGTACTATATGAAATCATGGTTTAATAAATTGCACATGTTTATGATATTCAATTGTATTTAATTCGTTTATTTTTTAAGTGGCTTGCTTGATATCCTGGTCTTTTGCGTTGCACCTTATTTTGGTGCAACTTTCTCTCTTTGCAGTTTAGTGTATAACTTTAACCCTAAGGCCCTGCGTGCCAGAACAGCAAAGCCAGAAATCTTTGCTCCCAACTTGATAACCTGTAAAGAAGCATCTGCAATAAAAGAATTGGCCAATTTTAAAGCCTTAATTCTGGCCTGAATCTCCTCAAGAGGAGTATCCTGCTGAATAGAATCAGACAACGCATCAAACCAATATGCAGCTGCACTGGTAACCATAGCAATACACACAGCAGGCTGCCATTGGAACCCCTGGTGAACATACATCCTTTTAAGCAAAGCCTTCAACTTCTTATCCATGGGATCCTTAAAAGAACAACTATCCTCAATAGGAATAGTGGTTCTCTTAGCCAAGGTAGAAATAGCTCCCTCCACCTTGGGAACCGTCTGCCAAGATTCCTTAATAGAATTCACAATAGGAAACATCTTAAAAATTGGAGAAGGAGAAAAAGGAACTCCAGGCTTCTCCCATTCCTGTGTAATAATCTCTGAAACACGATCTGGAACTGGAAAACTTCCGCCATGGAAGGAACATGAAAAATCTATTAAGCTTACTAGCCTTTTTGGGAGTAACTATGACCGTTGAATCAGAGTCATCCAAGGTAGCCAAAACCTCCCTGAGTAACAAACTGAGGTGCTTCAGCTTAAATCTGAAAGAAACAACCTTAGAATCAGCAGAAGGAATTACACTATCAGAGTCTGAAATTTCACCCTCAGACTCCACAGAAGTATCTTCCTCCTCCGACCTATGGGAAGAAACATTTGACCTAACTGCAACAGTACTTGCGCTTCCCCTGCAACACAGGAAAAGCAGACAAAGTCTCAGCTACAGCAGAGGATATGTGAGTAGCCATATCCTGCAAAGAAAAACCAACCTGAGACGAAATGCAGGGCACTGCATGTGAAGAGGATAGAGATTGGTACGATTGGGGAGAAAGTTGTGGTATAGCTTGAACAGGGGACTCCTGAACAACATTCTCCTTAGAAAAAGAAGGTTTTGAATCAAAAAGCCTATCCCTGTACTGTAATGTTCTCTCAATACAAGAAGAACAGAAAAGGATAGGTGGCTCCACATTAGCATCTATACATAAATTGCAAGTAACAGTTTGCAAGTTCTCTTGGTCCATCTTAACAAATTAAACAAAGAATTAAATCAGATAATTAATTAAATGTGACAGAAAAAATTGCTCCAAAAATCAAACGTTACTGTCCCTTTAAATAATGTTAATAAAAAATAAGAGCCCTTATCTAACACCTCTACACCTTAACAAGCCCAAATGAGGTGCTTAAACCAGCCTCCTACCAACCAGAGTAGACACAGACTCCCAAATGATCCAGACCTCACTCTCCACAAAACCGCTCCAACATAGCACCAGAGCAGCAGTGGAATAACCTTTCACTTCTGTCTCAAACACACACTGAGACAAACAAAACTCTGCCCATCGTGGGTGTCTACACAACCTCCTGGCCGACATGACAGCTACAAACAGTAAACAACCGCCGAAAAAAACTGTAAACCCGAAGTGCCTCTTGCAATTCTGCCTGCACTGAGCCTAACAGCCAAATAAAACGTTATTGCCCCGTTTTACTAACACACACAAGAGTCCAACAAGGAGTGAAAATGTAACACTCCCCTAAAACAGAGCCAAAAACAGCCTCAGCTGCCCTCCAAATCCTCCACAGAGCACCACAATACTGCCATGAGTTAAAAAAAACCTGCACATAATCAGGAATAAATTAACCCCCTAATTGCTAGACTGTCTGACCTCAGAAAAGAAAAAACAGCACTTACCTCTATAATAATCTGCCCGGCAGCAGGGCAGCTCACAAAGTTTGAAAGGCATCACTCCTTACATGGACCTGTGGGAAACAAAAAAGACTGAGTAAACCTACTCAGACTTATTAAAAGAAGGGCAGCACAAACTACATGGGAGGCGCAGAGGTAATTATACCCCCCAAGTTCCCAATGCTTTAAAGCCACCACTGCTCTACTGAAGAGACTGACATGGACTAAGGCTACACCCCAAGAAAGCAAAGCAAACCTGCTCTGCTTAAAAAATAAACTCTTGATTGAAGAGTCAGACACCTAACTTTACCCCTCCTTGCAACTGATACAAGCAAAGTGAATGACTGGGGGATGTGGGTAAGTTGAGTGGTATTTAACAGCTTTGCTGTGGTGCTCTTTGCCTCCTCCTGCTGGTCAGGAGTGATATTCCCAATAGTAACATAGTAGATAAGGTTGAAAAAAGACTGAAGTCCATTGAGTTCAACCTATACAAATCTAAAATACTTACAAAAAGCTCCAGTTAAGCTTAAATAACCCCACTAAAAGGTGGCCCATTTAATACTAGAAATCATATCCATGAATTTTGTTTATATACAGAAATGTATCCAGACTATTTTTAAATGTATCTAGGGTATTGGCATTCACTACCTCCTTTGGTAATGAGTTCCACAATTTTATTGCTCTTACAGTGAAAAAACGTTTCCGTTGCAGGAGATTAAATCTCCTTTGCTCCAACCTTAAATTGTGAACTCTTGTAACAAACAATTTTCTTGGAATAAAAAGAGCTTCTGCCATCTCTTTATATGGGCCTTGAATACATTTATATAAAGTAATCATGTCACCTCTCAAGCGCCTTTTTTTCTAAAGAAAACAGACCCAGTTTGGCTAGACTCTCTTCATAGGTTAATTTCTCCAATCCCCTTATTAGCTTTGTGGCCCTTCTCTGAACTTTTTCTAGTTCTGCAATATCTTTTTTTGCGATCGGTCCTCAGAACTGCACTCCATACTCAAGGTGAGGTCTTACCAGGGCTTTATATAGTGACAGAATTATGCTTTCCTCCCTTGAATCAATGCCTCTTTTAATACATGCTAGTATCTTATTAGCTTTTGAAGCAGCTGCCCTTCATTGTGCACTCATCTTTAGATTATTATCATTTACTACTGCCAAATCCCTTTATTCCTCTGTTTGGCTAAGTCTTGTCCCATTTAAAAAATACGTTGCCTGCTTATTTTTACTTCCAAAATGTAGAACCTTGCATTTTGATCCGTGGACTCACCGTTTCATTAGAAAGAAACAAAGGCTACTACTCTATACTCATCTTACTTGACCTCTCTGCTGCCTTTGACACTGTTGACCATCCCCTTCGCCTATGGACTCTCAGCTCTCTTGGGCTCTGTGACACTGCCCTCTCCTGGATTCACTCTTATCTATCTCTCAAATCCTTCTTCGTCTCTTTTGCTGGTGACTCCTCCTCTCTATTGCCTCTGTCTGTTGGAGTACCTCAAGGCTCTGTCAAGGGTCCTCTACTTACTTACTTCTCTATTTACACTTCTTCCCTGGGTAAACTTATCAACAGCTATGGCTTCAACTATCACCTCTATGCTGATGATACTCAGATCTACCTTTCCACCCCTGCACTCTCTCCTTCTGTCAATTCTCACATCTGCGACTGCTTGTCTGGCATTTCCTCCTGGATGGCCTCTCACCACCTAAAAATAAACATGTCCAAGACCAAACTACTTCTAATCCCCCCTCTCTAACTCTACTCCAGTTTCTGTTGTTGGTGGCACCACTATCTCCCCATCACTGCAAGTCTGCTGCCTTGGAGTTACACTTGACTCAAATCTGTCCTTCATTTCCCACATCCAATTGCTCTCTTCATCCTGCCCCAACCACCTATGCAATATCTCTAAAATGTGTCAGTTTCTGAGTGCTGAGACTACTAAACAGCTAATCCACTCCCTGGTAATTTCCTGACTTGACTACTGTAATAACCTACTAACTGGCCTTCCTCTCTCACACCTCTCTCCCCTTCAATCCGTCCTGAATGCATCTGCCAGGCTAATCCACCTCTCTCAATGCTCTGTTTCTGCTACACCTCTCTGCGAGTCCCTTCACTGGCTCCCCATTCACAGCAGAGTTAAATTCAAAATTGTCACCCTGACTTACAAAGCCCTCACCAATGCTGCCCCACCCTACCTGTCCTCACTCATCAACAAATATACTTCAGCCCGCCCTCTAAGTGCCAACAATGACCTGCTCCTTGCATCCTCTACCATCACCTCCTCTCATGCTAGACTACAGGACTTCTCTCGTGCGGCACCAACCCTCTGGAATGCACTTCTTTGAGCTGGCAGACTTTCCCCTAATCTTTCCTCCTTTAAATGTTCCCTAAAGACCTAATTGTTCAGGGAAGCTTATCACCCAACTAATTAACAAATTAATTTCACTTAACACTCTCTCTCCCCCCTGCAACTCATCTCAAAAACAGTCTCATTACTGCAAATTTGTATCTCATCTCATGTCACTCTCCCTCTTGCTTTTACTAACTGCTGGTGACATCTCCCCTAATCCTGGAACCCTACAACTGCCTAGCCGTGCACACCCATGTGTACCGTCCCACAGACTCAGAAAACAAAACTCTGCCAACTTTACTCACATTCCTCCTGCATCTTAAGCCACTACCCCTTTCACGTGTGCACTCTGGAACTCTCGCTCTGTTTGCAACAAGCTCACTTCTCTACATGACCTCTTCATCTCCCGCTTCCTCAACCTTCTGGCCCTAACAGAAACCTAGCTCTCTCTCTTAGACACAGCATCCACTGCTGCTCTGTCACATGGGGGTCTCCACTTCAGCCACACTTCTAGGTCTGGCAATAGACAAGGAGGTGGTGTAGGTATTTTACTTTCCACTCATTGCACCTTTCAACAATTACAACCCATCTCTTCCCTCACATTTTCCTCATTCGAAACCCACATGATTAGCTTATTCTCTCCCCTCTCTATATGTGTTGCAGTCATATACCGACCCCCTGGCTCCTCAACTCAATTTCTAGATCACTTGGCTGCCTGGCTACCTTATTTCCTTTCCTCAGACACCCCTGCCCTCATTCTTGGCGACTTCAACATCCCTCTTGACAATCCCACTGCCTCCTCTGCAAAACAACTTCTGCAACTCACTTCCTCTTTCGGTTTGTCACAATGGACTGATTCTCCCACTCACAAAGATGGTCACTCCCTTGACCTGATCTTTAGCTATCGATGCACTCTCTCAAACTTCATAAACTCCCCTTTTCCTCTTTCTGACCACCATCTCCTAACTTGCAACATATCATCCCTCCCTACAACTTTCCCTCCTTCTACTCCTCATACCAAACTTCACAGAAGCATTATGTCATTAGATTAGCAACAGTTTGCTAATTCCCTCAAACCTCTTCTTTCATCCTTCTCCTGCCCTGACCAATCTATCTGCCACTATAATTCCACCCTTACATACGTCATTGACAATTTGGCCCCTCTTACCATAGCTCGGAAATCACACACTCATCCTCAGCCCTGGCATACTCCTGTGACATGGTACCTACGCAGATGTTCCCATACTGCTGAGCGGCACTGGAGAAAATCTCGGAGTTCAGTCGATTTTCTTCATTACAAATTCATCTTGAACTCCTACTATTCTGCCCTTAATCTCTATAAGCAACATTACTTCTTTACTCTTATCTTTCTTCAAACCCAAAACGTCTGTTCTCCACTTTCAATACGCTTCTCCGCCCACACCCACCTCCTAATACAACTTCTCTGTCAGCTCAAGACTTTGCCAGCCACTTCAATAACAAAATCCACTCCATCAGAAACAAAATCAGTTCAACATAATTCCATTCTCTCACCTCCTCAAACACTCTCAATCAACCACAACCCACATAGCCATAAACCTAGCTCTTTCTCCCCTGTTACTGAGGAAGAAGTTTCGGCACTTATACTGCGCTTTCACCTCACTACCTGTCCCCTTGACCCTATCCCCTCTCAGCTACTCCCCTCCCTCTCTTCTACCCTTACCCCTATACTCACACATATTTTCAACCTCTCCCTCAGCACCGGTATATTTCCCTCATCTCTGAAACATGCACACTCCACAGAGACAGCAATTGTTAAGGTTACCAACGACCTACTTACAGCAAAAGCAAAAGGCCACTTCTCTCTGCTTATCTTCCTTGATCTGTCCACAGCCTTTGATACTGTTGACCACCCTCTTTTGCTCCAAACCCTCCAATCCTTTGGCATCTGTGACACAGCCCTCTCGTGGTTTTTTCCTACCTGTCAAACCTTACCTTTAGTGTAGCCTTCTCTGGGGCCTCTTCTGCCCCGTCACCACTTTCTGTCGGAGTATCGCAAGGCTCTGTCCTCGGTCCCCTTCTCTTCTCAATCTATACGTCGTCACTAGGTTCCCTAATAAAGTCCCACGGTTTGCAATATCATTTATATGCTGACGACACCCAATCTACCTCTCTGCACCAGACCTATCTCCTTCCTTGCTAACCCGTGTCACTAACTGTCTTTCTCACATTTCTAACTGGATGTCCTCTCACTACCTCAAGCTAAATCTCTCCAAAACTGAGCTCCTTATTTTCCCCCTTCTTTCAAAATCTCCACCCCCAATCTCTCTATAACTGTTGACAACTCCATCATCACCCCTACCCCACATGCCCGATGTCTCGGGGTCACATTTGACTCAGATCTTTCTTTCACTCCTCACATTCAGTCCTTGGCTAAAGCCTGCCGCTTCCACCTTAAAAACATCGCTAAAATTAGACATTTCCTTACACAAGACACAACTAAGATCTCTCTCATGCTTTCCCGCCTAGATTACTGCAACTCTGTCCTCTCTGATCTCCTCACCTGCCGCCTAGCTCCTTAACAATCCATAATGAATGCCTCTGCCAGGCTCATCTTCCTTACACGTCACTCTTCATCTGCTGCACCTCTCTGTCAATCCCTTTACTGGCTTTCTCTTGCCTCTAAGATTAAACACAAAATTCTCACTCTGACATACAAAGCCCTCAACTGCACTGTTCCCCCCTATAGCTCAGACCTTGTCTCCGGATACTCTCCCTCACGTCCCCTTCGCTCTGCTCATGACCTTCTACTCTCCTCCTCTCGTTACCTCATCACACTCCCGTTTACAGGACTTCTCCAGACTGGCTCCCATCTTGTGGAACTCTCTGCCTTGCTCCACAAGACTCTCCCCTAGTTTTGAAAGCTTCAAACGCTCCCTACAAACCCTTAAAACTCTACTGTTCAGGGATGCATACAAACTACACTAACCTTTCTTTATACCAGTTCCTCTCCTCCATTGCTATCCCCTGAACCCCTTTAGCATGTATGTCTAAGAGTCCAGCTGTTCGTAGATTACCTTCAACAGTGCAACTCTTGACAGGGCCCTCTACCCATGTGATCCCTATAAATTGTTTTGTTGTACTCCGCATTTGTTTATAGTGCTGCGGAATCTGTTGGCGCTCTTCAAATAACCGCTAATAATAATTATAACCAACAGTTGCCTTTTTTTTAATAAAGTTGCGCGGTGACATCACATAATTGCGCGTGACGTCACCACGCAAAACATGAAGCCCCGGCGATGCCTGTCACTATACAGGCCCGATCTCCGGGGTAAGAGTGGGTGGGAGCCCCCAGATCTCCCTCAAGGTGGGAGAGTGCTAGCAACGGTTTCTGAGTGGGAAACTCTGCGACGGCTCAGAGCCGTCGCTAGCACTCAAGGGGTTAAGCATAGCACACAAGAAAAACATATTGGGCATGTAACCTGACAATTAATATACAGCCAATTAATATACAAAGGCTTAGTTGCAAAACTCAGGCATAATGTCACCAAAAAAACTAAACAAACGACACCCAGGGGAAAGCTACATCAGGGACTACCCCCTCTTTTAATAACTTCTTAAAAAGCAATGGAACCTTCTACTCCAATAACTGCGCAACACGCAGCCCTTAAACTGGGAGAACCCACAGTATCATCAGATTCAGAGGAAGAATCTTCAGCTGAAATACTCACTATCCCCAAAGCTTTATTGGACACATTAGCATCAAAAAAAGATTTCTCTTCTTTAATTACACAAGTTAAACAGTGTATAAGATGAGCTTCTGGAAATTAAAAAAAAAAAGATATCAATGAAATGGGTCACAGAATCGAAAAAATAGAAAATGATCAGGACACGCACAACACAGTCATTACTAAAGTTTATTCTCAAACGCAGCAACAGGACGAGACAATCCAGGAGCTGGAAAACAGAATAGATGATATAGAAAACCGAAATCGTAGACAAAATATCAGATTTAGGGGGATTCCTGAAAGTATTACAGCTCCAGATATAGAGCGGTATCTACAAGGATTATTCAACTTCTTAAAAGAAGATGACTCATCTGAAATCATTGAAATAGATAGGGCACGCAGGGCTTTGCGCCCTAAGCCCTTGGACAAACACCAAGAGATATTATCGCCAAAATTACTAAATACTCTGATAAAGAAGACATCATGAAATTAGCCAGACAAAAACAACCTATCAGATATGATAACGTAGATCTGCAAATATACCCGAATTTAACAATTTGAAACTTACAAAAGAGGAAGGAGCTGTCTCCCCTTACAACATTGCTCAGAAAAAAGAACAGTGCTTACAGGTGGGGATTCCCCTTCCATATGTTGATCAATTGGAGAGGCCAAAGAATAATCTGCAGGTCGCCGGATGACATACCTGAAATATGCAAAATGCTGGAGATACCTAAACCCATACATACAGACACCCAACAGATGTCTGGAATCAAAACCCGCCATCAGGAACTCATACCTCTTCCACAAAGATCATTGTGGCAACAGTCCCAACCCAAAAAATCCCACAAGCAGGAGGTTAAAACACTGATTGTCTCAACTACCGGAACCAGAACAATGGTTCCCCATATCCTTTTTCAAAAAAGTTATTTTATATATATATTTATGTATCACTATATTTCTTTCTTCTATTACAACTTCTTTTGGAATGGAGTAGGTCGTCACCTACATGTAAGATTTAGTGGCAGGTACATATAGTATATGACGAGACAATAGTACCTGCTCCCAGTAAACGCTAAAAGAAATGTATGCTTACCTGATAAATTGATTTATTCTACGATACGACGAGTCCACGGATTCATCCTTACTTGTGGGATATTATCCTCCTGCTAACAGGAAGTGTCAAAGAGTAACACAGCAGAGCTGTCTATATAGCTTCTCCCTTGACTCCACCCCCCTGGTCATTCGACCGAAGGTATAGGAAGAGAAAGGAAAAGCTAAAAGGTGCAGAGGTGACTGAAGTTTTAAAAAAAGTAAAATAAATTCTGTCTTAAAATGACAGGGCGGCCGTGGACTCGTCGTATCGTAGAAGAAATCAATTTATCAGGAAAGCATAAATTTCCTTTTCGTCTACAAGATACGACGAGTCCACGGATTCATCCTTACTTGTGGGATACAATACCAAAGCAACATAACAAGGATGAACGGGAGGGACAAGACAGATACCTAAACGGAAGGCACCACTGCTTGAAGAACCTTTCTCCCAAAAATAGCCTCAGAAGAAGCAAAAGTATCAAATTTGGAAAATTTGGAAAAAGTATGAAGGGAGGACCAAGTCGCAGCCTTACAAATTTGTTCAACAGAAGCATCATTTTTAAAAGCCCATGTGGAAGCCACAGCTCTAGTGGAATGAGCCGTAATTTTTTCAGGAGGCTGCTGTCCAGCAGTCTCATATGCCAGGCGGATGATGCTTTTCTGCCAAAAAGAGAGAGAGGTAGCCGTAGATTTTTGACCCCTACATTTTCCAGAATAAACAATGAATAAAGAAGATGTTTGACGGAAATCCTTGGTCGCTTGTAAGTAAAACTTCAAGGCACGAACCACGTCCAAGTTATGTAACAGACATTCCTTCTTAGAAGAAGGATGAGGACAAAAGGAAGGAACAACAATTTCCTGATTAATATTCTTATTTGAAACAACCTTAGGAAGGAATCCAGGTTTAGTACGCAAAACCACCTTATCAGAATGGAATATAAGATAAGGTGAATCACATTGTAACACAGAAAGCTCAGAAACTCTTCGAGCAGAAGAGATAGCAACTAAAAACAAAACTTTCCAAGATAACAGCTTAATATCTATGGAATGCATGGGTTCAAACGGAACCCCTTGAAGAGCATCTATCAGTACAGCCTGGGGATCCCTTGACCTGGACCCGTAACGTGGAAGCTTGGCATTCTGTCGAGTTGCCATTAGATCCAATTCCGGAATGCCCCATTGTTGAATCAATGATGCAAACACCTCCGGATGGAGTTCCCACTCCCCCGGATGAAAAGTCTGACAACTTAGAAAATCCGCTTCCCAGTTCTCTACTCTTGGGATAGAGATTGCATATAGATGGCAAGAGTGAGTCTCCGCCCATCGGATTATCCTTGATACCTCTATCATCGCTAGAGAACTCCTTGTTCCCCCTGATAATTGATATATGCCACAGTCGTGATATTGTCCGACTGGAACCTTATGAATCTGGCCAGAGCCAACTGAGGCCACACCTGAAGCGCGTTGAATATTGCTCTCAGTTCCAGAATATTGATTGGTAATTGAGACTCCATCGGAGTCCAAGTACACTGAGCCTTCAGGTAATTCCAGACTGCACCCCAGCCCAAGAGGCTGGCGTCCGTTGTCACTATAACCCATGATGGCCTGCGGAAACACATTGCCTGGGACAGATGATCCTGTGATAACCACCAAAGAAGATAGTCTCTGGTCTCTTGATCCAGATTTATCTGAGGAGATAAATTTGCATAATCCCCATTCCACTGCCTGAGCATGCACAGCTGCAGTGGCCTGAGATGAAAGCGAGCAAACGGGACGATGTCCATTGCTGCTACCATTAATCCAATGACCTCCATACAGTGAGCCACTGATGGCCGAGGAATGGACTGAAGAGCTCGGCAAGTATTTAGAATCTTTGATTTTCTGACCTCCGTCAGAAATATTTTCATGTCTACCGAATCTTATCTATCAATAAGAATGGAACTCTTGTTTGTGGAACAAGTGAACTCTTTTCTACATTCACTTTCCAACCGTGAGTTCTTAGGAAAGACAACACAATGTCCGTGTGAGATTTGGTCAGATGATAAGTTGATGCCTGAATCAAGATATCGTCCAGATAGGGCGCCACTGCTATGCCCCGCCGCCTGAGAACCATTAGAAGGGACCCTAGCACCTTTGTGAAGATTCTGGGAGCTGTGGCCAACCCGAAGGGAAGGGCCACGAACTGATAATGCTTGTCCAAAAAGGCAAAACCTTAGAAACTGATGATGATCCTTGTGGATAGGAATGTGAATATACGCATCCTTTAGGTCCACGGTGGTCATGTATTGACCCTCCTGGATCATTGGTAAGATTGATCGTATAGTCTCCATCTTGAATGATGGGACTCTGAGAAATTTGTTTAGACATTTTAGATCTAAAATGGGTCTGAAAGTTCCCTCTTTTTTGGGAACCACGAAAAGGTTTGAATAAAACCCCTGTCCCTGTTCCAGCTTTGGAACTGGACAAATTACTCCCATGGTATAGAGGTCTTTTACACAGTGTAAGAATGCCTCTCTTTTTGTCTGGTCTACAGACAAACGTGAAAGATGAAATCTCCCCCTTGGGAGAAATTCCTTGAATTCCAACTGATACCCCTGGGTCACAATTTCCAATGCCCAGGGATCATGAACATCCCTTGCCCAAGCCTGAGCAAAGAGAGAAAGTCTGGTACTAGATCCGGTCCCGGATTGGGGGCTGCCCCTTCATGCTGTCTTGGTAGCAGCAGCGGGCTTCTTGGCTTGTTTACCCTTATTCCAGGCCTGGTTAGGTCTCCAGAAAGACTTGGATTGAGCAAAATTCCCTTCCTGTTTAGTGGAGGAAGGGGAAGCAGAGGGTACTCCTTTGAAATTTCAAAAGGAACGAAAATTATTTTGTTTACCCCTCATCTTAAGAGGTTTGTCTTGAGGTAGGGCGTGACCTTTACCTCCAGTAATGTCGGAAATTATTTCCTTTAATTCAGGGCCGAATAGTGTCTTACCCTTGAACGGAATAGCTAAAAGTTTAGAATTTGATGATACATCAGCAGACCACGATTTTAACCGATCTTAAGCGATCTGCGCACCAAAATGGCAAAGCCTGCATTTTTTGCCGCTAATTTAGCAATCTGAAAAGCAGCATCTGTGATAAAGGAATTAGCTAGCTTCAGAGCTCTAATTCTGTCCAAAATGTCCTCTAAGGGCGTCTCTACCTTCAGAGACTCCTCAAGGGCGTCAAACCAGAAAGCCGCCGCCGTAGTTACTGGAACAATGCAGGCAGTAGGCTGTAACAAGAAACCCTGGTGAATAAATAACTTCTTTAGAAGACCCTCTAACTTTTTATCCATAGGGTCTTTGAAAGCACAACTGTCCTCAATAGGTATAGTTGTACGCTTAGCTAGAGTAGATATTGCTCCCTCCACCTTAGGGACCGTTTGCCAAGAGTCCCTGATGGTGTCTGATATAGGAAACATTTTCTTAAAATTAGGAGGGGGAGAGAACGGTATACCTGGTCTATCCCATTCCTTTTTAACAATTTCCGAAATTCTTTTGGGAACCGGAAAAACATCAGTTTAAGTAGGTACTTCTAGATATTTATCCATCTTACACAATTTTTCTGGAGGAATTGTAATAGGTTCACAATCCTCCAGAGTTGCTAGGACCTCCCTGAGCAACAGGCAAAGGTGTTCAAGTTTAAATTTAAAGGACGCTAAGTCCGAATCTGTCTGAGGTAACACATTCCCTGAATCTGAAAGTTCTCCCTCAGACAATAATTCCCTGACCCCCAATTCAGAGCACTGTGAGGGTACATCGGAAATGGCTAATAAAGCATCAGAGGGTTCAGTATTTACATTAATACCTGGCCTGCTGCGTTTACCTTGCAAAACTGGCAGTTTAGATAATACCTCAGTGATACCTCATAAATGCAGCCATATCTTGCAGAGTAAAAGAATTAGACGCACTAGAGGTACTAGGTGTCGCTTGTGTGGGTGTTAAAGCTTGTGACACTTGGGGAGAATTGGATGGCGTATCCTGATTCTCTTCAGACTGAGAATCATCCTTAGACACACTTTCATTTTCTAAAATATGTTGTTTACAGTGTAAGGCTCTATCAGTACAAGAGGTACACAATGTAAGTGGGGGTTCCACAATGGCTTCTAAACACATAGAGCAATGAGTTTCCTCAATGTCAGACATGTTAAACAAATTAGTAATAACCAAAACAGTTGGTAAACACTTTATTTATTGAAAAAAACAATTTTGCAAAAAAACGAGTACTGTGCCTTTAAGAGATAAAAGCGCACAATTTTTCCAAATACACTTAACGTCTATAAACGTTCACAAACTAGGTATGGATATACAGAGATGCCAAAAAATATTGCATCCCACATGCAAGAGCAGAAATTTACCCTTTACAGGAACTTAAAGCAAAACTAAACTCAATTTGCTAAATAATGACCCCTGCACCTCATGTGACGCCTACCTGCCCCCAGATAACTGCCAAATGACTCGACACCAATCCGGATAGTGTAACACACAGATAGGGCCCAACCGGAGCTAATGTCTGCTGTCTCCTTCAGAGTAAACTGCGCGTTTGAGGTGCGAAAATAGGCCCCGCCCATAATGGACATCGCACTATTTGATTAATCTACTGCATGGGAAGCGGTTACAAACAGCCATGTGGTCCCCAAACATATAAGCACAACATAAAGTCCTCTTTATGAATAAACTTATTTTATGCCATAATTTTGTAAAATACCCCAGTGTCAATATTATATGCTGCGTATCTAATTGCTGCAATAATGTCAGTAAAACACCCAGTAGGACAGTAACACCCTTTTCATTTACAGGACAACTGCTTACCCTGTTCCCACTATAAGGAACCAAATCAGCCAATTCTGATATACTAAGTTTCCTCAGAAATAAAAAGGCTGAAAACATACCTCAAATGCTGCTTGCTGCATGAGACCGTCCTCCACACTGAAGAGTTTTCTCATATTACCTTCAGATCTGTGGGAACCATAATTCATCTTAGTAACTGCTGCTAAGATCATCAATTTCAGGGGGAAATCTTCTTCCATATCCTCCCTGAGAAAAATAGTACTCACCGGTACCATTTAAAATAAAAAACTTCTTGATTGAAGAAATTAAAACTATCATTTTATCACGACTATCACTTTACCCTTCCTATTATTAGCATAGGCAAAGAGAATGACTGGGGGGTGGAGTCAAGGGAGGAGCTATACAGACAGCTCTGCTGTGGTGCTCTTTGCCACTTCCTGTTAGCAGGAGGATAATATCCCACAAGTAAGGATGAATCCGTGGACCCGACGTATCTTGTAGAAGAAAATGTGCATGATTGCTATTCCTATTAAAAAGTTACGGTATCTACATGGTTAGGATAATGTTTTTCCTCAATTGTTTTCAATTTCTCAAATATGGTTCATAACTGTTTTTTTATGTTAGTTTCAAAGTTTCAGGTTATACTTTGTTATTTATAAAGATCAAGTTACCTAAAATTTCCAAAAATATACACACTTACTATGCTTATCTATACATTTCACTCATATACTCAGATACTTAGATGGCCAACACAAAACAAAAGTTGATAACTTTCATATAACAAAATGTGAAAGGCTTTAATTGCCCAGTAAAAAGACGATTAGCATTAAGAGATCTACATAAAAAGGGGAGGGGGCATAGTTATTCTACAAGAGACACACTATAAAACAAGACATATGCCTAAGTACCTCTCCTCACAATATACTCAGCATTACCATAGCTCTAACCCTCTAAAGAAAACCAATGGTGTTAGCATCTTAGCAAACACCTTTTACATTACTACAAATAGATACAGAGAAGGAAGGGAGATATCTGGGTCTGGTGGGTCTCTTGTTCGGTAAACCTATAACTACAATTAACCTTTATGCTCCAAAAAAAGGGCAATATATTTTCATTCAAAAACTCACCTCCAATCTAATTCCTCTAACTAAAGGACCCCTAATACTAGCGGGGGATCTTAATGTCCCACTGAATCCCACCTAGATTGCTCTACCACCCATTCAAGAGTGCCCCAAAACGCATTACTATCTATATGGCAAAACCTCAAACTATTGACTTTCCATGATACGTGGAGGTATCTTCACCCACAAAAAAAAAAGAATATACTTTTTTCTCCCATTCCCAGAAATGTTACTCAAGGTTAGACTATATAATGATAGACCACCTTGTCCTTTCCAACATTGCTAATGCACACATCAAACATACAACTTGGTCTGAGCACTCCATGACTACATGTGACATAAATTGGCCATCCATGCACCCAAAAATGTATAACTGGGAAGTGGATGAATCTATTCTCTTAGACCACAAAATTAAACAACTCTGTCATGAGATGCAGGACATATGCAGGACAAAGCAATGATGGTACAACTCTATTTTATTACAGAGCATAGAAACATACATCTAGTCAGGTTGATTGCACTAACTAACTGCGACACAGACTACCGGACCTAAGCCCTGCTCCCAAACTAGTGACATCACTTCCTGCTCTCATCACATCTTCCCCCTTTTCAAAGGGCGAAGCATACATTTAAATATAACAAATAACAGGGTATACAAAGAGCATACAACAACAATTTTGAACAGTATATAGTAAATTGGTTACAGAAAAATAGAAATCAAGGGCTCCCTTCTCTGAGTAGGCCGGAGTTCCCGGCAAAAGGCACATTTAGACACGTGATTTGCAATGTCGGAGCTGATCCCAGGCCACCACACAGCTGTAGCTGCCCTTTCTCTGCACTCTGTAATGCCTAAGTGGCCATCGTGAATCCTGTTTAACATCTCCTTCCTCATGCTGACAGGAATAACGATGCAGTCTTGGAACAGCACCAACCCCTCCAGCTCTGTGAGCTGCGACCTCTCTGACTGGTAAGAACTTAAAGACATCCAGGCTGCCCGGCTCTCGGGCCAGCCTTCTTTTATGTACTTTATAACCTCTTGCAGATCTCTGTCCAAATATGTCTCTTTCTTTATTTCTTCCAGTTTCCTTGAAGAAATGGACTTTGAGGCCAGAACCGAATCAACATACACTTCCACATCAGATTCGGTTGAGGATTCTTCAGCAGCAGCCAACGGGAGCCTGGATAGTGTATCTGCCAAAACCAGTTGTTTCCCCGGCACATGCACTGCCTGAACATTGAACCCGAGTAATCTCATTAAAAGTCTCTGGCATCTTAAGGGTGTTTTGTCGATATCATAAGAGTTGATTAGAGGGACTAGCGGTTTATGGTCAGTCTCCAGACTAAATTTCTATAAACCCACTAGATAACGCTGGAAGCGCTCACAGGCCCAAACTGCAGCCAGGCACTCTTTCTCAATTTGAGCGTATTTTGACTCAGCAGCCGTCAGTGTGCGGGAACAGTAGGCGATGAGCTGTAGTTTATTTTCATTTAACTGCAGGAGAGCAGCCCCTAACCCATAACTGCTTGCATCAGCTATCTGCTTGCATCAGCACTAACCACAGTCTTTTTGGAAGGGTCATAGAACCCCAGCACTGGGGCAGACCCCAGCAGGGACTTGGCCTGCATAAAAGATTTTTCTTATCTGTCTCAGCTCATGTACATCAGAAGGACTTTTCATCTGTTCAATAGCACAAATTTTCTCGGGGTCTGGTTTGATGCCATCCCCATTGATAATATGCCCAAAGTAACATAATTCAGTTTTCCTAAAATGACATTTTTCTTTATTTAACTTCAGCCCAGACTCTTTGATAGCCTGCAGCACACAACTTAAACGCTGATCATGCTCCTCCACTGTACACCCATACACTAGAATGTCGTCCATGACGACTGCCGTAAACACGTGGTCACTCAGGAGAGAACTCATTTCCCTTTGAAAGATTTCAGGAGCAGAGGATATCCCAAAGGGGAGTCTGCAGAAGCAAAACCGACCTACCGGTGTGATAAAGGTAGTCAGTTTGCGGCACTTTGGATCTAGGGGGATCTGCTAAAAGCCGCTAGAAGCGTCTAATGTAGAAAAGAACTTCGCCCCAGCCAACTTTGGAGCTATATCTTCTAATGTCGGCAGCACGAATCTCTCTCTCTTCACTGCCTCATTCAACCTTTTCAGGTCCACACAGATGCGCACCTTTCCATTTTTCTTTGCAACAGGAACAATGGGGGCACACCAGTCAGTTGCTTCAACAACCTCTTCAATAACCTCCATAGACTTCATGCGCATAAGCTCCTTCACTACTTTACATTGTATCAAAGTGTCATTACTTCAGTGTTGTCACATGAAAAGATATAATAAAATATTTACAAAAATGTGAGGGGTGTACTTAATTTTGTGAGCGGGAACGGAATTCTACGGGGAGTAGAAATACTGTATGGGACTGCGTCACTTTTAAGTGCTATATGGACTGGCTTGCAATTCAGTAGAGAAAAAAATGGTTTGATAGACCAGCGCTAAGAGATATCCTAAGCTGTGAAAAACAAAAGGGGGCCTAACCAATCCCCTAAGGGAACAGAATCTCAAAACAATGATAGTGATCACAGCGCCAACCGGCCTAAGGATAATTGCACACTCACAACAGGAAGGGTTAAACAGATTTATTATATACAAATTGGTACTAGTAAAATCAATATTAATATGGACAAGGGTAAAATAGCATAGAATTTTAAAAATACATTTGAACACAAGGCATAAATATAAATCTATTATTTAAAATAAACACAGAATAGATAATCACAAAATAAATAATCTCAAGGTGGGGACAAAATAATTCGGGAATTGGAGTGGACTATTACGTTTACTCCATTGACAACAATAGTATTGCAGTAAGAATGTAGTCTAAATTAGGGTGTATCCTAGTGTGTCTGACCGTGGGTGAGCAAGGACTAATACCACTAGTCTGATATACCCTTAAATGATGATGGCAGATAAACGTTGATGGCACCGTGTAAGGGCCTAAAACTTGGTAAGTAAAGTGCAAAAGATAAAGCACGATAAATGCCAGTGGGATTATGGATCCATATCCAAGAGTTAGCTGCAGTAAAGATCCTACAATCGGAGTGCTTGACAATAGCCGCACTCGAATTAAGGTCTAAGAACTAACCCCTGTTAACAGGGATATCTGGCTAACCAGTAAATGTTAGTAGTGTGACACAAAATAAATAGTGAACAATAAAAAATGGACGTCTCTGTGATCAATACATGGATTACTACAATTAGTACAACATTCTAAATGAGCGAAATACAGAAATACAGAAAGAGCGGTGTGAACAACACAACTAGTGCTAATTCCCCAGACCGTGTACAATGGTAAATCAAAACTATAAAAAGAAAGATGGCCTTTCAACAAAGGATAACAGTAAACTTCACGGTGCTAAAGTGCAGGCGAACAATTAAAGCGTGGCAGGTATCAATGCAAAAACAAATGTGGACAACGTTAATACAAAATCTGTGCCAAAGAATGAGATAACAGGACAATAATAAAAAATGATAGGAAGAAAAATAAAAAATATATAGGTGATATATTGTGTAGTGTCTTTGAAAACAAATCTCTGTGAACTCCTGTTAGGACCAAAGAAAAAAAGGAAAAAAACTGTCGACAAAAAATAGAAAAAATGAGGAACACAGTGAAAAATTGAATGAGTGAGGTATAAAAAATAAAATATAAAGTAAAAAATAAAACTATACGATTGTCAATGCACCAATCAGGTTAATGAAAAAACCACAGTCTATTACAGACTACAGTCTATTGAGAAAGTTCCATTATAGATCTTTATCCATATAAGAAATAGTGGTAGCTGGAAAAAAGGGTTATCCGGGAAATCCTTTGAACAATCCGGCTGTGAAAGTATCGTTGATTCCTATCATCTGATTCAAAAGACGAGGCAGCAGTGGTTCTTGAATGCATAAAAATCCAATCTTTTATTTTCCAATGTTAAAACATCACAGCACAAAAGGTAAAAAAAATGCAGGCTGGCCTGACTAGTTTCGGCAGTGCCGTAATCATAAACCACTGCCGAAACTAGTCAGGCCAGCCTGCATTTTTTTTACCTTTTGTGCTGTGATGTTTTAACATTGGAAAATAAAAGATTGGATTTTTATGCATTCAAGAACCACTGCTGCCTCGTCTTTTGAATCAGATGATAGGAATCAACGATACTTTCACAGCCGGATTGTTCAAAGGATTTCCCGGATAACCCTTTTTTCCAGCTACCACTATTTCTTATATGGATAAAGATCTATAATGGAACTTTCTCAATAGACTGTAGTCTGTAATAGACTGTGGTTTTTTCATTAACCTGATTGGTGCATTGACAATCGTATAGTTTTATTTTTTACTTTATATTTTATTTTTTATACCTCACTCATTCAATTTTTCACTGTGTTCCTCATTTTTTCTATTTTTTGTCGACAGTTTTTTTCCTTTTTTTCTTTGGTCCTAACAGGAGTTCACAGAGATTTGTTTTCAAAGACACTACACAATATATCACCTATATATTTTTTATTTTTCTTCCTATCATTTTTTATTATTGTCCTGTTATCTCATTCTTTGGCACAGATTTTGTATTAACGTTGTCCACATTTGTTTTTGCATTGATACCTGCCACGCTTTAATTGTTCGCCTGCACTTTAGCACCGTGAAGTTTACTGTTATCCTTTGTTGAAAGGCCATCTTTCTTTTTATAGTTTTGATTTACCATTGTACACGGTCTGGGGAATTAGCACTAGTTGTGTTGTTCACACCGCTCTTTCTGTATTTCTGTATTTCGCTCATTTAGAATGTTGTACTAATTGTAGTAATCCATGTATTGATCACAGAGACGTCCATTTTTTATTGTTCACTATTTATTTTGTGTCACACTACTAACATTTACTGGTTAGCCAGATATCCCTGTTAACAGGGGTTAGTTCTTAGACCTTAATTCGAGTGCGGCTATTGTCAAGCACTCCGATTGTAGGATCTTTACTGCAGCTAACTCTTGGATATGGATCCATAATCCCACTGGCATTTATCGTGCTTTATCTTTTGCACTTTACTTACCAAGTTTTAGGCCCTTACACGGTGCCATCAACGTTTATCTGCCATCATCATTTAAGGGTATATCAGACTAGTGGTATTAGTCCTTGCTCACCCACGGTCAGACACACTAGGATACACCCTAATTTAGACTAGATTCTTACTGCAATACTATTGTTGTCAATGGAGTAAACGTAATAGTCCACTCCAATTCCCGAATTATTTTGTCCCCACCTTGAGATTATTTATTTTGTGATTACCTATTCTGTGTTTATTTTAAATAATAGATTTATATTTATGCCTTGTGTTCAAATGTATTTTTAAAATTCTATGCTATTTTACCCTTGTCCATATTAATATTGATTTTACTAGTACCAATTTGTATATAATAAATCTGTTTAACCCTTCCTGTTGTGAGTGTGCAATTATCCTTAGGCCGGTTGGCGCTGTGATCACTATCATTGTTTTGCAATTCAGTAGGCCCAATTCCCCAAACATATCTTCAGAGATCTCATTCACTCTGGCCACTAGGCCCAAGTCACAGGCTGCTTTTCTGCTCAATAAATTGCTAACACTGGCCTCGAATCACATGCACCCACATGGTGAATTTCCTTTGCTTGTACTCACTGCTGGCAAGAAATTTCCCCGCACAATCAATGCGGCCACCAGGACTATGGACATTTGTAGTAACCTTCGCCACCTGGGGCTGTTGAGGCAGTTTCATAAATGCAGCGAGAGACATTACAGTGATATCTGCTCCTGTGTCAATCTTAAAATCAACTTTGGGGGGGCGGAGCCGACCAGCGAGGCTAATGGTCGCATAGTTAGAAAGCTCCGGTGCTGTCGACTCGGATGAGGGTCTTATAACGTTTAATTTCATCACCAGCTGGGCATAATTGTATCACAGGACCCTGCTAAAGCCCTTTACATAAGAAGGTCAAACTTTTAAGGAAGTTTGTCCCCTATATAATCGCCGCTACAGCCTGAGGCCTACCCCGAGGTATCGGAGCAGCCTGTGACGCATCAACACCTACATAGTGTACGCTGATCCAGCGATAAACACGGACTGCTCTTATGGAACGGAGGTTAGTGCCTGACAGCCTAGACATATCACCTATATCTCCACGGAGGATCAGACTATAGTTTGACACGCCGGACCAAGTCTGCAACAGAGTACAGGTGGTTTTTGACGAGACAGCAGGCCACAGGAAACATTTAAAACATAACTACACTAACCTCCACAACATCTAACCTCAGGTCACTCAATATCGTTTAAATCAGAGTAACTCTATAAGAACTCCATAGTAACTGGCTTATTGCAGGGATCCACAACATTAACACATACGGAGTATTACAAGATCACTTGGTGCACTGTGAGGAATCAATCCTCAAATAACAGTTAACCTCAATCAGTTGAAGAGGCCTTTTATGATTCAGGGCCCTTATTGACTCTGCAAGCTCCTTTTAAAAATTCGAAAGAATGTCTTCTAAAAATAAAAACAAAACAGATAAATCCTCTAAGGGGGGGACTTTGTCAGGAGGCAAATTAAATTCTTACTTCAAAAGTCAGGACTCTCATGCAAGGGAGGATCCTGCATTGCTCATCCCAGACCTACATGATAACTCCTCGCAATCAAATAGCTCTGTTCATGAGGATTTAACACCTATAACCCGGGCTGACTTACAAGCTTTATCTACAAAGGCAGACCTTGCCGCCATAATGCACCAGCAGAAGTGAAAAAAGACATTAGAGAACTGGGAGAAAGAGTTCTGGAACTAGAGGAACAAATGGAAGAAACTAACAAATCTTCTGACAATACCACTCAAGCGTTCCAGTACCAGCATGAGGCCATTGAAAACCTTCAAATACAAATGGAAGATTTAGACAACAGAGGCCGCCGCCAGAATCTACGAATCCGGGGCATTCCGGAAAAAATACTACCGCAACAACTTTCCTCTTACCTCCAAAACCTGTTCAAATATCTCCTAGATCCTGTAAAAGACCCCATAACTCTGGACAGAGCCCACAGAGCTTTAAGACCGAAACCCCCTGATCATCTGCCCCCTCGAGATGTGATCCTGTGCTGCCACAAATACACAGACAAAGAAAAGATACTACAGGCAGCCAGGAAAAAATCTCCTCTACACTTTGGAGAAGATACCGTACAGGTCTTTCCAGATCTCAGCCCAATCACCTTGGCCAAACGCAAAGAGGCCAGATACCTGACCTTGCACCTCCAAGATTTGGGAATAACATATAGATGGGGATTTCCCTTCGCTATTAAGGTCTTGAAAGAGGACAAAACTTATACCTACAGAGGACCTGAGGACATAGAACAGTTCTGCAAGCAACTTAATATAGCTCAACCTTCTTTGCCTAAACTCTCAGTCACCCAAAAAAACGATGAGACACAAAGGGGCCAACCAGCTTCTAAATCTCAAAGAAGGAACTGGTCTACAGTGCCATATAAAAGAAGAAACACTGAGAAACAGGATCCTGCTCTCACTTTACATCCTACAGAAGACACTTGAAAAAAAAAATTTCTTATTAAATCCGCTAGAACTTTTTAGCTAGCTTTGAAAACTTGGCCAGTTACAGAAAATATCTAGCTCCTAGATTTACAACCCCAGTTGAATGTGATAGATAGCTTAATTTACATGATAGCAACCTTTATTACCTCATCTTAGAGTGGAGAGACAAATACATCAGTCTAGAACCCCCACCCACTCGTAGACTATTAGTAGTCTGTTTTGAAAACTGAAAAATTACTAGTTAATCTTACCAATGAGTATCTGTAATGTTCGTCTTTGTTTGTCATGTTTGAGTTTATGTTGTTTTGTATGTGTTGAACTGGTCAACTTTGCTAACACATTTATTGCCTTTAGATCTGCAAATAGAAGAACAACCTATTTCTCTCGTTTAGAATATGCTTCCTTAGTAGAGGCTCCACCCTCCAGACAGTCTCAAGAAAGAACCCTCAGACCTTTGCACAGCTGTCTCCGACAGGTAAGCCAATCCTTATACAAGCATACAGTTCCCATGACAAGATCAGATGTCACCCCCTAAGATACATATATTAACCCAAAACACCAAAGGACTTAACTCCCCAACTAAACGTTCAGTAGCCCTCAAACATCTGTCGAAATTCTCTCATTCAATAGTATTCCTCCAAGAGACCCACTTTGTAGCTGGCGAGGAACCTTCTCTCACATCAAAAGACTTTCCAACATGCTTCCACAACGCATATAACACTAAGAAGCAAGGGGTTAGCACCTTGATACATAAACATCTACACTTTCAATTACAAAATAAGGTAGTAGACGGAGAGGGCAGGATCTTAATCTTAGTGGGACTCTTGTTTAACAGTCCTGTCACACTGGTCAATGTATACGCCCCATTGAGCTGCAGACGAAAATTCTTCCACACATTACTCACACTTATCCTAGAACACAAAAAAGGCCTATTGATTATGGGAGGGGACTTCAACACCACATTAGACCCAAAACTTGACACATCCTCGAAACACGCACAGACAAAATCTCGGGCCCCAAACGCTGCTTACACACTGATAGAATCTCTGGGATTAATTGATGTGTGGAGAATACAACACCCTACACAAAAGAACTTTACTTTTTATTCACACCCATGGTCCACGTACACACGCATCGACTACATTTTTCTGGACAGGAATCACCTATCCCTTTTAAAAGACACGGAGATTAATACTACAACGTGGTCTGACCACTCCGCGGTTATTATGGACCTGGAGTGGCCTGAAACGCCTATAAATCCCTTCATATGGAGAATGGACAATTCACTTCTCCATTATCCCCCGGTACAGACTGTGTTACAAAAGGCAATCTCAGAATACTTCCTATTTAATAACAATAATGAGACCCAACCAGGTTTTATCTGGGAGGCACATAAGGCATACATCAGAGGGGAATGCCTGAAACAAAAGGCCATCATGAGAAAACAGTATAACTCCTCTATACAGACATTAACAACCCAACTGACTGAACTGGAATTAAAACACAAAAATACCCCTAACGACACATCTCTTCTCTCACAGATAACTAAATTAAGAGAGGAAATAAATAAAATACTAACTAAAGAAGCACAAAGAAAAGCCCTAGCAATTAAAAAAATTTACTTTTATGAAAGTAACAGAGCAGGACCAAAATTAGCCAGACTACTTAACGAACAGAAAATGCAATCCAATATCCACAAATTGATAACGCCACTGGGTCATACACTAGTAGATAGCAAAGAAATTGCAGACCATTTTAGTACATATTACAACGACCTATATAATATCCGAACTAGCCAATCCACAAATAGGTTAAATGATATCAAAAATTATATAAAAGAAGCAAACCTACCTAAAATCCAAACATCTTTAAAAGAGGAATTTGAGACAGGTTCTCTCCGTTATAAAAGACTTACCAGCAGGGAAAAGTCCGGGCCCAGACGGGTTCACGAATATGTATTATAAAATGTTCAGGTCTTCACTGGCCCCTCACCTCCTTACTCTATTCCAGACCATAGACAGAGGCACTCCCTTGCCCACCACAATGCAACAAGCACATATCTCTGTAATTTTGAAACCGGATAAAATTCCCACTGACCCCAAAAATTTCAGACCCATATCTCTCTTGAATGCAGATTTAAAAATTCTGGGAAAATTTTTAGCAAAAAGACTAAACAAATTACTTATAGACATTATTCATACAGACCAGGTGGGTTTCATCCCCCATAGAGAGGCAAGGGATAACACTATTAGAGCCCTGACTCTTATATCTTATGTAAAACACTACAAAATCCCCACGGTCTTCATGGCAACAGATGCCGAGAAGGCCTTCGACAGGCTCGACTGGCAATTCCTCAGAGAAACACTAATAGAAATAGGAATAGGCCCCCACATGCTCAATAGAATTTTCAGCCTCTATGCGCATCCAACAGCAAAGGTTAAAGCTAACGGAACTCTATCTAACTCATTTTCAATAGGAAACGGAACTAGGCAGGGCTGCCCTTTATCCCCCTTGCTATTTGTACTGACAATGGAGGTGTTGGCATCGCATGTCCGTAAAAACCACTTAATAAAAGGTATAGAAATTGGCCCCCATAGCTTTAAAATAGTGCTATATGCCGATGATGTTCTTTTCACAATTTCTGAACCGTCTCAATCCATAGCAGAGATCATGAGAGAATTAAACAAGTTTGGTAAATACTCCAATTTTGCAGTTAACACCTCCAAATCAGAACTGCTAAACATCTCCCTTGGCCAAGACACATTCATGAGATTAACAGAAGTTTGCCCATTAAAGCTCCAACCAGATGCTCTTAAATACTTAGGCATATACCTCTCCCCATCCCAGAGAATCCTCTTCAAAAAAAATTATGAAGCTTTACAACAAGCATTACAGAAAGACTTGAATAGATGGTCGGGTAAGCCCATATCTTGGTGGGGCAGAGTGCAATGTATTAAGATGACAACACTGCCTAGAATACTATACGTTCTCCAAGCCCTACCAATAGCTATTCCGAAATGGTTCCTCACTCAGATGCAAAAACATATCAATAAATTCATATGGGGCAAGTGCAAACCTCGAGTTAACAAAGCTACTATGCACAGACCCACGACACTAGGGGGACTTGGTCTACCCGAGATACAAATTTATATAGACGCAATAACTTTGCAAAGAGTCCTAGACTGGCATACGCCATCAGGCCAAAAAGCCTGGACGGCGATTGATTCCCACATATTAAAAGTTCCATCGGTGGGAGCCCTCTGTTGGGTTCCTAAGTTACTGAGACCCCCACAATGCTCAATACTACCTATACACTACCACTTCTTTGGAGAATGGGACCTATTAGTTCAGAAGAATAGCTATATCTCGGGTCCTAGATCCCCACTCTTCCCGATCCCATTAAATGCAGAACTTACAGGAGGACTAGACAAAAATTACCAAAGAGCAGTGGAATGGGGACACACAACACCCCTTTGGGAATTCCTACGAGAGGGCAAATTGCTACATAGGGAGGCCATAAAAGAAGTAGCTAATGGTGTTTACTACCCTTGGTTAAAATACATGCAACTCGACCATTTTATCAACACGTCCCCATATAAAACTGACTACCTAAGACAACTGACCCCCTTTGAAAAGATTTGCAATGCCAACACGCAAATACCACATTCTCTCTCTAAGATGCGTTCAATACTACAATCTCAAATGGAATTTGAACTCCCAGCATACACTGAAAAATGGCACAGAGAACTGAACGAGACATTAAGTGATAGATCTTGGGGCAGGATATTTCAACACACAAAAAAAACTTCAACAGCATCCAAAATACTCGAACTTAATTTTAAAGTTTTGACCAGATGGTATTTGACCCCAGCAAGGCTACACTCAATTTATCCTTCCTCCTCTGACAGATGCTGGAGAGGTTGTAGACTAAAAGGTAGTTACTTACACATGTGGTGGGAATGTAGTTCCCTGAACCAGCTTTGGAGTTTTATAGAAGTCCATTTCAGAAATGGACTGATTCCAGATTTCAACCTTACTCCCCACTTAGTATTATTCAACCAACACCCAAAAATACATTGCAAACTTCGGAGACAGCTGTTGCAAATAGGAATAAATAGTGCAAAGTCGCTAATAGCGGCACAATGGAAAATGCCGACATCATTGACAGGACAAATGTGGCTGACAAAGGTGGAGGAGATGTTAGTGCTGGAGGAATATGGTTTTATGAAAAGAAATAAATTAGAGTTCTTCCATGACATGAGATTTTTATGGGATGAATCCCTTAAGGTTACAGCCCACTCATCTTAGTTAATAATTCAGCTAATTACGGAGTAGTATCTATACTTAGCAAGTGACCAGAATTGTTATTTATGTTGTTCTAAATGTTTGATTATTTTAAGGTTTAATAATAGCCGTCTCTTGAAGTATTATGTATATGCAGAGAAATGTGACCTGTATTGAATATGCATGTCGGGCATGTAGCCCCCCCTTTTTTTTTATTATTGTATTAAGCATTTCTACCCAATAAAAGACGACTTTATAAAAAAAAAAAAAAAAAAAAAAAAAAAAAAAAAAAGTCAGTATTTAAAATCAACTTTGGCTCCCATTACAGTAAAAGTAACTTTCCAATCTTCCTCTGAGCTTGGCCGTTCCACAACAGACCCCACAAAAGACACTTCCTGACCCTCCTGGTCGCTGTCCACCTGCATCTCCTTAATGTATTCAGTTTTACACACCACTTCAAAATGGCCCATTCTGTTACATTTTCTGCATCTTTTATCTCTGGCCGGGCATATAATGTTTCATGTGGTGTAAATAATGACAATACAAGGCATTAGTGTACAGAAGCCATGATCTTAGCAGAGAACTACAGGAACAGGAAATGCCAAACAGGAAACAAGTGCAATAGAAATAAATCATAGAGTTGCATATAAGCTAAACATAACACCCATAACATATAACACTCTGATCATGGGCACGGTAGCACCGTGTACATCGGGCATGCTGCGCCCATCCACTTCTAGGTCTATCCATTATTTTAGATCTACCGCTCACACTGTGCCTTTCACTAGTAGTTTTCCTAGACTGTTGCAATTCATCCACAATACTCTCAGACCTCAGATCAGCACTTTGCTTTTTCACCAGTTCACTCTGGCGGGCCATCCTAATAGCCCCGTCTAACGTTAAATCAGACTCTAACTGCAGCTTCAGTGAGACTTCAGCATCTGCAATTCCAATAACTATTCTGTCTCTGATTTGCTCTTCTTTAGCAACACCAAACTCACAGAATTCAGCTAATTCGTACAGGCTGCGCACAAATGACTCCACAGATTCTCCCACACGCTGATTACGTTTGTGAAAACAAGCTCTCTCATGAATCACATTTCTTTTGGGCACAAAGTGGGCACTGAGTTTATCCATAACTATATCAAAGTTAAATTCTTCCCCTTCTTGGAAAGTAAAAGCATTGAATACTGGCTCCACATCTTTCCCCATGGAGTATAAAAGAGAATTAACTTGTACTTCACCACTCTCCTTGTTCAGTTTGGAAGCAATCCTGAAGTGCTGAAACCGCTGACGCCATGTGGGCAAAGCTGCAGGCTGAGAGAAGTCAAAAGGCTCAGGTGGGGTAAACTTTGACATCGTCATCGATCAGGAACAGAAGCGCAGGCCAGAACTTCTGACACCATGTCATGAGATGCAGGACACATGCAGGACACAGCAATGATGGTACAACTCTATTTTATTACAGAGCATGGAAACATACATCTAGTCAGGTTGATTTCACTAACTAACTGCGACATAGACTACCGGACCTAAGCCCCGCCCCCAACTAGTGACATCACTTCCTGCTCTCATCACAAACATCTAGACTCTTTCTTCTCTATTAACGATAACCAGGAAGTACACATGAGAGTACTAACGATAACCAGGAAGTAATTTGGGAATCACACAAAGCATATATGAGAGGAGAACTCATAAAATTAAAAGCTCAAAAAACAGACAGGACACACTAGTACACTCCTTACTCTCATCCAACAGATTATAGACCTGGACTATTTACATAAGAGACGTCCCAAAGAGACTACACTTATTCATTTAAACGAGTGCAGAACTCGCATGAATAAGTTGCTCCATTTTAAAGCACGACGACAACATTTATTTACTCAGCAACGCTTTAATAATGAGGGTAATAAAGCAGGTAAATTATAAGCAAAAACTCTAAAAAAAAAAAAAAAAAAAATTTTGTAAATATTTTCATATCTTTTCATGTGACAACACTGAAGAAATGACACTTTACTACAATGTAAAGTAGTGAGTGTACAGCCTGTATAACAGTGTAAATATTTTATTATATCTTTTCATGTGACAACACTGAAGAAATGACACTTTGCTACAATGTAAAGTAGTGAGTGTACAGCCTGTATAACAGTGTAAATATTTTATTATATCTTTTCATGTGACAACACTGAAGAAATGACACTTTACTACAATGTAAAGTAGTGAGTGTACAGCCTGTATAACAGTGTAAATATTTATTATATCTTTTCATGTGACAACACTGAAGAAATGACACTTTGTTACAATGTAAAGTAGTGAGTGTACAGCCTGTATAACAGTGTAAATATTTTATTATATCTTTTCATGTGACAACACTGAAGAAATGACACTTTACTACAATGTAAAGTAGTGAGTGTACAGCCTGTATAACAGTGTAAATATTGTATTATATCTTTTTATGTGACAACACTGAAGAAATGACACTTTACTACAATGTAAAGTAGTGAGTGTACAGCCTGTATAACAGTGTAAATATTTATTATATCTTTTCATGTGACAACACTGAAGTAATGACACTTTGTTACAATGTAAAGTAGTGAGTATACAGCCTGTATAACAGTGTAAATATTTTATTATATCTTTTCATGTGACAACACTGAAGTAATGACACTTTGTTACAATGTAAAGTAGTGAGTATACAGCCTGTATAACAGTGTAAATATTTTATTATATCTTTTCATGTGACAACACTGAAGTAATGGCACTTTGTTACAATGTAAAGTAGTGAGTGTACAGTCTGTATAACAGTGTAAATATTTATTATATCTTTTCATGTGACAACACTGAAGAAATTACACTTTGTTACAATGTAAAGTAGTGAGTGTACAGCCTGTATAACAGTGTAAATATTTTATTATATCTTTTCATGTGACAACACTGAAGAAATGACACTACAATGTAAAGTAGTGAGTGTACAGTCTGTATAACAGTGTAAATATTTATTATATCTTTTCATGTGACAACACTGAAGAAATGACACTTTGTTACAATGTAAAGTAGTGAGTGTACAGCCTGTATAACAGTGTAAATATTGTATTATATCTTTTCATGTGACAACACTGAAGAAATTACACTTTGTTACAATGTAAAGTAGTGAGTGTACACCCTGTATAACAGTGTAAATATTTATTATATCTTTTCATGTGACAACACTGAAGAAATGACACTTTGTTACAATGTAAAGTAGTGAGTGTAAAGCCTGTATAACAGTGTAAATATTTTATTATATCTTTTCATGTGACAACACTGAAGAAATGACACTTTACTACAATGTAAAGTAGTGAGTGTACAGCCTGTATAACAGTGTAAATATTTATTATATCTTTTCATGTGACAACACTGAAGTAATGACACTTTACTACAATGTAAAGTAGTGAGTGTACAGCCTGTATAACAGTGTAAATATTTATTATATCTTTTCATGTGACAACACTGAAGTAATGACACTTTGTTACAATGTAAAGTAGTGAGTGTACAGCCTGTATAACAGTGTAAATATTTATTATATCTTTTCATGTGACAACACTGAAGTAATGACACTTTGTTACAATGTAAAGTAGTGAGTGTACAGCCTGTATAACAGTGTAAATATTTATTATATTTTTTCATGTGACAACACTGAAGAAATGACACTTTGTTACAATTTAAAGTAGTGAGTGTACAGCCTGTATAACAGTGTAAATATTTTATTATATCTTTTCATGTGACAACACTGAAGAAATTACACTTTGTTACAATTTAAAGTAGTGAGTGTACAGCCTGTATAACAGTGTAAATATTTTATTATATCTTCATGTGACAACACTGAAGAAATGACACTTTGCTACAATGTAAAGTAGTGAGTGTACAGCCTGTATAACAGTGTAAATATTTTATTATATCTTTTCATGTGACAACACTGAAGTAATGACACTTTGTTACAATGTAAAGTAGTGAGTGTACAGCCTGTATAACAGTGTAAATATTTATTATATCTTTTCATGTGACAACACTGAAGAAATGACACTACAATGTAAAGTAGTGAGTATACAGCCTGTATAACAGTGTAAATATTTATTATATCTTTTCATGTGACAACACTGAAGAAATGACACTTTACTACAATGTAAAGTAGTGAGTGTACAGCCTGTATAACAGTGTAAATATTTATTATATCTTTTCATGTGACAACACTGAAGAAATGACACTTTGCTACAATGTAAAGTAGTGAGTGTACAGCCTGTATAACAGTGTAAATATTTATTATATCTTTTCATGTGACAACACTGACGAAATGACACTACAATGTAAAGTAGTGAGTGTACAGCCTGTATAACAGTGTAAATATTTATTATATCTTCATGTGACAACACTGAAGAAATGACACTTTGTTACAATGTAAAGTAGTGAGTGTACAGCCTGTATAACAATGTAAATATTTATTATATCTTTTCATGTGACAACACTGAAGAAATTACACTTTGTTACAATGTAAAGTAGTTAGTATACAGCCTGTATAACAGTGTAAATATTTATTATATCTTTTCATGTGACAACACTGAAGAAATGACACTTTGTTACAATGTAAAGTAGTGAGTGTACAGCCTGTATAACAGTGTAAATATTTATTATATCTTTTCATGTGACAACACTGAAGAAATGACACTTTGTTACAATGTAAAGTAGTGAGTATACAGCCTGTATAACAGTGTAAATATTTTATTATATCTTTTCATGTGACAACACTGAAGAAATGACACTTTACTACAATGTAAAGTAGTGAGTGTACAACCTGTATAACAGTGTAAATATTTTATTATATCTTTTCATGTGACAACACTGAAGAAATGACACTTTACTACAATGTAAAGTAGTGAGTGTACACCCTGTATAACAGTGTAAATATTTATTATATCTTTTCATGTGACAACACTGAAGAAATGACACTTTGTTACAATGTAAAGTAGTGAGTGTACAGCCTGTATAACAGTGTAAATATTTATTATATCTTCATGTGACAACACTGAAGAAATGACACTTTGTTACAATGTAAAGTAGTGAGTGTACAGCCTGTATAACAGTGTAAATATTTATTATATCTTCATGTGACAACACTGAAGAAATGACACTTTGTTACAATGTAAAGTAGTGAGTGTACAGCCTGTATAACAGTGTAAATATTTTATTATATCTTTTCATGTGACAACACTGAAGAAATGACACTTTGTTACAATGTAAAGTAGTGAGTGTACACCCTGTATAACAGTGTAAATATTTTATTATATCTTTTCATGTGACAACACTGAAGAAATGACACTTTGCTACAATGTAAAGTAGTGAGTGTACAGCCTGTATAACAGTGTAAATATTTATTATATCTTTTCATGTGACAACACTGAAGTAATGACACTTTACTACAATGTAAAGTAGTGAGTGTACAGCCTGTATAACAGTGTAAATATTTATTATATCTTTTCATGTGACAACACTGAAGAAATGACACTTTCCTACAATGTAAAGTAGTGAGTGTACAGCCTGTATAACAGTGTAAATATTTTATTATATCTTTTCATGTGACAACACTGAAGAAATAACACTTTGCTACAATGTAAAGTAGTGAGTGTACAGCCTGTATAACAGTGTAAATATTTATTATATCTTTTCATGTGACAACACTGAAGTAATGACACTTTACTACAATGTAAAGTAGTGAGTGTACAGCCTGTATAACAGTGTAAATATTTATTATATCTTTTCATGTGACAACACTGAAGAAATGACACTTTGCTACAATGTAAAGTAGTGAGTGTACAGCCTGTATAACAGTGTAAATATTTATTATATCTTTTCATGTGACAACACTGAAGAAATGACACTTTACTACAATGTAAAGTAGTGAGTGTACAGCCTGTATAACAGTGTAAATATTTATTATATCTTTTCATGTGACAACACTGAAGAAATGACACTTTACTACAATGTAAAGTAGTGAGTGTACAGCCTGTATAACAGTGTAAATATTTATTATATCTTCATGTGACAACACTGAAGAAATTACACTTTGTTACAATGTAAAGTAGTGAGTGTACAGCCTGTATAACAGTGTAAATATTTATTATATCTTTTCATGTGACAACACTGAAGAAATGACACTTTGCTACAATGTAAAGTAGTGAGTGTACAGCCTGTATAACAGTGTAAATATGTATTATATATTTTCATGTGACAACACTGAAGAAATGACACTTTACTACAATGTAAAGTAGTGAGTGTACAGCCTGTATAACAGTGTAAATATTTTTATATCTTTTCATGTGACAACACTGAAGAAATGACACTTTGTTACAATGTAAAGTAGTGAGTATACAGCCTGTATAACAGTGTAAATATTTATTATATCTTTTCATGTGACAACACTGAAGAAATGACACTTTACTACAATGTAAAGTAGTGAGTGTACAGCCTGTATAACAGTGTAAATATTTTTATATCTTTTCATGTGACAACACTGAAGAAATGACACTTTACTACAATGTAAAGTAGTGAGTGTACAGCCTGTATAACAGTGTAAATATTTTATTATATCTTTTCATGTGACAACACTGAAGAAATGACACTTTACTACAATGTAAAGTAGTGAGTGTACAGCCTGTATAACAGTGTAAATATTTTATTATATCTTTTCATGTGACAACACTGAAGAAATGACACTTTGCTACAATGTAAATTAGTGAGTGTACAGCCTGTATAACAGTGTAAAGATTTTATTATATCTTTTCATGTGACATCACTGAAGAAATGACACTTTGTTACAATGTAAAGTAGTGAGTGTACAGCCTGTATAACAGTGTAAATATTTATTATATCTTTTCATGTGACAACACTGAAGAAATGACACTTTGCTACAATGTAAAGTAGTGAGTGTACAACCTGTATAACAGTGTAAATATTGTATTATATCTTTTCATGTGACAACACTGAAGAAATGACACTACAATGTAAAGTAGTGAGTGTACAGCCTGTATAACAGTGTAAATATTTATTATATCTTCATGTGACAACACTGAAGAAATGACTTTACTACAATGTAAAGTAGTGAGTGTACAGCCTGTATAACAGTGTAAATATTTATTATATCTTCATGTGACAACACTGAAGAAATGACACTTTGCTACAATGTAAAGTAGTGAGTGTACAGCCTATATAACAGTGTAAATATTTATTACATCTTTTCATGTGACAACACTGAAGTAATGACACTTTACTACAATGTAAAGTAGTGAGTGTACAGCCTGTGTAACAGTGTAAATATTTATTATATCTTTTCATGTGACAACACTGAAGAAATGACACTTTGTTACAATGTAAAGTAGTGAGTGTACAGCCTGTATAACAGTGTAAATATTTATTATATCTTTTCATGTGACAACACTGAAGAAATGACACTTTGCTACAATGTAAAGTAGTGAGTGTAAAGCCTGTATAACAGTGTAAAAATTTTATTATATCTTTTCATGTGACAACACTGAAGAAATGACACTTTGTTACAATGTAAATTAATGAGTGTACCGACTGTATAACAGTGTAAATATTTTATTATATCTTTTCATGTGACAACACTGAAGAAATGACACTTTGTTACAATGTAAAGTAGTGAGTGTACAGCCTGTATAACAGTGTAAATATTTATTATATCTTCATGTGACAACACTGAAGAAATGACACTTTGCTACAATGTAAAGTAGTGAGTGTACAGCCTGTATAACAGTGTAAATATTTTTATATCTTTTCATGTGACAACACTGAAGTAATGACACTTTGTTACAATGTAAAGTAGTGAGTGTACAGCCTATATAACAGTGTAAATATTTTATTATATCTTTTCATGTGACAACACTGAAGAAATGACACTTTGTTACAATGTAAATTAATGAGTGTACCGACTGTATAACAGTGTAAATATTTTATTATATCTTTTCATGTGACAACACTGAAGAAATGACACTTTGTTACAATGTAAAGTAGTGAGTGTATAGCCTGTATAACAGTATAAATATTTTATTATATCTTTTCATGTGACAACACTGAAGAAATTACACTTTGCTACAATGTAAAGTAGTGAGTTTCAGCCTGTATAACAGTGTAAATATTTATTATATCTTCATGTGACAACACTGAAGAAATGACACTTTGCTACAATGTAAAGTAGTGAGTGTACAGCCTGTATAACAGTGTAAATATTTATTATATCTTTTCATGTGACAACACTGAAGAAATGACACTTTGCTACAATGTAAAGTAGTGAGTGTACAGCCTGTATAACAGTGTAAATATTTATTATATCTTTTCATGTGACAACACTGACGAAATGACACTACAATGTAAAGTAGTGAGTGTACAGCCTGTATAACAGTGTAAATATTTATTATATCTTCATGTGACAACACTGAAGAAATGACACTTTGTTACAATGTAAAGTAGTGAGTGTACAGCCTGTATAACAATGTAAATATTTATTATATCTTTTCATGTGACAACACTGAAGAAATTACACTTTGTTACAATGTAAAGTAGTTAGTATACAGCCTGTATAACAGTGTAAATATTTATTATATCTTTTCATGTGACAACACTGAAGAAATGACACTTTGTTACAATGTAAAGTAGTGAGTGTACAGCCTGTATAACAGTGTAAATATTTATTATATCTTTTCATGTGACAACACTGAAGAAATGACACTTTGTTACAATGTAAAGTAGTGAGTATACAGCCTGTATAACAGTGTAAATATTTTATTATATCTTTTCATGTGACAACACTGAAGAAATGACACTTTACTACAATGTAAAGTAGTGAGTGTACAACCTGTATAACAGTGTAAATATTTTATTATATCTTTTCATGTGACAACACTGAAGAAATGACACTTTACTACAATGTAAAGTAGTGAGTGTACACCCTGTATAACAGTGTAAATATTTATTATATCTTTTCATGTGACAACACTGAAGAAATGACACTTTGTTACAATGTAAAGTAGTGAGTGTACAGCCTGTATAACAGTGTAAATATTTATTATATCTTCATGTGACAACACTGAAGAAATGACACTTTGTTACAATGTAAAGTAGTGAGTGTACAGCCTGTATAACAGTGTAAATATTTATTATATCTTCATGTGACAACACTGAAGAAATGACACTTTGTTACAATGTAAAGTAGTGAGTGTACAGCCTGTATAACAGTGTAAATATTTTATTATATCTTTTCATGTGACAACACTGAAGAAATGACACTTTGTTACAATGTAAAGTAGTGAGTGTGCAGCCTGTATAACAGTGTAAATATTTTATTATATATTTTCATGTGACAACACTGAAGAAATGACACTTTGCTACAATGTAAAGTAGTGAGTGTACAGTCTGTATAACAGTGTAAATATTTATTATATCTTTTCATGTGACAACACTGAAGTAATGACACTTTACTACAATGTAAAGTAGTGAGTGTACAGCCTGTATAACAGTGTAAATATTTATTATATCTTTTCATGTGACAACACTGAAGAAATGACACTTTGCTACAATGTAAAGTAGTGAGTGTACAGCCTGTATAACAGTGTAAATATTTTATTATATCTTTTCATGTGACAACACTGAAGAAATAACACTTTGCTACAATGTAAAGTAGTGAGTGTACAGCCTGTATAACAGTGTAAATATTTATTATATCTTTTCATGTGACAACACTGAAGTAATGACACTTTACTACAATGTAAAGTAGTGAGTGTACAGCCTGTATAACAGTGTAAATATTTATTATATCTTTTCATGTGACAACACTGAAGAAATGACACTTTGCTACAATGTAAAGTAGTGAGTGTACAGCCTGTATAACAGTGTAAATATTTATTATATCTTTTCATGTGACAACACTGAAGAAATGACACTTTACTACAATGTAAAGTAGTGAGTGTACAGCCTGTATAACAGTGTAAATATTTATTATATCTTTTCATGTGACAACACTGAAGAAATGACACTACAATGTAAAGTAGTGAGTGTACAGCCTGTATAACAGTGTAAATATTTATTATATCTTCATGTGACAACACTGAAGAAATGACACTTTGCTACAATGTAAAGTAGTGAGTGTACAGCCTGTATAACAGTGTAAATATTTATTATATCTTTTCATGTGACAACACTGAAGAAATGACACTTTGCTACAATGTAAAGTAGTGAGTGTACAGCCTGTATAACAGTGTAAATATGTATTATATATTTTCATGTGACAACACTGAAGAAATGACACTTTACTACAATGTAAAGTAGTGAGTGTACAGCCTGTATAACAGTGTAAATATTTTTATATCTTTTCATGTGACAACACTGAAGAAATGACACTTTGTTACAATGTAAAGTAGTGAGTATACAGCCTGTATAACAGTGTAAATATTTATTATATCTTTTCATGTGACAACACTGAAGAAATGACACTTTACTACAATGTAAAGTAGTGAGTGTACAGCCTGTATAACAGTGTAAATATTTTTATATCTTTTCATGTGACAACACTGAAGAAATGACACTACAATGTAAAGTAGTGAGTGTACAGCCTGTATAACAGTGTAAATATTTTATTATATCTTTTCATGTGACAACACTGAAGAAATGACACTTTACTACAATGTAAAGTAGTGAGTGTACAGCCTGTATAACAGTGTAAATATTTTATTATATCTTTTCATGTGACAACACTGAAGAAATGACACTTTGCTACAATGTAAATTAGTGAGTGTACAGCCTGTATAACAGTGTAAAGATTTTATTATATCTTTTCATGTGACATCACTGAAGAAATGACACTTTGTTACAATGTAAAGTAGTGAGTGTACAGCCTGTATAACAGTGTAAATATTTATTATATCTTTTCATGTGACAACACTGAAGAAATGACACTTTGCTACAATGTAAAGTAGTGAGTGTACAACCTGTATAACAGTGTAAATATTGTATTATATCTTTTCATGTGACAACACTGAAGAAATGACACTACAATGTAAAGTAGTGAGTGTACAGCCTGTATAACAGTGTAAATATTTATTATATCTTCATGTGACAACACTGAAGAAATGACTTTACTACAATGTAAAGTAGTGAGTGTACAGCCTGTATAACAGTGTAAATATTTATTATATCTTCATGTGACAACACTGAAGAAATGACACTTTGCTACAATGTAAAGTAGTGAGTGTACAGCCTGTATAACAGTGTAAATATTTATTACATCTTTTCATGTGACAACACTGAAGTAATGACACTTTACTACAATGTAAAGTAGTGAGTGTACAGCCTGTGTAACAGTGTAAATATTTATTATATCTTTTCATGTGACAACACTGAAGAAATGACACTTTGTTACAATGTAAAGTAGTGAGTGTACAGCCTGTATAACAGTGTAAATATTTATTATATCTTTTCATGTGACAACACTGAAGAAATGACACTTTGCTACAATGTAAAGTAGTGAGTGTAAAGCCTGTATAACAGTGTAAAAATTTTATTATATCTTTTCATGTGACAACACTGAAGAAATGACACTTTGTTACAATGTAAATTAATGAGTGTACCGACTGTATAACAGTGTAAATATTTTATTATATCTTTTCATGTGACAACACTGAAGAAATGACACTTTGTTACAATGTAAAGTAGTGAGTGTACAGCCTGTATAACAGTGTAAATATTTATTATATCTTCATGTGACAACACTGAAGAAATGACACTTTGCTACAATGTAAAGTAGTGAGTGTACAGCCTGTATAACAGTGTAAATATTTTTATATCTTTTCATGTGACAACACTGAAGTAATGACACTTTGTTACAATGTAAAGTAGTGAGTGTACAGCCTATATAACAGTGTAAATATTTTATTATATCTTTTCATGTGACAACACTGAAGAAATGACACTTTGTTACAATGTAAATTAATGAGTGTACCGACTGTATAACAGTGTAAATATTTTATTATATCTTTTCATGTGACAACACTGAAGAAATGACACTTTGTTACAATGTAAAGTAGTGAGTGTATAGCCTGTATAACAGTATAAATATTTTATTATATCTTTTCATGTGACAACACTGAAGAAATTACACTTTGCTACAATGTAAAGTAGTGAGTGTACAGCCTGTATAACAGTGTAAATATTTATTACATCTTTTCATGTGACAACACTGAAGAAATGACACTTTGTTACAATGTAAAGTAGTGAGTGTACAGCCTGTATAACAGTGTAAATATTTATTATATCTTTTCATGTGACAACACTGAAGAAATGACACTTTGTTACAATGTAAAGTAGTGAGTGTACAGCCTGTATAACAGTGTAAATATTTATTATATCTTTTCATGTGACAACACTGAAGAAATGACACTTTACTACAATGTAAAGTAGTGAGTGTACAGCCTGTATAACAGTGTAAATATTTTATTATATCTTTTCATGTGACAATACTGAAGAAATGACACTTTACTACAATGTAAAGTAGTGAGTGTACAGCCTGTATAACAGTGTAAATATTTTATTATATCTTTTCATGTGACAACACTGAAGAAATGACACTTTGCTACAATGTAAAGTAGTGAGTGTACAGCCTGTATAACAGTGTAAATATTTTATTATATCTTTTCATGTGACAACACTGAAGAAATGACACTTTGCTACAGTGTAAAGTAGTGAGTGTACAGCCTGTATAACAGTGTAAATATTTATTATATCTTTTCATGTGACAACACTGAAGAAATGACACTTTGTTACAATGTAAAGTAGTGAGTGTACAGTCTGTATAACAGTGAAAATATTTATTATATCTTTTCATGTGACAACACTGAAGAAATGACACTTTGTTACAATGTAAAGTAGTGAGTGTACAGCCTGTATAACAGTGTAAATATTTATTATATCTTCATGTGACAACACTGAAGAAATGACACTTTGTTACAATGTAAAGTAGTGAGTATACAGCCTGTATAACAGTGTAAATATTTTATTATATCTTTTCATGTGACAACACTGAAGAAATGACACTTTACTACAATGTAAAGTAGTGAGTATACAGCCTGTATAACAGTGTAAATATTTTATTATATCTTTTCATGTGACAACACTGAAGAAATGACACTTTACTACAATGTAAAGTAGTGAGTATACAGCCTGTATAACAGTGTAAATATTTATTATATCTTCATGTGACAACACTGAAGAAATGACACTACAATGTAAAGTAGTGAGTGTACAGCCTGTATAACAGTGAAAATATTTATTATATCTTTTCATGTGACAACACTGAAGAAATGACACTACAATGTAAAGTAGTGAGTGTACAGCCTGTATAACAGTGTAAATATTTATTATATCTTTTCATGTGACAACACTGAAGAAATGACACTTTACTACAATGTAAAGTAGTGAGTGTACAGTCTGTATAACAGTGTAAATATTTTATTATATCTTTTCATGTGACAACACTGAAGAAATGACACTTTGCTACAATGTAAAGTAGTGAGTGTACAGCCTGTATAACAGTGTAAATATTTGTATATCTTCATGTGACAACACTGAAGAAATGACACACTGGGGCCTAGTTATCAACCCGTCAACCTCAAATACGCTGCGTATTCCGCAGCGTATTTGTGGCGAGGCTGATACGCCTTAGTTATCAAAGGCTCGAGACCGGCAAAAGTAGAATTTTGTGACGTAAGCTTCGATCCGCCGGACTCAGTCCGACACAGATCGATTCTTACGTCACTCCAGATGTTCCGCACACAAGTGCGGCACATTCTCACTACTTTTGCTAGCTATCAAAAAACTAGCAGGTACGCTCGGCACTTTTACGGCCCAGCGTACCTGGTTTTCAAAGCGCCAGCCTGGAGGCGGCGGATCCCATAGGAATCAATGGGAGTCTGACCATAGCGAAAGTACAAGTTCGCTGCTGACAGACATCCCATTGATTTCTATGGGAGCTGTCTACACCTAACACCCTAACATGTACCCCGAGTCTAAACACCACTAATCTGACCCCCCCTACACCGCCGCAACTAAATAAAGTTATTACCCCCTAAACCGCCGCTCCCGGAGCCCACCGCAAGCTACTCTATACATATTAACCCCTAAACCGCCGCTCCCGGAGCCCACCGCAACTATAATAAATGTATTAACCCCTAAACCGCCGCTCCCTGAACCCGCCGCAACCTATATTAAATGTATTAACCCCTATCCTGCCCCCCCTACACCGTCGCCACCTATAATACATTTATTAACCCCTAATCTGCCCCCCCTACACCGTCGCAACCTATAATAAATTTATTAACCCCTATCCTGCCCCCCACTACGCCGCCGCCACTGTAATAAAATTATTAACCCCTAAACCTAACCCTAACCCTAACGCCCCCTAACTTAAATATTAATTAAATAAATCTAAATAAATTAACTCTTATTAACTAAATGAATCCTATTTAAAACTAAATACTTACCTTTAAAATAAACCCTAATATAGCTACAATATAAATAATAATTATATTCTAGCTATCTTAGGATTTATTTTTATTTTACAGGTACCTTTCAATTTATTTTAACCATGTACAATAGCTATTAAATAGTTATTAACTATTTAATAGCTTACCTAGCTAAAATAAAGAGAAATGTACCTGTGAAATAAATCCTAACCTAAGTTACAATTACACCTAACACTACACTATACTTTAATAAATTATTCCTATTTAAAAATAAATACTTACCTGTAAAATAAACCCTAAGATAGCTACAATGTAATTAATAATTATATTATAGCTATCTTAGGATTTATATTTATTTTACAGGTAACTTTGTATTTATTTTAGCTAGTTAGAATAGTTATTAAATAGTTATTAACTATTTAATAACTACCTAGCTAAAAGAAATACAAAATTACCTGTAAAATAAATCCTAACTTAAGTTACAATTAAACCTAATACTACACTATCATTAAATTAACTAAATAAACTACCTACAAATAACTACAATGAAATACAATTACATAAACTAACTAAAGTACAAAAAATAAAAAAAGCTAAGTTACAAAAAATAAAAAATTAAGTTACAAACATGTTAAAAATATTACAACAATTTTAAGCTACTTACACCTAATCTAAGCCCCCTAATAAAATAACAAACCCCCCCAAAATAAAAAAAATCCCTACCCTATTCTAAATTACATAAATTTCAAAGCTCTTTTACCTTACCAGCCCTTAAAAGGGCCATTTGTGGGGGCATGCCCCAAAAAGTTCAGCTCTTTTGCCTGTAAAATAAAAATACAACCCCCCCCCCAACATTAAAACCCACCACCCACATACCCCTAATCTAACCCAAACCCCCCTTACAAAAACCTAACACTAATCCCCTGAAGATCATCCTACCTTGAGTCGTCTTCACTCAGCCGAGCCACCGATGGAACTGAAGAGGACATCCGGAGCGGAAGAAGTTAATCCTCCAAGCGGCGCTGAAGAAATCTTCCATCCGATGAAGTCATCATCCAGGCGGCGCTGAAGAAGTCTTCGATCCGGCCGATGTCATCTTCAAAGAGGCGCTGAAGAGGTCTTCTATCCGGGCGAAGTCATCTTCCAAGCCGGGTCTTGAATCTTCCTTCCGCCGACGCGGAACCACCTTCTTCACCGACGGACTACGACGAATGACGGCTCCTTTAAGGGACGTCATCCAAGATGGCGTCCCCTCAATTCCGATTGGCTGATAGGATTCTATCAGCCAATCGGAATTAAGGTAGGAAAATCTGATTGGCTGATGGAATCAGCCAATCAGATTCAAGTTCAATCCGATTGGCTGATCCAATCAGCCAATCAGATTGAGCTCGCATTCTATTGGCTGATCGGAACAGCCAATAGAATGCGAGCTCAATCTGATTGGCTGATTCCATCAGCCAATCAGATTTTCCTACCTTAATTCCGATTGGCTGATAGAATCCTATCAGCCAATCGGAATTGAGGGGACGCCATCTTGGATGACGTCCCTTAAAGGAGCCGTCATTCGTCGTAGTCCGTCGGTGAAGAAGGTGGTTCCGCGTCGGCGGAAGGAAGATTCAAGACCCGGCTTGGAAGATGACTTCGCCCGGATAGAAGACCTCTTCAGCGCCTCTTTGAAGATGACATCGGCCGGATCGAAGACTTCTTCAGCGCCGCCTGGATGATGACTTCATCGGATGGAAGATTTCTTCAGCGCCGCTTGGAGGATTAACTTCTTCCGCTCCGGATGTCCTCTTCAGTTCCATCGGTGGCTCGGCTGAGTGAAGACGACTCAAGGTAGGATGATCTTCAGGGGATTAGTGTTAGGTTTTTGTAAGGGGGGTTTGGGTTAGATTAGGGGTATGTGGGTGGTGGGTTTTAATGTTGGGGGGGGTTGTATTTTTATTTTACAGGCAAAAGAGCTGAACTTTTTGGGGCATGCCCCCACAAATGGCCCTTTTAAGGGCTGGTAAGGTAAAAGAGCTTTGAAATTTATGTAATTTAGAATAGGGTAGGGATTTTTTTTATTTTGGGGGGGTTTGTTATTTTATTAGGGGGCTTAGATTAGGTGTAAGTAGCTTAAAATTGTTGTAATATTTTTAACATGTTTGTAACTTAATTTTTTATTTTTTGTAACTTAGCTTTTTTTATTTTTTGTACTTTAGTTAGTTTATGTAATTGTATTTCATTGTAGTTCTTTGTAGGTAGTTTATTTAGTTAATTTAATGATAGTGTAGTATTAGGTTTAATTGTAACTTAAGTTAGGATTTATTTTACAGGTAATTTTATATTTCTTTTAGCTAGGTAGTTATTAAATAGTTAATAACTATTTAATAACTATTCTAACTAGCTAAAATAAATACAAAGTTACCTGTAAAATAAATATAAATCCTAAGATAGCTAGAATATAATTATTAATTATATTGTAGCTATCTTAGGGTTTATTTTACAGGTAAGTATTTAGTTTAAATAGGAATAATTTATTAAAGTATAGTGTAGTGTTAGGTGTAATTGTAACTTAGGTTAGGATTTATTTCACAGGTACATTTCTCTTTATTTTAGCTAGGTAAGCTATTAAATAGTTAATAACTATTTAATAGTTATTGTACATGGTTAAAATAAATTGAAAGGTACCTGTAAAATAAAAATAAATCCTAAGATAGCTAGAATATAATTATTATTTATATTGTAGCTATATTAGGGTTTATTTTAAAGGTAAGTATTTAGTTTTAAATAGGATTCATTTACTTAATAAGAGTTAATTTATTTAGATTTATTTAATTAATATTTAAGTTAGGGGGGCGTTATGGTTAGGGTTAGACTTAGGTTTAGGGGTTAATCATTTTATTACAGTGGCGGCGGCGTAGTGGGGGGCAGGATAGGGGTTAATAAATTTATTATAGGTTGCGGCGGGTTCATGGAGCGGCGGTTTAGGGGTTAAACTATTTATTTAGTTGCGGAGAGGTGCGGGATCAGCAGGATAGGGGTTAATAATTTTATAATAGAGGGCGACGGTATAGGGGGGGCAGGATAGGGGTTACTAGGTATAATGTAGGTGGCAGCGGTGTCCGGGAGCGGCGGTTTAGGGGTTAATACATTTATCAGAGTTGCGGCAGGGTCTAGGAGCGGCGGTTTAGGGGTTAGTAACTTTATTGAGTTGCGGGGGGCTCCGGGGGCGCCGGTATAGGGGGTAGAACAGTGCAGTTTAGTGTGAGTGCTTAGTGACAGGCTAGCAATAAAGCTGGGAAAAAGCCGAAGGGCAGCGAGATCGGATGAGTGATAACTGTCACAGTCCGCTGCTCATCGCCCCGCGGCTTTTTGACAGCTTTATTTGATAACTTAGGCGTATTTTTTCAGGTCCGCGGCGGCGAAGGTAGGCGAGCTTAGGCGGACGTATTGGGCCGGCGAAGCCAGAAAAGTAGACGGCTTGATAACTAGCCCCCTTTACTACAATGTAAAGTAGTGAGTATACAGCCTGTATAACAGTGTAAATATTTTATTATATCTTTTCATGTGACAACACTGAAGAAATGACACTTTGCTACAATGTAAAGTAGTGAGTGTACAGCCTGTATAACAGTGTAAATATTTTATTATATCTTTTCATGTGACATCACTGAAGAAATGACACTTTGTTACAATGTAAAGTAGTGAGTGTACAGCCTGTATAACAGTGTAAATATTGTATTATATCTTTTCATGTGACAACACTGAAGAAATGACACTTTACTACAATGTAAAGTAGTGAGTGTACAGCCTGTTTAACAGTGTAAATATTGTATTATGTCTTTTCATGTGACAACACTGAAGAAATTACACTTTGTTACAATGTAAAGTAGTGAGTGTACAGCCTGTATAACAGTGTAAATATTGTATTACATCTTTTCATGTGACAACACTGAAGAAATGACACTTTGCTACTATGTAATGTAGTGAGTGTACAGCCTGTATAACAGTGTAAATATTGTATTATATCTTTTCATGTGACAACACTGAAGAAATGACACTTTGCTACAATGTAAAGTAGTGAGTGTACAGCCTGTATAACAGTGTAAATATTTATTATATCTTTTCATGTGACAACACTGAAGAAATGACACTTTGTTACAATGTAAAGTAGTGAGTGTACAGCCTGTATAACAGTGTAAATATTTATTATATCTTTTCATGTGACAACACTGAAGTAATGACACTTTGCTACAATGTAAAGTAGTGAGTGTACAGCCTGTATAACAGTGTAAATATTTTATTATATCTTTTCATGTGACAACACTGAAGAAATGACACTTTGCTACAATGTAAAGTAGTGAGTGTACAGCCTGTATAACAGTGTAAATATTTTATTATATCTTTTCATGTGACAACACTGAAGAAATTACACTTTGCTACAAAGTAAAGTAGTGAGTGTACAGCCTGTATAACAGTGTAAATATTTTATTATATCTTTTCATGTGACAACACTGAAGAAATGACACTACAATGTAAAGTAGTGAGTGTACAGCCTGTATAACAGTGTAAATATTTATTATATCTTTTCATGTGACAACACTGAAGAAATGACACTTTGCTACAATGTAAAGTAGTGAGTGTAAAGCCTGTATAACAGTGTAAATATTTTATTATATCTTTTCATGTGACAACACTGAAGAAATGACACTACAATGTAAAGTAGTGAGTGTACAGCCTGTATAACAGTGTAAATATTTATTATATCTTTTCATGTGACAACACTGAAGAAATGACACTTTGCTACAATGTAAAGTAGTGAGTGTACAGCCTGTATAACAGTGTAAATATTTATTATATCTTTTCATGTGACAACACTGAAGTAATGACACTTTGCTACAATGTAAAGTAGTGAGTGTACAGCCTGTATAACAGTGTAAATATTTTATTATATCTTTTCATGTGACAACACTGAAGAACTGACACTTTGTTACAATGTAAAGTAATGAGTGTACCGACTGTATAACAGTGTAAATATTTTATTATATCTTTTCATGTGACAACACTGAAGAAATGACACTTTACTACAATGTAAAGTAATGAGTGTACCGACTGTATAACAGTGTAAATATTTTATTATATCTTTTCATGTGACAACACTGAAGAAATGACACTTTGTTACAATGTAAAGTAGTGAGTGTACAGCCTGTATAACAGTGTAAATATTTTATTATATCTTTTCATGTGACAACACTGAAGAAATGACACTTTGCTACAATGTAAAGTAGTGAGTGTACAGCCTGTATAACAGTGTAAATATTTTTATATCTTTTCATGTGACAACACTGAAGAAATTACACTTTACTACAATGTAAAGTAGTGAGTATACAGCCTGTATAACAGTGTAAATATTTATTATATCTTTTCATGTGACAACACTGAAGAAATGACACTTTGTTACAATGTAAAGTAGTGAGTGTACACCCTGTATAACAGTGTAAATATTTTATTATATCTTTTCATGTGACAACACTGAAGAAATGACACTTTGTTACAATGTAAAGTAGTGAGTGTACAGCCTGTATAACAGTGTAAATATTATATTATATCTTTTAATGTGACAACACTGAAGAAATGACACTTTGTTACAATGTAAAGTAGTGAGTGTATAGCCTGTATAACAGTATAAATATTTTATTATATCTTTTCATGTGACAACACTGAAGAAATTACACTTTGTTACAATGTAAAGTAGTGAGTGTACAGCCTGTATAACAGTGTAAATATTTATTATATCTTTTCATGTGACAACACTGAAGAAATGACACTTTGCTACAATGTAAAGTAGTGAGTGTACAGCCTGTATAACAGTGCAAATATTTTATTATATCTTTTCATGTGACAACACTGAAGAAATGACACTTTGTTACAATGTAAAGTAGTGAGTGTACAGCCTGTATAACAGTGTAAATATTTTATTATAGCTTTTCATGTGACAACACTGAAGAAATGACACTTTGCTACAAAGTAAAGTAGTGAGTGTACAGCCTGTATAACAGTGTAAATATTTTATTATATCTTTTCATGTGACAACACTGAAGAAATGACACTTTACTACAATGTAAAGTAGTGAGTATACAGCCTGTATAACAGTGTAACTATTTTATAATATCTTTTCATGTGACAACACTGAAGAAATGACACTTTGCTATAATGTAAAGTAGTGAGTGTACAGCCTGTATAACAGTGTAAATATTTTATAATATCTTTTCATGTGACAACACTGAAGAAATTACACTTTGCTACAATGTAAAGTAGTGAGTTTCAGCCTGTATAACAGTGTAAATATTTTATTATATCTTTTCATGTGACAATACTGAAGAAATGACACTTTACTACAATGTAAAGTAGTGAGTGTACAGCCTGTATAACAGTGTAAATATTTTATTATATCTTTTCATGTGACAACACTGAAGAAATTACACTTTGCTACAATGTAAAGTAGTGAGTGTACAGCCTGTATAACAGTGTAAATATGTATTATATCTTTTCATGTGACAACACTGAAGAAATGACACTTTACTACAATGTAAAGTAGTGAGTGTACAGCCTGTATAACAGTGTAAATATTTATTATATCTTTTCATGTGACAACACTGAAGAAATTACACTTTGCTACAATGTAAAGTAGTGAGTGTACAGCCTGTATAACAGTGTAAATATTTTATTATATCTTTTCATGTGACAACACTGAAGAAATTACACTTTGCTACAATGTAAAGTAGTGAGTATTCAGCCTGTATAACAGTGTAAATATTTATTATATATTTTCATGTGACAACACTGAAGAAATTACACTTTGCTACAATGTAAAGTAGTGAGTGTACAGCCTGTATAACAGTGTAAATATTTATTATATCTATTCATGTGACAACACCGAAGAAATGACACTTTGTTACAATGTAAAGTAGTGAGTGTACAGCCTGTATAACAGTGTAAATATTTATTATATCTTTTCATGTGACAACACTGAAGAAATGACACTTTGCTACAATGTAAAGTAGTGAGTGTACAGCCTGTATAACAGTGTAAATATTTTATTATATCTTTTCATGTGACAACACTGAAGAAATGACACTTTACTACAATGTAAAGTAGTGAGTATACAGCCTGTATAACAGTGTAAATATTTATTATATCTTCATGTGACAACACTGTAGAAATGACACTTTACTACAATGTAAAGTAGTGAGTATACAGCCTGTATAACAGTGTAAATATTTATTATATCTTCATGTGACAACACTGAAGAAATGACACTTTACTACAATGTAAAGTAGTGAGTGTACAGCCTGTATAACAATGTAAAGTAGTGAGTGTACAGCCTGTATAACAATGTAAAGTAGTGAGTGTACAGCCTGTATAACAGTGTAAATCAGTGAGTGTACAGCCTGTATAACAGTGTAAATATTTATTATATCTTTTCATGTGACAACACTGAAGAAATGACACTTTGTTACAATGTAAAGTAGTGAGTGTACAGCCTGTATAACAGTGTAAATATTTATTATATCTTTTCATGTGACAACACTGAAGAAATGACACTTTGTTACAATGTAAAGTAGTGAGTGTACAGCCTGTATAATAGTGTAAATATTGTATTATATCTTTTCATGTGACAGCACTGAAGAAATGACACTTTACTACAATGTAAAGTAGTGAGTGTACAGCCTGTATAACAGTGTAAATATTTATTATATCTTTTCATGTGACAACACTGAAGAAATGACACTTTACTACAATGTAAAGTAGTGAGTGTACAGCCTGTATAACAGTGTAAATATTTTATTATATCTTTTCATGTGACAACACTGAAGAAATTACACTTTTTTACAATGTAAAGTAGTGAGTATACAGCCTGTATAACAGTGTAAATATTTATTATATCTTTTCATGTGACAACACTGAAGAAATGACACTTTGTTACAATGTAAAATAGTGAGTGTACAGCCTGTATAACAGTGTAAATATATTATTATATCTTTTCATGTGACAACACTGAAGAAATGACACTTTGTTACAATGTAAAGTAGTGAGTGTACAGCCTGTATAACAGTGTAAATATTTTATTATATATTTTTATGTGACAACACTGAAGAAATGACACTTTACTACAATGTAAATTAGTGAGTGTACAGCCTGTATAACAGTGTAACTATTTTATTATATATTTTCATGTGACAACACTGAAGAAATGACACTTTACTACAATGTAAAGTAGTGAGTGTACAGCCTGTATAACAGTGTAAATATTTTTATATCTTTGCATGTGACAACACTGAAGAAATGACACTTTGCTACAATGTAAAGTAGTGAGTGTACAGCCTGTATAACAGTGTAAATATTTATTATATCTTTTCATGTGACAACACTGAAGAAATGACACTTTGCTACAATGTAAAGTAGTGAGTGTACAGCCTGTATAACAGTGTAAATATTTTATTATATCTTTTCATGTGACAACACTGAAGAAATGACACTTTGCTACAATGTAAAGTAGTGAGTGTACAGCCTGTATAACAGTGTAAATATTTATTATATCTTCATGTGACAACACTGAAGAAATGACACTTTGCTACAATGTAAAGTAGTGAGTGTACAGCCTGTATAACAGTGTAAATATTTTATTATATCTTTTCATGTGACAACACTGAAGAAATTACACTTTGTTACAATGTAAAGTAGTGAGTATACAGCCTGTATAACAGTGTAAATATTTTATTATATCTTTTCATGTGACAACACTGAAGAAATTACACTTTGCTACAATGTAAAGTAGTGAGTATACAGCCTATATAACAGTGTAAATATTTATTATGTCTTTTCATGTGACAACACTGAAGAAATTACACTTTGCTACAATGTAAAGTAGTGAGTGTACAGCCTGTATAACAGTGTAAATATTTATTATGTTTTTTCATGTGACAACACTGAAGAAATTACACTTTGCTACAATGTAAAGTAGTGAGTGTACAGCCTGTATAACAGTGTAAATATTTATTATATCTATTCATGTGACAACACCGAAGAAATGACACTTTGTTACAATGTAAAGTAGTGAGTGTACAGCCTGTATAACAGTGTAAATATTTATTATATCTTTTCATGTGACAACACTGAAGAAATGACACTTTGCTACAATGTAAAGTAGTGAGTGTACAGCCTGTATAACAGTGTAAATATTATATTATATCTTTTAATGTGACAACACTGAAGAAATGACACTTTGTTACAATGTAAAGTAGTGAGTGTACAGCCTGTATAACAGTGTAAATATTTATTATATCTTTTCATGTGACAACACCGAAGAAATGACACTTTGCTACAATGTAAAGTAGTGAGTGTACAGCCTGTATAACAGTGTAAATATTTTATTATATCTTTTCATGTGACAACACTGAAGAAATGACACTTTACTACAATGTAAAGTAGTGAGTATACAGCCTGTATAACAGTGTAAATATTTATTATATCTTCATGTGACAACACTGTAGAAATGACACTTTACTACAATGTAAAGTAGTGAGTATACAGCCTGTATAACAGTGTAAATATTTATTATATCTTCATGTGACAACACTGAAGAAATGACACTTTACTACAATGTAAAGTAGTGAGTGTACAGCCTGTATAACAATGTAAAGTAGTGAGTGTACAGCCTGTATAACAATGTAAAGTAGTGAGTGTACAGCCTGTATAACAATGTAAAGTAGTGAGTGTACAGCCTGTATAACAGTGTAAATATTTATTATATATTTTCATGTGACAACACTGAAGAAATGACACTTTGTTACAATGTAAAGTAGTGAGTGTACAGCCTGTATAACAGTGTAAATATTTATTATATCTTTTCATGTGACAACACTGAAGAAATGACACTTTGTTACAATGTAAAGTAGTGAGTGTACAGCCTGTATAATAGTGTAAATATTGTATTATATCTTTTCATGTGACAGCACTGAAGAAATGACACTTTACTACAATGTAAAGTAGTGAGTGTACAGCCTGTATAACAGTGTAAATATTTATTATATCTTTTCATGTGACAACACTGAAGAAATGACACTTTACTACAATGTAAAGTAGTGAGTGTACAGCCTGTATAACAGTGTAAATATTTTATTATATCTTTTCATGTGACAACACTGAAGAAATTACACTTTTTTACAATGTAAAGTAGTGAGTATACAGCCTGTATAACAGTGTAAATATTTATTATATCTTTTCATGTGACAACACTGAAGAAATGACACTTTGTTACAATGTAAAATAGTGAGTGTACAGCCTGTATAACAGTGTAAATATATTATTATATCTTTTCATGTGACAACACTGAAGAAATGACACTTTGTTACAATGTAAAGTAGTGAGTGTACAGCCTGTATAACAGTGTAAATATTTTTATATCTTCATGTGACAACACTGAAGAAATGACACTTTACTACAATGTAAAGTAGTGAGTGTACAGCCTGTATAACAGTGTAACTATTTTATTATATCTTTTCATGTGACAACACTGAAGAAATGACACTTTACTACAATGTAAAGTAGTGAGTGTACAGCCTGTATAACAGTGTAAATATTTTTATATCTTTTCATGTGACAACACTGAAGAAATGACACTTTGCTACAATGTAAAGTAGTGAGTGTACAGCCTGTATAACAGTGTAAATATTTATTATATCTTTTCATGTGACAACACTGAAGAAATGACACTTTGCTACAATGTAAAGTAGTGAGTGTACAGCCTGTATAACAGTGTAAATATTTTATTATATCTTTTCATGTGACAACACTGAAGAAATGACACTTTGCTACAATGTAAAGTAGTGAGTGTACAGCCTGTATAACAGTGTAAATATTTTATTATAGCTTTTCATGTGACAACACTGAAGAAATGACACTACAATGTAAAGTAGTGAGTATACAGCCTGTATAACAGTGTAAATATTTTATTATATCTTTTCATGTGACAGCACTGAAGAAATGACACTTTACTACAATGTAAAGTAGTGAGTGTACAGCCGGTATAACAGTGTAAATATTTATTATATCTTTTCATGTGACAACACTGAAGAAATGACACTTTGTTACAATGTAAAGTAGTGAGTGTACAGCCTGTATAACAGTGTAAATATTTATTATATCTATTCATGTGACAACACTGAAGAAATTACACTTTACTACAATGTAAAGTAGTGAGTATACAGCCTGTATAACAGTGTAAATATTTTATTATATCTTTTCATGTGACAACACTGAAGAAATGACACTTTGCTACAATGTAAAGTAGTGAGTGTATAGCCTGTATAACAGTGTAAATATTTTATTATATCTTTTCATGTGACAACACTGAAGAAATGACACTTTGTTACAATGTAAAGTAGTGAGTGCACAGCCTGTATAACAGTGTAAATATTTTATTATATCTTTTCATGTGACACCACTGAAGAAATGACACTACAATGTAAAGTAGTGAGTGTACAGCCTGTTTAACAGTGTAAATATTGTATTATATCTTTTCATGTGACAACACTGAAGAAATGACACTACAATGTAAAGTAGTGAGTGTACAGCCTGTATAACAGTGTAAATATTGTATTATATCTTTTCATGTGACAACACTGAAGAAATGACACTTTGCTACAATGTAAAGTAGTGAGTGTACAGCCTGTATAACAGTGTAAATATTTATTATATCTTTTCATGTGACAACACTGAAGAAATGACACTTTGTTACAATGTAAAGTAGTGAGTGTACAGCCTGTATAACAGTGTAAATATTTATTATATCTTTTCATGTGACAACACTGAAGTAATGACACTTTGTTACAATGTAAAGTAGTGAGTGTACAGCCTGTATAACAGTGTAAATATTTATTATATCTTTTCATGTGACAACACTGAAGAAATGACACTTTGCTACAATGTAAAGTAGTGAGTGTACAGCCTGTATAACAGTGTAAATATTTTATTATATCTTTTCATGTGACAACACTGAAGAAATGACACTTTGTTACAATGTAAAGTAGTGAGTGTACAGCCTGTATAACAGTGTAAATATTTTATTATATCTTTTCATGTGACAACACTGAAGAAATTACACTTTGCTACAAAGTAAAGTAGTGAGTGTACAGCCTGTATAACAGTGTAAATATTTTATTATATCTTTTCATGTGACAACACTGAAGAAATGACACTACAATGTAAAGTAGTGAGTGTACAGCCTGTATAACAGTGTAAATATTTTATTATATCTTTTCATGTGACAACACTGAAGAAATGACACTTTGCTACAATGTAAAGTAGTGAGTGTAAAGCCTGTATAACAGTGTAAATATTTTATTATATCTTTTCATGTGACAACACTGAAGAAATGACACTTTGTTACAATGTAAAGTAGTGAGTGTACAGCCTGTATAACAGTGTAAATATTTATTATATCTTTTCATGTGACAACACTGAAGAAATGACACTTTGCTACAATGTAAAGTAGTGAGTGTACAGCCTGTATAACAGTGTAAATATTTATTATATCTTTTCATGTGACAACACTGAAGTAATGACACTTTGCTACAATGTAAAGTAGTGAGTGTACAGCCTGTATAACAGTGTAAATATTTTATTATATCTTTTCATGTGACAACACTGAAGAACTGACACTTTGTTACAATGTAAAGTAATGAGTGTACCGACTGTATAACAGTGTAAATATTTTATTATATCTTTTCATGTGACAACACTGAAGAAATGACACTTTACTACAATGTAAAGTAATGAGTGTACCGACTGTATAACAGTGTAAATATTTTATTATATCTTTTCATGTGACAACACTGAAGAAATGACACTTTGTTACAATGTAAAGTAGTGAGTGTACAGCCTGTATAACAGTGTAAATATTTTATTATATCTTTTCATGTGACAACACTGAAGAAATGACACTTTGCTACAATGTAAAGTAGTGAGTGTACAGCCTGTATAACAGTGTAAATATTTTTATATCTTTTCATGTGACAACACTGAAGAAATTACACTTTACTACAATATAAAGTAGTGAGTATACAGCCTGTATAACAGTGTAAATATTTATTATATCTTTTCATGTGACAACACTGAAGAAATGACACTTTGTTACAATGTAAAGTAGTGAGTGTACACCCTGTATAACAGTGTAAATATTTTATTATATCTTTTCATGTGACAACACTGAAGAAATGACACTTTGTTACAATGTAAAGTAGTGAGTGTACAGCCTGTATAACAGTGTAAATATTATATTATATCTTTTAATGTGACAACACTGAAGAAATGACACTTTGTTACAATGTAAAGTAGTGAGTGTATAGCCTGTATAACAGTATAAATATTTTATTATATCTTTTCATGTGACAACACTGAAGAAATTACACTTTGTTACAATGTAAAGTAGTGAGTGTACAGCCTGTATAACAGTGTAAATATTTATTATATCTTTTCATGTGACAACACTGAAGAAATGACACTTTGCTACAATGTAAAGTAGTGAGTGTACAGCCTGTATAACAGTGCAAATATTTTATTATATCTTTTCATGTGACAACACTGAAGAAATGACACTTTGTTACAATGTAAAGTAGTGAGTGTACAGCCTGTATAACAGTGTAAATATTTTATTATAGCTTTTCATGTGACAACACTGAAGAAATGACACTTTGCTACAAAGTAAAGTAGTGAGTGTACAGCCTGTATAACAGTGTAAATATTTTATTATATCTTTTCATGTGACAACACTGAAGAAATGACACTTTACTACAATGTAAAGTAGTGAGTATACAGCCTGTATAACAGTGTAACTATTTTATAATATCTTTTCATGTGACAACACTGAAGAAATGACACTTTGCTATAATGTAAAGTAGTGAGTGTACAGCCTGTATAACAGTGTAAATATTTTATAATATCTTTTCATGTGACAACACTGAAGAAATTACACTTTGCTACAATGTAAAGTAGTGAGTTTCAGCCTGTATAACAGTGTAAATATTTTATTATATCTTTTCATGTGACAATACTGAAGAAATGACACTTTACTACAATGTAAAGTAGTGAGTGTACAGCCTGTATAACAGTGTAAATGTTTTATTATATCTTTTCATGTGACAACACTGAAGAAATTACACTTTGCTACAATGTAAAGTAGTGAGTGTACAGCCTGTATAACAGTGTAAATATGTATTATATCTTTTCATGTGACAACACTGAAGAAATGACACTTTACTACAATGTAAAGTAGTGAGTGTACAGCCTGTATAACAGTGTAAATATGTATTATATCTTTTCATGTGACAACACTGAAGAAATTACACTTTGCTACAATGTAAAGTAGTGAGTGTACAGCCTGTATAACAGTGTAAATATTTATTATGTCTTTTCATGTGACAACACTGAAGAAATTACACTTTGCTACAATGTAAAGTAGTGAGTATTCAGCCTGTATAACAGTGTAAATATTTATTATATATTTTCATGTGACAACACTGAAGAAATTACACTTTGCTACAATGTAAAGTAGTGAGTGTACAGCCTGTATAACAGTGTAAATATTTATTATATCTATTCATGTGACAACACCGAAGAAATGACACTTTGTTACAATGTAAAGTAGTGAGTGTACAGCCTGTATAACAGTGTAAATATTTATTATATCTTTTCATGTGACAACACTGAAGAAATGACACTTTGCTACAATGTAAAGTAGTGAGTGTACAGCCTGTATAACAGTGTAAATATTTTATTATATCTTTTCATGTGACAACACTGAAGAAATGACACTTTACTACAATGTAAAGTAGTGAGTATACAGCCTGTATAACAGTGTAAATATTTATTATATCTTCATGTGACAACACTGTAGAAATGACACTTTACTACAATGTAAAGTAGTGAGTATACAGCCTGTATAACAGTGTAAATATTTATTATATCTTCATGTGACAACACTGAAGAAATGACACTTTACTACAATGTAAAGTAGTGAGTGTACAGCCTGTATAACAATGTAAAGTAGTGAGTGTACAGCCTGTATAACAATGTAAAGTAGTGAGTGTACAGCCTGTATAACAATGTAAAGTAGTGAGTGTACAGCCTGTATAACAGTGTAAATATTTATTATATCTTTTCATGTGACAACACTGAAGAAATGACACTTTGTTACAATGTAAAGTAGTGAGTGTACAGCCTGTATAACAGTGTAAATATTTATTATATCTTTTCATGTGACAACACTGAAGAAATGACACTTTGTTACAATGTAAAGTAGTGAGTGTACAGCCTGTATAATAGTGTAAATATTGTATTATATCTTTTCATGTGACAGCACTGAAGAAATGACACTTTACTACAATGTAAAGTAGTGAGTGTACAGCCTGTATAACAGTGTAAATATTTATTATATCTTTTCATGTGACAACACTGAAGAAATGACACTTTACTACAATGTAAAGTAGTGAGTGTACAGCCTGTATAACAGTGTAAATATTTTATTATATCTTTTCATGTGACAACACTGAAGAAATTACACTTTTTTACAATGTAAAGTAGTGAGTGTACAGCCTGTATAACAGTGTAAATATTTATTATATCTTTTCATGTGACAACACTGAAGAAATGACACTTTGTTACAATGTAAAATAGTGAGTGTACAGCCTGTATAACAGTGTAAATATATTATTATATCTTTTCATGTGACAACACTGAAGAAATGACACTTTGTTACAATGTAAAGTAGTGAGTGTACAGCCTGTATAACAGTGTAAATATTTTTATATCTTTTTATGTGACAACACTGAAGAAATGACACTTTACTACAATGTAAATTAGTGAGTGTACAGCCTGTATAACAGTGTAACTATTTTATTATATCTTTTCATGTGACAACACTGAAGAAATGACACTTTACTACAATGTAAAGTAGTGAGTGTACAGCCTGTATAACAGTGTAAATATTTTTATATCTTTTCATGTGACAACACTGAAGAAATGACACTTTGCTACAATGTAAAGTAGTGAGTGTACAGCCTGTATAACAGTGTAAATATTTATTATATCTTTTCATGTGACAACACTGAAGAAATGACACTTTGCTACAATGTAAAGTAGTGAGTGTACAGCCTGTATAACAGTGTAAATATTTTATTATATCTTTTCATGTGACAACACTGAAGAAATGACACTTTGCTACAATGTAAAGTAGTGAGTGTACAGCCTGTATAACAGTGTAAATATTTATTATATCTTCATGTGACAACACTGAAGAAATGACACTTTGCTACAATGTAAAGTAGTGAGTGTACAGCCTGTATAACAGTGTAAATATTTTATTATATCTTTTCATGTGACAACACTGAAGAAATTACACTTTGTTACAATGTAAAGTAGTGAGTATACAGTCTGTATAACAGTGTAAATATTTTATTATATCTTTTCATGTGACAACACTGAAGAAATTACACTTTGCTACAATGTAAAGTAGTGAGTGTACAGCCTGTATAACAGTGTAAATATTTATTATGTCTTTTCATGTGACAACACTGAAGAAATTACACTTTGCTACAATGTAAAGTAGTGAGTATTCAGCCTGTATAACAGTGTAAATATTTATTATATATTTTCATGTGACAACACTGAAGAAATTACACTTTGCTACAATGTAAAGTAGTGAGTGTACAGCCTGTATAACAGTGTAAATATTTATTATATCTATTCATGTGACAACACCGAAGAAATGACACTTTGTTACAATGTAAAGTAGTGAGTGTACAGCCTGTATAACAGTGTAAATATTTATTATATCTTTTCATGTGACAACACTGAAGAAATGACACTTTGCTACAATGTAAAGTAGTGAGTGTACAGCCTGTATAACAGTGTAAATATTATATTATATCTTTTAATGTGACAACACTGAAGAAATGACACTTTGTTACAATGTAAAGTAGTGAGTGTACAGCCTGTATAACAGTGTAAATATTTATTATATCTTTTCATGTGACAACACCGAAGAAATGACACTTTGCTACAATGTAAAGTAGTGAGTGTACAGCCTGTATAACAGTGTAAATATTTTATTATATCTTTTCATGTGACAACACTGAAGAAATGACACTTTACTACAATGTAAAGTAGTGAGTATACAGCCTGTATAACAGTGTAAATATTTATTATATCTTCATGTGACAACACTGTAGAAATGACACTTTACTACAATGTAAAGTAGTGAGTATACAGCCTGTATAACAGTGTAAATATTTATTATATCTTCATGTGACAACACTGAAGAAATGACACTTTACTACAATGTAAAGTAGTGAGTGTACAGCCTGTATAACAATGTAAAGTAGTGAGTGTACAGCCTGTATAACAATGTAAAGTAGTGAGTGTACAGCCTGTATAACAATGTAAAGTAGTGAGTGTACAGCCTGTATAACAGTGTAAATATTTATTATATATTTTCATGTGACAACACTGAAGAAATGACACTTTGTTACAATGTAAAGTAGTGAGTGTACAGCCTGTATAACAGTGTAAATATTTATTATATCTTTTCATGTGACAACACTGAAGAAATGACACTTTGTTACAATGTAAAGTAGTGAGTGTACAGCCTGTATAACAGTGTAAATATGTATTATATCTTTTCATGTGACAACACTGAAGAAATGACACTTTACTACAATGTAAAGTAGTGAGTGTACAGCCTGTATAACAGTGTAAATATTTATTATATCTTTTCATGTGACAACACTGAAGAAATGTCACTTTACTACAATGTAAAGTAGTGAGTGTACAACCTGTATAACAGTGTAAATATTTTATTATATCTTTTCATGTGACAACACTGAAGAAATTACACTTTGTTACAATGTAAAGTAGTGAGTATACAGCCTGTATAACAGTGTAAATATTTATTATATCTTTTCATGTGACAACACTGAAGAAATGACACTTTGTTACAATGTAAAATAGTGAGTGTACAGCCTGTATAACAGTGTAAATATATTATTATATCTTTTCATGTGACAACACTGAAGAAATGACACTTTGTTACAATGTAAAGTAGTGAGTGTACAGCCTGTATAACAGTGTAAATATTTTTATATCTTCATGTGACAACACTGAAGAAATGACACTTTACTACAATGTAAAGTAGTGAGTGTACAGCCTGTATAACAGTGTAAATATTTTATTATATCTTTTCATGTGACAACACTGAAGAAATGACACTTTACTACAATGTAAAGTAGTGAGTGTACAGCCTGTATAACAGTGTAAATATTTTTATATCTTTTCATGTGACAACACTGAAGAAATGACACTTTGCTACAATGTAAAGTAGTGAGTGTACAGCCTGTATAACAGTGTAAATATTTATTATATCTTTTCATGTGACAACACTGAAGAAATGACACTTTGCTACAATGTAAAGTAGTGAGTGTACAGCCTGTATAACAGTGTAAATATTTTATTATATCTTTTCATGTGACAACACTGAAGAAATGACACTTTGCTACAATGTAAAGTAGTGAGTGTACAGCCTGTATAACAGTGTAAATATTTTATTATAGCTTTTCATGTGACAACACTGAAGAAATGACACTACAATGTAAAGTAGTGAGTATACAGCCTGTATAACAGTGTAAATATTTTATTATATCTTTTCATGTGACAGCACTGAAGAAATGACACTTTACTACAATGTAAAGTAGTGAGTGTACAGCCGGTATAACAGTGTAAATATTTATTATATCTTTTCATGTGACAACACTGAAGAAATGACACTTTGTTACAATGTAAAGTAGTGAGTGTACAGCCTGTATAACAGTGTAAATATTTATTATATCTATTCATGTGACAACACTGAAGAAATTACACTTTACTACAATGTAAAGTAGTGAGTATACAGCCTGTATAACAGTGTAAATATTTTATTATATCTTTTCATGTGACAACACTGAAGAAATGACACTTTGCTACAATGTAAAGTAGTGAGTGTATAGCCTGTATAACAGTGTAAATATTTTATTATATCTTTTCATGTGACAACACTGAAGAAATGACACTTTGTTACAATGTAAAGTAGTGAGTGCACAGCCTGTATAACAGTGTAAATATTTTATTATATCTTTTCATGTGACACCACTGAAGAAATGACACTACAATGTAAAGTAGTGAGTGTACAGCCTGTATAACAGTGTAAATATTTATTATATCTTTTCATGTGACAACACTGAAGAAATGACACTACAATGTAAAGTAGTGAGTGTACAGCCTGTATAACAGTGTAAATATTTTATTATATCTTTTCATGTGACAACACTGAAGAAATGACACTTTACTACAATGTAAAGTAGTGAGTGTACAGCCTGTATAACAGTGTAAATATTTTATTATATCTTTTCATGTGACAATACTGAAGAAATTACACTTTGTTACAATGTAAAGTAGTGAGTATACAGTCTGTATAACAGTGTAAATATTTTATTATATCTTTTCATGTGACAGCACTGAAGAAATGACACTTTACTACAATGTAAAGTAGTGAGTGTACAGCCTGTATAACAGTGTAAATATTTTATTATATCTTCATGTGACAACACTGAAGAAATGACACTTTACTACAATGTAAAGTAGTGAGTGTACAGCCTGTATAACAGTGTAAATATTTATTATATCTTTTCATGTGACAACACTGAAGAAATGACACTTTACTACAATGTAAAGTAGTGAGTGTACAGCCTGTATAACAGTGTAAATATTTATTATATCTTTTCATGTGACAACACTTAAGAAATGACACTACAATGTAAAGTAGTGAGTGTACAGCCTGTATAACAGTGTAAATATTTTATTATATCTTTTCATGTGACAACACTGAAGAAATGACACTTTACTACAATGTAAAGTAGTGAGTGTACAGCCTGTATAACAGTGTAAATATTTTATTATATCTTTTCATGTGACAACACTGAAGAAATGACACTTTGCTACAATGTAAAGTAGTGAGTGTACAGCCTGTATAACAGTGTAAATATTTTATTATATCTTTTCATGTGACAACACTGAAGAAATGACACTTTGTTACACTGTAAAGTAGTGAGTGTACAGCCTGTATAACAGTGTAAATATTTTTATATCTTTTCATGTGACAACACTGAAGAAATGACACTTTACTACAATGTATAGTAGTGAGTATACAACCTGTATAACAGTGTAAATATTTTATTATATCTTTTCATGTGACAACACTGAAGAAATTACATTTTGCTACAATGTAAAGTAGTGAGTGTACAGCCTGTATATAACAGTGTAAATTTGCTGTCCCTCAAAATAACAACACACAGCCATTAATGTCTAAACCGTTGGCAACAAATGTGAGTACACCCCTAAGTGGAAATGTCCAAATTGGGCCCAATTTGCAATTTTCCCTCCCTGGTGTCATTTGACTTGTTAGTGTTACAAGGTCTCAGGTGTGAATGGGGAGCAGGTGTGTTAAATTTAGTGTTATCGCTCTCACGCTCTCTCATACTGGTCACTGGAAGTTCAACATGGCAACTCATGGCAAAGAACTCTCTGAGGATCTAAAAAAAAAGAATTGTTGCTCTATATAATGATGGCCTAGGCTATAAGAAGATTGCCAAGACCCTGAAACTGAGCTGCAGCACGGTGGGCAAGACCATGCAGCAGTTTTACAGGACAGGTTCCACTCAGAACAAGCCTCGCCATGGTCGACCAAAGAAGTTAAATGCACGTGCTCAGCATCATATCCAGAGGCTGTCTTTGGGAAATAGATGTATGAGTGCTGCCAGCATTGCTGCAGAGGTTGAAGGGGTGCATGGACAGCCTGTCAGTGCTCAGACCATACGCCGCACACTGCATCAAATTGGTCTGCATGGCTGTCGTCCCACAAGGAAGCCTCTTCTAAAGATGATGCACAAGAAAGCCCACAAACAGTTTGCTGAAGACAAGCAGACTAAGGACATGGATTACTGGAACCATGTACTGTGGTCCAATGAGACCAAGATAAACTTATTTGGTTCAGATGGCGTCAAGCGTGTTTGGCGGCAACCAGGTGAGGAGTACAAAGACAAGTGTGCCTTGCCTACAGTCAAGCATGGTGGTGGGAGTGTCATGGTCTGGGCCTGCATGAGTGCTGCCGGCACAGGGGAGCTACAGTTAATTGAGGGAACCATGAATGTCAACATGTACTGTGACATACTGAAGCAAAGCATGATCCCCTCCCTTCGGAGACAGGGCCTCAGGGCAGTATTCCAACATGAAAGCGAACCCAAACACACCTCCAAGATGACCACTGCCTTGCTAAAGAAGCTGAGGGTAAAGGTGATGGACTGGCCAAGCATGTCTCCAGGCCTAAACCCTATTGAGCATCTGTGGAGCATCCTCAAGCGGAAGGTGGGGGAGTGCAAGGTCTCTAACATCCACCAGCTCCGTGATGTCGTCATGGAGGAGTGGAAGAGGACTCCAGTGGCAACCTGTGAAGCTCTGGTGAACTCCATACCCAAGAGGGTTAAGGCAGTGCTGGAAAATAATGGTGGCCACACAAAAACATAATTTATGTAAGAACTTACCAGATAAATTCATTTCTTTCATATTGGCAAAAGTCCATGAGCTAGTGACGTATGGGATATACAATCCTACCAGGAGGGGCAAAGTTTCCCAAACCTCAAAATGCCTATAAATACACCCCTCACCACACCCACAATTCAGTTTAACGAATAGCCAAGTAGTGGGGTGATAAAGAAAGGAGTAAAAAAGCATCAAAAAAAGGAACTGGAAATATAATTGTGCTTTATACAAAAAATCATAACCACCAGAGCTTTGGGTTTCAAGAACTCTTGCCAATATGAAAAATTAATCAGGTAAGTTCTTACATAAATTTTGTATTCATTCATGTAATTGGCAAAAGTCCATGAGCTAGTGACGTATGGGATAGTAATACCCAAGATGTGGAACTCCACAGAAGAGTCACAAGAGAGGGAGGGATTAAAATAATAACAGCCATTTTCCACTGAAAAAATTAATCCACAACCAAAAAAACATAAGTTTGAAAAGAAAAAAACTTAAACATAAGCAGAGGAATGCCTGAAGAACTTTTCTACCAAAAACTGCTTCCGAAGAAGCAAATACATCAAAACGGTAGAATTTAGTAAATGTATGCAAAGAAGACCAATTTACTGCTTTGCAAATCTGATCAACTGAAGCTTCATTCTTAAAAGCCCACAAAGTAGAGACTGATCTAGTAGAAAGAGCTGTAATTCTCTGAGGCGGGGCCTGACCCAACTCCAAATAAGCCTGATGAATCAAAAGCTTTAACCAAGATGCCAAGGAAATGGCAGAAGCTTTCTGACCTTTCCTAGAACCAGAAAAGGCAACAAATAGACTAGAAGTCTTCCTGAAATCTTTAGTAGCTTCAATATATTTCAAAGCTCTTACAACATTCAAAGAATGTAAGGATCTCTCCAAATAATTATTAGGATTAGGACACAAAGAGGGAACAACAATTTCTCTATTAATGTTGTTAGAATTCACAACCTTAGGTAGAAATTTAAATGAAGTCCGCAAAACTGCCTTATCCTGATGGAAAATCAGAAAAGGAGATTCACAAGAAAGAACAGATAATTCAGAAACTCTTCTAGCAGAAGAGATGGCCAAAAAGAACAATACTTTCCAAGAAAGTAATTTAATGTCCAAAGAATGCATAGGCTCAAAAGGAGGAGTCTGTAAAGCCTTCACAACCAAATTAAGACTCCAAGGAGGAGAGATTGATTTAAGGACAGGCTTGAAACGGACCAAAGCCTGTACAAAACAGTGAATATCAGGAAGCTTAACAATCTTTCTGTGAAATAAAACAGAAAGAGCAGAGATTTGTCCCTTCAAGGAACTTGCAGACAAACCTTTATCCAAAATAAGTCTTCCAAACTCGATAATAAATCTTTCTAGAAACAGATTTATGAGCCTGTAACATAGTATTAATCACTGAATCAGAGAAACCTCTATGACTAAGCACTAGGCGTTCAATTTCCATACCTTCAAATTTAATGATTTGAGATCCTGATGGAAAACCGACCTTGAGACAGAAGGTCTGGTCTTAAAGGAAGTGGCCAAGGTTGGCAACTGGACAGCCGGACAAGATTCACATACCAAAACCTTTGAGGCCATGCTGGAGCTACCAGAAATACAAACAATTATGATCTTGGAAATCACTCTTGGAAAAAAAACAAAAGGCGGGAAGATATAAGCAGGTTGGTAACACCAAGTAACTGCTAACGCATCCACTGCCTCCGCCTGAGGATCCCTGGACAGGTACCTGGGAAGTTTTCTTGTTTAGATGGGAAGCCATCATATCTAATTCAGGAAAACTCCACATCTGAACAATCTGAGAAAACACATATGGAGCGACCACTCCCCGGATGTAAAGACTGAAAACTGAGATAATCTGCTTCCCAATTGTCTACACCTGGGATATGGACCACAGAAATTAGACAGGAGCTGGATTCCGCCCAAGAAAGTATCTGAGATACTTCTTTCATAGGTAGGGGACTGAGAGACCCACCCTGATGATTGACATATGCCACAGTTGTGATATTGTCTGTCTGAAAACAAATGAATGGTTCTCTCTTCAACAGAGGCCAAACCAGAAGAGCCCTGAAAATAGCACGGAGTTCTAAAATATTGATTGGTAACCTCGCCTCTTGAGATTTCCAAACCCCTTGTGCTGTCAGAGATCCCCAGACAGCTCCCCAACCTGAAAGATTTGCATCTGTTGGACGAACAAAAGAAGCCCCTTGAACTATACGATGGCGATCTAACCACCAAGTCAGAGAGAGCCGAACATTGGGATTCAAGGATATTAATTGTGATATCTTTGTATAATCCCTGCACCACTGATTCAGCATACAAAGCTGGAGAGGTCTCATATGAAAAAGAGCAAAGGGGATCGCGTCCGATGCTGCAGTCATGAGACCTAAAACTTCCATGCACATAGCTACTGAAGGGAATGATTGAGACTGAAGGTTCTGACAAGCTGAAACCAATTTTAGAGACAGAGTCTTGGACACTGAATCTATCTGGAAACCTAAAAAGGTGACCCTTGTCTGAGGAATCAAGGAACTTTTTGGTAAATTGATCCTCCAACCATGTCTTTGAAGAAACAACACTAGTTGATTCGTGTGAGATTCTGCAGAATGTAAAAGACTGAGCTAGTACCAAGATATCGTCCAAATAAGGAAACACTGCAATACCCCGTTCTCTGATTACAGAGAGCAGGGCACTGAGAACCTTGGAGATTCTTGGAGCTGTCGATAGGCCAAATGGAAGAGCGACAAATTGGTAATGCTTGTCTAGAAAAGAGAATCTCAGAAACTGATAGTGGTCTGGATGCATCGGAATATGAAGATATGCATCCTGCAAGTCTATCGTGGACATATAATATCCTTGCTGAACAAAAGGCAGAATAGTCCTTATAGTAACCATTTTGAAAGTTTTCAGATCCAGAACTGGGCTGAATGAATTTTCTTTCTTTGGGACAATGAATAGATTTGAATAAAACCCCAGACTCTGTTCTGGAAACGGAACTGGTATGATTACCCCTGAAAGCTCCAGGTCTGAAACACACTTCAGAAAAGCCTGAGCCTTTACTGGATTTGCTGGGATGCGTGAGAGAAAAAATCTTCTCACAGGAGGTCTTACTCTGAATCCTATTCAATACCATTGAGAGACAATACTCTGAATCCATTGATTTTGGACAGAATCTGCCCAAATGCTTTGGAAAAATCTTAAACTGCCCCCTACCAGCTGAGCTGAAATGAGGGCCGCACCTTCATGCAGACTTGGGGGCTGGCTTTGGTTTCTTAAATGGCTTGGATTTACTCCAACTTGAAGAAGGTTTTCAATTGGAACCAGTATTACCTTGGAAAGAAAGAGATAGTAATCTAGACTTAGAAACCATGTCAGCATTCCAATATTTGAGCCACAAAGCTGTTCTAGCTAGAATAGCTAAAGACATAGATTTAACATCAATTTTGATGATATAAAAAATGGCATCACAGATAAAATGATTAGCATGTTGAAGAAAGCGAACAGTGCTAGGCAAATCAGGATCCATTTCCTGTTGCGCTAAACTTTCCAACCAAAAGGTTGATGCAGCTGCAACATCAGCCATATAAATGGCAGGCCTGAGAAGATAGCCAGAATATAAATAAGCTTTCCTTAGATAAGATTCAAGTTTAATATCCAAAGGGTTCTTAAAGGAAGTACTATCTTCCATAGGAATACTAGTACGTTTGGCAAGAGTAGAAATAGCCCCATCAACTTTGGGGATCTTTTCCCAAAACCCCAATCTAACTGCTGGCAAAGGATACAATTTTTTAAACCTTGAAGAAGGGATAAAAGAAGTACCAGGCTTATTCCATTCCATAGAAATCATATCAGAAATAGCATCAGGAACTGGAAAAACCTCTGGAGTAACCACAGGAGGTTTATAAACAGAATTTAAACGTTTACTAGTTTTAGTATCAAGAGGACTAGTTTCCTCAATATCCAACGTAATCAACACCTCTTTTAACAAGAAACAAATATACTCCATTTTAAATAAATAAGTAAATAAATAAGTAAGTAAAGTAGATTTGTCAGTGTCAATATCTGAGGTAGGATCTTCTGAAGAGGAGGATAATTCAGTACGTTGTCGGTCATTTGAAATTTCATCAACTTTATGAGAAGTTTTAAAAGACCTTTTACATTTATTAGAAGGCGGGATAGCAGACAAAGCCTTCTGAATCGCATCAGCAATAAAATCTTTTATATTCACAGGGATATCATGTACATTCGATGATGAAGGAACAACAGGCATTCTACTATTACTGATGGATAAATTCTCTGCATGTAAAAGCTAATCATGACAACTATTACATACCACAGCTGGAGATATAATCTCCACAAATTTACAACAGATACACTTAGCTTTGGTAGAGCAGTTATCAGGCAGCAGGGTTCCAACAGTGGTTTCTGAGACAGGATCAGATTGAGACAGCATGGAAATGTAAGAGAAAAATCAACATATAAAGCAAAATGATCAATTTCCTTATATGGCAGTTTCAGGAATGGGAAAAAAATGCAAACAGCATAGCCCTCTGACATAGAAAAAGGCAAGAGGCATATAGGAATGGGGTTTTAAATAATGAAATTATTTGGCGCCAAGTATGACGCACAACGCAAAATAAATTTTTTTGGCGCTAACAACATCTGGAAATGACACACTCACGTCATTGCAGACGCAACCTTGTGCAAGGAAAATCTGCGTCAACTAAGACACCGGAAATGACTAATTTGCATCACGGGACAAAAAAATTATTGCGCCAAGAATGAAGCAATAAACATCAGCATTTTGCGACCTTGCGAGCCTAATTTTGCCCGCGAAAATTTAATGAAAAAGCAGTCAATTTGAAAAAAGACTATGGGGGGGTAGTTATCAAGCCGTCTACTTTACCTGCCTTCGCCGGTTCAATACGCCCGCCTAAGCTCGCCTACCATCGCCGCCGCGGACCTTCAAAATTTCGCCTAAGTTATCAAAAAAGCTGTCAAAAAGCCGCGCACCAAGTACGGGGCGATGAGCAGCGGACTGTGAGAGTTATCACTCATCCGATCTTGCTTCTCTTCGGCTTTTTGACAGCTTTATTGCTAGCCTGTCACTAAGCACCCACACTAACTACACTGTTCTACCCCCTATACCGGTGCCCCCCACAACTCAATAAAGTTATTAACCCCTGAACCACCGCTCCTAGACCCCGCCGCAACTCTTCTAAATGTATTAACCCCTAAACCGCCGCTCCCGGACACCGCCGCCACCTACATTATACCTAGTAACCCCTATCCTGCCCCCCCATACCACCGCCACCTATAATAAAGTTATTAACCCCTATCCTGCGGATCCCAGACCTCGCCGCAACTAAATAAATAGTTTAACCCCTAAACTGCCGCTCCCGGACCCCGCCGCAACCTATATTAAACTTATTAACCCCAAATCTGCCCCCCCTACACTGTCGCCACCTATAATAAGTTTATTAACCCCTATCCTGCCCCCCCTACACCGTCGCCACCTATAATAAATTTATTAACCCCTATCCTGCCCTCCCTACACCGCCGCCACTGTAATAAAATTATTAACCCCTAGGAGCCTCTAACGCTGGTTTTCACGGCTACCGCCAAACTCCAAATCTAGGCCTTAGGGTTTATTTTACAGGTAAGTATTTAGTTTTAAATAGGAATAATTTATTAAAGTATAGTGTAGTGTTAGGTGTAATTGTAACTTAGGTTAGTTTTTATTTTACAGGTAAATTTCTCTTTATTTTAGCTAGGTAGCTATTAAATAGTTAATAACTATTTAATAGCTATTGTACCTAGTTAAAATAAATTGAAAGTTGCCTGTAAAATAAAAAATAAACCCTAAAATAGCTACAATATAATTATTATTTATATTGTAGCTATATTAGGGTTTATTTTAAAGGTAAGTATTTAGTTTTAAATAGCATTAATTTATTTAATAAGAGAAATATTATTTAGATGTAATTAATATTTAAGTTAGGGGGGTGTTAGGGTTAGTGTTAGACTTAGGTTTAGGGGTTAATAATTTTATTACAGTGGCGGCGGTGTAGGGGAGGCTGGATAGGGGTTAATAACTTTATTATAGGTGGCAACGGTATAGGGGGGGCAGGATAGGGGTTAATAGGTGTAATGTAGGTGGCGGCGGGGTCCGGGAGCGGCGGTTTAGGGGTTAACATATTTATTATAGTGGCGGTGGGCTCCGGGAGCGGCGGTTTAGGGGGTAATAACTTTATTTAGTTGCGGCGGTGTAGGGGGGGCAGATTAGGGGTGTTTAGACTCGGGGTACATGTTAGGGTGTTAGGCGTAGACATCTCCCATAGGAATCAATGGGATGTAGGGCAGCAGCGAACATGAGCTTTCGCTATGGTCAGACTCCCATTGATTCCTATGGGATCTGCCGCCTCCAGGGCGGCGGTTTGAAAACCAGGTACGCTGGGCCGGAAAAGTGCCGAGCATACCTGCTAGTTTTTTGATAACTAGCAAAAGTAGTCAGATTGTGCCGCACTAGTGTGCGGAACATCTGTAGTGACGTAAGCATCGATCTGTGTCGGACTGAGTCCGGCGGATCGAAGCTTACGTCACTAAATTCTACTTTTGCCGGTATCTAGGGCTTGATAACTAAGGCGAATCAGCCTCGCCACAAATACGCTGCGGAATTCCAGCGTATTTGAGGTTGACGGCTTGATAACTAGGGGCCTATACCCCAGGTAAGAAAAATATTTTCCTATATGTTTTTTCTCAAATATGAAACTGATAGTCTGCAAAAGGAAATATACATAAACCTGGCTCATGGCAAATATAAGTACAATGCATATATGTAGAACTTTATATTAATACATAAAGTGCCAAACTATAGCTGAGAGTGTCTTAAGTAAAGAAAACATACTTACCAAAAGACACCCATCCACATATAGCAGATAGCCAAACCAGTACTGAAACAGTTATCAGTAGAGGTAATGTAATATGAGAGTATATCGTCGATCTGAAAAAGGGAGGTAGGAGATGAATCTCTACGACCGATAACAGAGAACCTATGAAAAAGATTTCCAGTGAGGAAAACCATAGAATTCAATAGGTGACACTCCCTTCACATCCCTCTGACATTCACTGTACTCTGAGAAGAATCGGGCTTCAAAATACTGAGAAGCGCATATCAAAGTAGAAAATCAAGCACAAACTTACTTCACCACCTCCATAGGAGGCAAAGTTAGTAAAACTGAATTGTGGGTGTGGTGAGGGGTGTATTTATAGGCATTTTGAGGTTTGGGAAACTTTGCCGCCCCTCCTGGTAGGATTGTATATCCCATACGTCACTAGCTCATGGACTCTTGCCTATTACATGAAAGAAATATTGACACTTTGGGCCCAATTTGGACGTTTCCACTTAGGGGTGGACTCACTTTTGTTGCCAACGGTTTAGACATTAATGGCTGTGTGTTGAGTTATTTTGAGGGGACCCCCACTGAGGACACCTCAAGTATCACGGACCTATTCAAACAGTTTTATCATACATTATATAATCTTTTCCCTGATAGAAACGAGGAATCACATAGAAAGATTTGTGAAGAATACCTGCACTCCATCCCCATCGCACTTATACCCTTAGAATTAAAAAACAAGCTATGTCAACCTATTACAGATAAGAAAGTTTGAGATGCTATAAAGAACTTAAAACCTAACAAATACCCTGGCCAAGACGGATTATCTGGACTCTATTACAAAATATTAATTGAACAGATCACCCCTTATCTCACGCTACTATTTAACCAAATTCCAGAATCAATTAAATTCCCAGATACAATACTGAAAGCACATGTGTCTGTACTACCAAAACCTGGAAAGACACCTAATAACCCCGCAAATTTTAGGCCGATATCCCTGTTGTATGTGGATTTGAAACTTTATGCCAAAATCTTGGCATCAAGAATGAACTTTATACTCCCACATATAATACATCAAGACCAGGTTGCATTTGTACCGCAGAGAGAAGCCAAAGATAATATTATAAAAGTACTAGACCTATTAGAATATATCACATCTAAGAAAAAGCATGCTATATTCTTATCCACTGACGCTGAAAAAGCATTTGATCGTTTAGATTGGACCTTTCTTCAAACCACTCTCTCACATTTTGACTTCCCAGATAGCTTTATCAAACAAATTATGGCCCTTTATCAAAATCCATCAGCACAAATTAAAGTCAATGGGTGTCTTTCTGATCCGTTCAAAATTTGCAACGGATCCAGGCAGGGATGCCCCTTATCCCCTCTTATTTATCCTATCTTTGGTACCATTAGCCATTAAAATTCGACTTAACCCTAACAATCAAGGAATATAAATTAAAGATCAAAGTTACAAGTTAGCGATGTTTGCGGACAACATTTTAATGACCCTCACCAACCCACTTGACTCTCTCTCTGCGGTACTAGACAAATTAAAAAAATTTGTACAAGTATCCAATTTTTATGTAAATCTCACTAAATCAGAGTTACTCCCCTCTAACAGTACACCTACATTAATAAATTATATACTACAAATCTAAAATCCAAAAAAACCTCTTTAAAATACCTTGGCTTATTTATCACTCCAGATACTAACTTATTACGTAAACTTAATTATAGCAAGCTGGTAGAAGAATTTCAGCAGCTCAGATCTACGTGGCTTCAAAAACACCTATCATGGATAGGTAGAATCCATGTTGTTAAAATGATGCTTTTACTCAAAGCACTCTACTTGCTGCAAACTTTACCTATCCCAGGAGCCATACATGAGCTTCAATCACTACAACAGATTATTAATGATTACATCTGGAGATGCAGACCCCCGAGAATATCCAAACAGATACTATATAAACCAACAATAGGAGGCCTGGGAGTACCAGATTTGCTGGCATATAAACAGGCTATATCCTTACAAAGAGTGGTAGAATGGTCTACTTATAAATCCGAAACTTGCAAGAGATGGGTACAGCTAACAACACACTTATCGGACACTCTCCACCTCGGGGCCCTATGCTGGAATCCTAAAACTGCTCACAAACCCAAAATCTACACATCCTCAATTGTAAACATGTCATGGCTAGATACATATACACAACAAACAGCCTACAATAACGACTAAATACTCTCCACTAACCCTGCCCTACTTCACCTAGTGGAATATTAACATTTTCTCCCCAAATATTTTTTAACCCAAGAGGTTAGACCTCTACCAAAAGACAAAATAGAACATTTAAACAGTGGCTTCTTAAAACCTTGGATTCAATATCACCAGATGTCACATTTTATTTACATGCACAAACACAAAAGCAGCTTAACACCTCCGCCTTTGACAAAATATGCATAAAAGACAATCCACCTAAAAAACTAATTTCCACTTTATATAAACTAATACTTTATTTTAGAAACACCACATTACCTGGATACACTAGGGGATGGGAGAAGAAGCTGGGATCCCAGGCTCCAAAAACATCATGGAAAGCAAGATTCAGAGCATTAGCTAAATCGGCACACTCAACCAAAGCCTTAAGGATAAATGCCAAAATCATGATGCGATTGTATCTTACACCAACTAGAATTAAATATGTTTCCAACATCAAGCGACAAATGCTGGAGAGGTTGTAGAATGCGAGGAGATCCCTGCATATCTGGTGGTATTGTGACAAAATAAAACCCTTCTGGGTTATGATAAACACCATTAATTTAGTTTTACATTAACAATTGCAGTTTACACCAGAAATGGCATTACTGAATGAGACAACTAAAATTACCTGTATAATTAAAAGGCATCTTTTACAAATCTTACTCAATTCAGCAAAACAGCTAATCCCCATAAGATATTAATCATCTTCCATTCCTGTTGACGATTGGAGGTAGAAAAAACTAATAATGGAACGTTATCACTACTTAAAATTGGGAAATTTGATCTTTTTCATGACATGATATTTTATTGGGATTCGCACACAAAAGAAAATTTGGGATTTCAAACGTAGGTATACAAACCAAAAATAAGAACATAATTTTTAACAACCACATAGAAAATATGCCTCAAATAATGCCGGCCGTATAGGATATCAATATATCAGCTGAGAGTATTTAGAGACATTAGACAAAGTAAGAAACTTATATCGCTGGTAACCAGAAACATGTAACCTATCTTATGTTTAGTTTTCCTTTTTATATATTTAGATGTTTATACTTGGTTATAGAAACTATACAGAGAAAATCTTGAAGGAAACAATATCTGAATTAAATTAAAATTGTGGACAGACTAATTAATACCTTCATCCAAAAATAGACATTTACTTTAGATATTAAAACATGGTTAAACTATACAAGCAAGTCCTAGATTGGATCAACCTCTATAACTAAACTGTTTGCAATGTATGTATGCATTTCATATTTGCTCACATGATATATTATGTAAACATTTTGTTACTGCAATAAAATTCAATACAAAAAAAAGGTGCAGATCTAAGCTTACAGTTTATTTTAGGATATGCATTGAACATAAGGATTGTTGGGTCTAATGGTAGTGGAATGTGTATGACTTGATTTCTGTCACTATTTTTGTACAGTAAACCTGTATAAGGGGACATGTCTACCAAATCCCCTCCAACATGATTGATATGGGGAACATGATCGCTAGCCGTGCTGGGGTTAGGTACCAACGACTTAACAGCTTCATATTCATCTCTGATATACTAGCTTATGAGGAAGATCTGCTCATATTGGTGAAAATGATGTTCTAATCTTTATCTGACATTTTTTATCTGTAATTCAGAGTGTTTCTGATTCTATCTCCATTCCATCAAGCTGAGAGATGTAAAATCCGGATGAAAAAAAACAGACCTTGAAATAGAAGCTGGAGATCAGAACCAGATCTGCATACCAAATTCTGCAGAAACAGGCTGGAGCAATCAGAATCACCACATATCTTCCTGCCAAGTCTTGGCAATCCCACTGGGAAAAAAGACCAGATGTGGAAAAAAATATAGGCTAGCCAGTGAACTACTGGAGCATCCACAAACATAGTTCAAAAGTTCTCTGAACCTAGCGCAGTACCTGAGAAATTTGAGCTTCAACAAGAAGCCATCAGAACTATATCTGAGCAACCTCAAAGATCTATTATCTGATAAATCATACCCAGATAAAAAGACCCCTATTCCAGATGGAAAGACTGACAACCAACAAAAAACTGCTTCCCAGTAGTCCAGTCCTGGAAAATGAATAGCAGAAAGTAGAAAGCAATAAGCTTCTTCCAGGAAAGAATATAATACACTATCTTCATAACTAAGGAAATTTAAGTTCCCCCTGATGACTGACATAAGTTACAGATGTAACATTGTCTAACTGAGAATGGAGAAAAGATTCCCGTTCAAATAAAGGCCAACCATGAACGGCCCTGAATATTGCACAGAGTTTTAAAACATAGGAGGAGACCAAATTACTTAAGCTTTCTGAGACCCCCAGACAGCCTGCCATCTTGAAAAAGCTTGCATCTGTAGACATCATAGACCAAGAAGTATTAACAAAAGAAGCTCCCTGCACAAAAGAGCTAATAGTCCAGCCACCAAGAAAGTAACAGACTTGTTATGGAATGCAAACAACTCCTCAGAGACAACGGAGTATGGTCCCTGTATTATTAAAAAAAGATACAAAGCTAAAGAGGGCTCATATGGAAGCAAACAAATGTGATAGCAACCAAAGCCGCAAACACGAGATCTGACACCACTATACAAAAAGCAAAAGAAGAAAAAAAAAAGAATAGAGACTGAAGGTTCTAGCAGTCAAACCCCAGTTTCAATCGTCTTTGCTCTGTCAAAGAAAGTCTCATAGAAACTGAATCTATTTGAACCTCCAGAAAAGCAACCAAATTTAAGGAACCAGTAAACTGTTTGTAAAAATGACTTTCCAACCATGTTGTTGAAGAAACAACAACAGTCTGCAGGAGAGAAATACTGTTAAATGTAAAGATGGTGCTTGAACTAAGATATCATCCAGGTCAGAAGACACTGCAATACCCATATACCTAAATAACAAAAAAGAGGGTATCCAGAACCTTGGAGAATATTCTGATTGCTGTAGTCAGACCAAATGGAAGGGCAAAAAACTGAAAATGCTCACCCAAAAAAGAAACCTCAGAAACTGACCAAATTGTTTCAATTTAGAAAGTAGGAACTTGAGAAACTTGTTCAAAGTTTTTAGATCAGAATTGACTTGAAAATTTCTTTGGAACAATGACTAGGTTGGAGTTCCCATCTACCTGAGCCTTTACAAGGATCCTAAAAACATTGGACAGAAAAAACTTCCCTTGTGAGGCCTTGATCTATTGACCTAATCAATATCCTTGGAACAAAAATAAGGTGTAACCTTCCCCCTTACCAGAACTTCTCGATCGAGGGACGTACCTATGTGCAACCTTGGATGGAGAAGATTTCTTGAACTGCTTAGACCTGTTCCAGATAAACTTATGGGTACTGACTCTGTCAGCATTCTCCAGAGCATATACATTGACCTGGTATTTAGCTTTGCAGTCTTGCAAGCAGAATGCTCAGGATCAGTTAAAGGTGCTCAAGCATTTTGCAAATGTTATTCTATTTACAGTATTTCCAGACTGAGCCAGAGAAACTCTGATACTGGGCTAAGGAAAAAGATTTCTGAACCCTGCTCTGGCAAAAAGGACAAAACACAAAACTGAGCTTGGATATACCCTTGGACTTTGTATCCTAAGGAAGAAACGTTCCTTAACCCCCAGACATCATAGAAATAGATTCCAAACCAGAACCAACTAAAATCTTTCCCTCTATAGGGAAATAGAATTAGTCTGGAAATCATGCCAGCAGACCAAAATTCTAGTTATAATACTCTTCTAGAAAGGAAAGCTAAATACATTCTCTAGCATTAATGAACTGTAACGCTCGTGGGATACTCCTATCAGACCAAACTCGGACAGTAGTCTTGTTATTCCGGCATTGAGCAGGAATGATAGTGAATATCCCAGAGCAGAGAAAGTTAGCGAGATGAGGAAGGCGGCACTTACCACAGGCAGGACAGTCCCCAGTGGCAACAGCAGAGCAGTCCAAGGATAAACCACTAGAATGGTCAGGCAGGCAGGGTTTGGCAACAGCAAAGCAGTACAAGGATAAACCACTAGAATGGTAAGGTAGGCAGGGTTTGGCAACAGCAAATCAGTCCAAGGATAAACCATTAGAATGGCCAGGCAGGCAGGGTTTGGCAACAGCAAAGCAGTCCAGCAGATTGAGGGTTAAGGCAGGTAGAGTAGTCAGACAGGTAGGTTCAGCAACAGTAATCAATCCAGCAGTTTAAGGGTTAAGGCAAGTAGAGTAGTCAGACAGGCAGTAATCATTAATAGTAATCAATCCGCAGTTTAAGGGTTAAGGCAGGAGAGTAGTCAGGCAGGCAGGTTCAGTAACGGTATTTAGGCACTTAGAAAGAACGATCTGTCACACCCAGGAGTACACAAAGTAACACCTATACTTGGGCAGTGACAGATCGTTTGGGGAAGTTTAAACAGGCGCAGGATTTGCGCCACTGAGGTCTGACCGGCATCAGGAGCGTGAGGCGATGACGTCAGTGCTGCACGCATCTGAGCTGACACTGCCCCTGGCAATGAGCAGAAAAGGAGAAGCCGGGCACCTAGCAACGGCTAGAGCGGTGTGGCGTGACATAGCCCCCCTCTCAAGGGTTCCCTCCGGGAACCAGAGTCAGCCTCAAAGGATGAGCAGCTTGGAATCTGGAGACCAGAGATGGAGCATGTACATCACGGGCAGGAACCCAGGAATGATCTGCCACGGAGTAACCCTTCCAATGAATCAGATACTGCAGTTGTCTGCGTCTGTATCTGGAGTCCAGGATCTTTGCTACCTCATCATCGGGGTCACCACAGACCAGGAGCGGAGGAGGAGGAGCTCGGAGCCGGGTATATCTATTCTTGATGTAAGGCTTGAGTAGTGAGATGTGAAAGACTGGGTGTATGCGTAGGGTTTTTGGCAAGGCCACTTCGTTGGCAACAGAAGACAGTGATAGGGTTGACGTAGACGAATATGTCGAGTAAACATCCAAACACATTCACCCACTGGGATGGCACGTACAGAAGCCCTATGATGATCAGCAAATTTCTTATATCTAGAGACAGCTGAACGCAGCTGAGAGCGAATACGTTGCAAGTGAGTGGTGAGTTCAGTGACGTGTTGGTCTGCGGTAGGGACCCCAGTGGACTGATCTGAAAGAGGGAAGACACAAGGTTGATACCCTGCTGCGGCTTGAAACTGACAACATCGAAGAGAAGAGTGCCAATGAGTGTTTCTTGCCAGCTCAGCTAGGGGTAGCAACTCAGACCAGTCGGTATGGCGAGCGTCGACAAAGGCTTTAAGGTAGGCTTCGAGATCCTGGTTTGTTCTCTCAGTCCATTGATCTGAGGATGGTAGCCAGACAACAAGGAAACAGTGGTTCCAATCAACTTACAAAAGGCTCTCCAGAAGGCAGAGATGAACTGTGGACCTCTGTCGGAAACAAGTTTCACAGGAATGCCATGAAGTCGTATCACATGCAAGAGAAAAAGGGACGATAATTCTTGCACAAAAGGCAGTTTGGCTAGTGAGCCAGTCTGGAAAAGCGGTCCAATACAACCCAGATAACTGTATGGTGGTCAGAAGAAGGAAGGTACACAATGAAGTCCATTGTTATGTGTGTCCATGGTTGTTTGGGAATGGACAATGGTTGGAGCAAGCCAGGAGGAAAAGATCGAGGAGAAAAAAGGAGACACAGAAGCGCCAACATGGCCTAGTAACGTCTATACAATAGAAAAACAATGTGAAGTAGAATGATACTAACAAACAAAGAGCACCCAAAAGTGCCAATCACGCAGACTGGATCAATTTGCAGTGGTCCAGCTCACTGAATGCTCACAGGGGAGATGCTCAGATGAAAAAAAGCAGGCAGCAAACAGAAATCCTATTCCTGTGAGTGACATAAAACAATATCCATAGCCTAGTACAGTTTGGGCATGCAAAGTGCACAATTATTGGTCAGACTTACAGAAAGCAGCACACACCGCCAGGTGCAATAGAGGCAAGCAGGAACCTCTGTCGCCCAGCAGACTGTGCTCAGGAATAAATAGCGTCCGTTCACCAGCCACACGGTATAGATCCAAGAGATAAGTCCAAAATAAATACAGCAAGTGTATCAGATAAAAGAATGTATTTATTAGAAACAAAGTGACGCGTTTCTCAGCCCACAAGGGCCGTTTCCTCAGGCTAAACAATAAAAATATAACATTGATATACTAGCTATATACACTTACAAACCATATCATTGGTTAATTAATGCAACCACCCTCTTCCCTAAACCTAATTAATCAATATACACCTGTTAGTAACCTCTTGTATCCTAGCAATAAAACAGCTGATGATAAATGTTACTATTTGTGTCAGCCAAGTCATTGATAAAGCAACATACTAACACCTAGTTAATCAATATACACCTGTGGGTAACCTGGCAATAAAACAGCTGATGGTAAATATTGCTATTTGTGTCAGCAATGTCATTGAATAGAGCAACATGCTAAAACCATTCATTTTATAAAAGAGGGCATGGCCCTAACTACTATATAAAATAATAAATCAGACGTTCTACAAACTACCTCAATCAAAAAATAGTATATAGACTTTAAAACCAATAAATTTGGGCCTAAAAAAATCAATTTTATACTGGCTATAGGTATAGTATGCCATTAGGCCTAGTGAGACTGATCGTCATGGCAACAATAGCCTTGTCTGATTCTATTGTAGGATCATAACGAATCTTTAATGATCTTCATAAGTGATGTATAGTTGTACTAAAACTGACAAATACCGTTCAAATGTAAAGAAAATATTTGCAGATAACGGCTCTCAACATAACCCATGACGTCAGGGGGGTGTATAAAAACAAAAGGCCAATGGTGTGCCAGCTGATTCGTGTCTCTATAAGGGCGTGTGTGTAAACGTCGTCAATGGCGTCAGGATAGAGTGTGTCTGAGCCTGCCTAATGTCCAATGTATCCATTATGTAACATACATCATGCGTGATGAGCTCTGTGCATCCACTAATAACAGGACAAGAATATAATGGAGATATCAGCATATAACCAATATACCATAAATCGTGATAAGATGGTATTAGCTATTCCTAACCTCTGTGTTACCAAAGGGATGTTGATAATACAGAGGCTAAGACTGTATATGAAGATAATAGAGATAATGATAACTAATGTAGTGAATGGATATGTGCTTGATAAGGGACTATTGTGATGTGTATACCTATGCTCAAAGGGTACCTAGTGCAATTGTGAATAATAAAATAAAGTACGTGTACTCAGAGTGACAAGTGATAATATAAATAATATGGGATAATGTGGGATGAATGCTAAAACATACCCATATAGCCAAAAACTTGGAAATGCTAATCAGGCCAATATGGTGGGTATATCCAATAATAAAAGAAAGAGACATAAACATTAACAAATAATAATACAAAGTGTTGTTCAATAAGAACAAGTATGTGTATAAGTGTCTACCTAGTAGGGGGATGTAACGGGGTATCAAAATCCCCTACAGTGATGATGAAGTGGCATATGACCCAAATAAATACCTGTATATACCTATATAAGGAAGTTTTCTACTAAGAAAAAAAGGATATAACGACAATTGTAAAATAAATACAAAATACATTAATCTAAAGTGCCCCATTCCTACAATGACCCTAAAGAGTTACTTAAGTGTGTGTGTGTATATATCTAAAAAAAATAATAAATAAAATACAAGTGACACCAATAATAATATTTGAGATTCCCTCGGTGACAGCTATAAATGTTTTTATCTCTCTAAAAATGGGAGGAGCTATGTCTCCATCGTGGCAATACATACCACTGGTTGCCATTGGAGACCTAAATGTACATAAATCTTTTTCAAGTAAGCCTCCTTTTTTTGTCCATTGGATCCTTGAAAGAACAACTATCCTCAATAGGAATAGTGGTTCACTTAGCCAGAGTAGACATGGCCCCTTCAACCTTAGGAACCATAGACCAGGAATCCTTGATAGAAGCCTCAACAGGAATCATCTTCTTAAAAACAGGAGATGGAGTAAAAGTCACTCCTGGCTTCTCCCATTCCTGAGATATAATCTCTCTAGCAAGGTCTGGCACAAGAAAGACTTCAATAGAACATAAAATAAACTATTAAGTGTACTAGATTTCTTAGGAGTGACCGCGGCAGGAGTATCATAGTCACCCAAAGTAGCTAAAACCTCCTTTAACAGTACACAAAGGTGTTCAAGCTTAAATCTGAAGGATACTCCTTCGGTGTCAGAAGAAGGAATTATACTGTCAGAATCTGAAATTTCATCCACAGAAGGCGACTCATCCTCTTCCTCAGATCTATGAGTAGCTTGGGAATCAGAATTTGGAAAATATACCTTACTATCTGAATTCTTAAGTTTCCTCTTACGCCTTCCCTGAATCCTGGGAAATTCGGCTAGAACAGTAGATACCTTCGAGGATACCTGTGCAGCAATTTCAGCCTTTGAAAACACTCCACTGGGAATTAGAGAGGAACCACAGGACACAGTATGTGATGCCATAGAGGCTTGGGACGATATAGGAGATGGCCCTGGTAATACCTGGACAGCATCCTCCTGAGAGACATTAGGCTCAACATTGAAAAATGTATCTTTCCCTTGCAATGTCTGCCTCACACGAGGAACAAAACTACATGGGAGCTGCAATTTGCGCATCTAAGCACAACAGACAGGGGTTCATCTGAAATTAATCCTGATCCATGTCAGACATGCTGTCTAAAAAACACAACACAATTCTCATTTAAATGATTTCGTTAAACACCTGAGGCTATGCCTTTAAGCAAGTACTACAATTTAAACCTGAGCGCTACCACTCTGACTAAAACCACCACCGCATAGCTAGATATCCTCCTCAATTTCCGTAGACCAATCTCCAAACAGTGTAGCCGAGAAGACGGAGTCCCCGCTGCACGGAACTGAGAAGAAGGAAGCCGATCACGTGATCGAATAGTAGGCGCGACAACCTCCTGCGGCGCTGACGACAAGGGGGAGAAGCCTAAAACCTGAAGGGAAGCAAACACACACACCATAATCCTGCTGTATAAAAATGGCGAACACAAGCCTAAATAAGATCCTAGTCTTCACAACAGCACTTACATATTAGCAAACAGACCGCGTCATAGGGCCAGCAAACAAGGAATAATAAATCCCCTAGTTCCTCAGTGTCAAACAGAACCCAACCACATTAACCACTTACAGATCTAGGTTAAAGTTAATCTTGCACATCACAGTGCCTGCAGACATGCCTTAGTGTGACCCTTAAAACAGGGTGAACTATGTCCCAAATAAATTAGCAAGGTTGTGTAGTTTTTAATACACATAAGTGCACAGATCTCCCCACCTGGAAGAAAAGCACCTGCTCTGCTGTCCAGCATGTAGACAGTCCCTAGGTATGAAAGGACACATCTCCCCATAGAGACCTAAGACAAAGGGAAATAAAGTAACTAACTTTGGTATTCCATACTAGGGCAGCAATTGTTGGGAAAACGCAGCAAGCACCTCTTCGCAAATTCCCAACTGCTTTAAAACCACCATAGCTCGACTGCAAAGACTAACATGGGATATGGCTATACCCTACAACTTGCTAGAAGCTAAATTCAATCTTCTTCATCAGACACCTAAACTTTACTTCCCACCATGCACGAAAGGCAAAGAGAATGACTGGGGGTTATAGGTAGGGAAGTGATACTTAACGGTTTTACTGTGGTGCTCTTTCCTTCCTCCTGCTGGCCAGGAGTGATATTCCCAACAATAATTAAGATGAACCCGTGGACTCACCATATCTTAGGAAGAAAACCAATCCTTGTGTAAAGCCTATCCTTGTGTAAAACCTATCCTTGTGTAGAACCTATTCTTGTGTAGCATCTATTCTTATGTAGAACCTATAATTATGTCAAATCTATTCTTATGTAGAACGTATATGTATATATAACCTATACGTATGTAGAACAGTTTCCTGTGTAGAGCCTATTCTTATGTAGAGCCTTCTCTTATGTAGAACCTATTCTTATGTAAAACTTATTCTTATGTAGAGCTGTTTCTTATGTAGAACCTATTCTTATGTAGAGCCTATTCTTATGTAGAGCCGTTTCTTATGTAGAACCTATTCATATGTAGAGCCTATTCTTATGTAGAGCCGTTTCTTATGTAGAGCCCTTTCTTATGTAGAGCCTATTCTTATGTAGAGCCTATTCTTATGTAGAGCCGTTTCTTATGTAGAACCTATTCATATGTAGAGCCTATTCTTATGTAGAACCTATTCTTATGTAGAACCTATTCATATGTAGAGCCTATTCTTATGTAGAACCTATTCTTATGTAGAACCTATTCATATGTAGAGCCTATTCTTATGTAGAGCCGTTTCTTATGTAGAGCCCTTTCTTATGTAGAGCCCTTTCTTATGTAGAGCCTATTCTTATGTAGAACCGTTTCTTATGTAGAACCTACTCTTATGTAGGAGCCATTTCTTATGTAGAGCCGTTTCTTATGTAGAGCCTATTCTTATGTAGAGCCTATTCTTATGTAGAGCCGTTTCTTATGTAGAACCTATTCATATGTAGAGCCTATTCTTATGTAGAACCGTTTCTTATGTAGAGCCGTTTCTTATGTAGAGCCGTTTCTTATGTAGAGCCTATTCTTATGTAGAGCCTATTCTTATGTAGAGCCTATTCTTATGTAGAGCCTATTCTTATGTAGAGCCTATTCATATGTAGAGCCGTTTCTTATGTAGAACCTACTCTTATGTAGGACCTATTCTTATGTAGAGCCGTTTCTTATGTAGAGCCGTTTCTTATGTAGAGCCGTTTCTTATGTAGAACCTATTCTTATGTAGAGCCTATGCTTATGTAGAGCCTATGCTTATGTAGAGCCTATGCTTATGTAGAGCCTATGCTTATGTAGAGCCTATTCTTATGTAGAACCGTTTCTTATGTAGAGCCGTTTCTTATGTAGAACCGTTTCTTATGTAGAGCCTATTCTTATGTAAAACCTATTCTTATGTTGAGCCTATTCTTATTTAGAGCCTATTCCTTATGTAGAACTGTTTCTTATGTAGAGCTGTTTCTTATGTAGAGCCGTTTCTTATGTAGAGCCGTTTCTTATGTAGAGCCGTTTCTTATGTAGAGCCGTTTCTTAGGTAAAACCTATTCTTATGTAGAACCTATTCTTATGTAGAGCCTATTCTTATGTAGAACCGTTTCTTACGTAGAGCCTATTCTTATGTAGAGCTGTTTCTTATGCAGAGCCTATTCTTATGTAGAACCTTCCCTTATGTAGAACTGTTTCTTATGTAGAGCCTATTCTTATGTAGAACCTATTCTTATGTAGAACCTACTCTTATGTAGAGCCTACTCTTATGTAGAGCCTACTCTTATGTAGAACCTATTCTTATGTAGAGCCTATTCTTATGTAGAACCTATTCTTATGTAGAACCTATTCTTATGTAGAACCTATACTTATGTAGAACCTATTCTTATGGCGCTGTGACGACAGCACGTAGCGCAACACAGCGGGAGCCCAAGCAGAAGCACGGACACGCTAGCGGTGGAGAGGAAACCGCGTCCAGTGCCGAGTTTGGGGTTTGAAGCGCCCTTGGGAAGTTTCTCTGCCAGGAGTGCTAGGAGGGGAGGCGGCTCGAATTGCGGGCTACACCTGGCCTGACACCTCCACAGCAGGATACGGCAAGGGCAAGGCTGGGATAAGCTACTACCCACAGCAACACAAGAAGGGTCTAGGGGCCCAGGATCTATTGGGCTACCGACTAACCCTGAGGTTTTCTCCGGGTGCAGAAGGTGTGAGGGGGTGCACTTGGGAAGCCACAGAGTTGCCTTCCAAGAGGAGGCCTTCGTCCCCCTGAAAGATAGAAAGGAGTAAGGAGAGAGGCCCTGAAAAATTGTGGGCGAACAGAGCGGAGTAAATGGAGGAGAAAGGAAGGAACAAGGGAAGGTAGGAACGTATTTTACTGACTGTTGCTGTTTTTGTTCCCTGTTTGTCCCTCATATGTAAGAGGGGTGTTGAACCAGAGAGTATAGGAGCTCAGCTTACTTTTTCCTTGGCTCTTGGTTTACTTTTTTTTTTTTCCCTCCTCCTCTCCCTACCTTCCCTAAAAATTTCTTGCTCAAAAAGTTGAATTTGATAAAGATTGGAGTTGCTTAGAGACTGGTACAAGTTTCTCCTTTATCTCTTTATTATTTTTTTCAAAACCCTCCTCTTTTAAAGTGATTTGGTTGTAAACTGCACTCATTGTGAAAAAGACCTGTGAGATGACACCCTGCTGAGTGTTGATTACAACTGGGAGCTAGCAGGTCAGAGCCTGAATTAAGTCAGCAGATATATGGAGAAGTATCTCAACCAGGGGAAAATGTCACCAAAAATGAAACAAACGGAAAAAAAAGGCAATAAGACTGCCAATTCAATTAACTCCCCAAATAAATCACTTAGGGAAGAAAAGATCCCTGACACTTCTTATGCAGGGGAAATTGCAACACTGGTCTCGGCCCTGATAGGGCCCAAATTGGAAGAGATTCATACCAGATTAAATACAATACTGGAGGAGTTAAAAAATCAGGCAGAGAGAATAAAAGAGATGGAACAACGGATTTCAAATTGCGAAGATACTCAGATTAAAGCACAACTTCAGATGGAGGCCTTAATGAAACAAAATCTATCACTATCTAACAAAATTGATGAGATGGAGAACAGAGCCAGGCGGAACAATCTACGCCTGATCGGCATCCCCGAATCAATAAAAACCCAGGACTTAAAAAAGTTTGTGGAATGGACTATTCCTGAGCTATTGGGCTTAAATCCAGAGCAGAACATATTCATAATTGAAAGAGTGCATAGATTGGGAAGAGAAAGAGACCAATCAACGACAACTGATAGGAGACCAAGACCAGTCATGGCGAAATTCTTGAACTTCCAAGGAAAAAGCGAGATCTTGAGAGCCTATAGGAAACAACAGAACCTACACCATCAAGGAGCAAAAATCCTGCTCTTCCAGGACTTTTCCTCTGAAGTCTCGATGAAAAGGAAACAATTTTTCGCCTATCTGCTCTCGCCTAGTGGCAGAAAAAAGGTTTTTCTCCCTGCTGTATCCAGCCAGACGCAGGATAAAATCAGGCCTGGATTTTTTCTTTTTTGACTCCCCAGAAGCAGCCCTTTCATTCTTGGATAATGAATGGAAGAAGGGGATGGCTTAATGAGAGTCTTCTTTACATTATATGGTTTCTGTAATTGTTTTTGTGTGTCTAAAGATGCCATTTAACAAAGATTTTTTTTGTTTTTTTTTCTATCTACCTATATATTTTTCTTTTTCTTCTTCTTCCCCGGACAGAAAATATTTTTTTTTTTTTTTTTCTCTTCCCCGGACAGAAAATATATATATATATTTTTTTCTCTTCCCCAGACAGAAAATATTTTTTTTATTTATTTTTTTTTTTTTCCCCCTCTGGATCTCTTTATGTTTTTTTTTTCACAATGATGTGTATCACTGTAATATTAGGACAAATAAGGAACAAGGCTACTCTTTTAAGTAGAAAAAAAGATTGTGTATAGGCCTAAAGCTATGTATCAAGTAATATATGATGTTGAACACAGGTGGTTTATATATTTTTGGTTTGATATGTGTGAATTGTTGCTTATCACTGTAATATTAGGACGAATGAGAAATAAGCCTATTCCTCTAAGTAGAGAAAGATTGTGTATATGTTCAAGAGTTTTATTAGTACTCGTATAGATAGAAAGACATCATAGCTATGGGTAAAATAAGGTATGATTCTGATCACAAGAGGTTAAAACACAATTTACTTTTTTTTTTTCTCACAAAGGGCAATATACCTTTTTTTTTTTTGCCCTCTTTTTCTATATATACTCACAAAGAATGTATAACTATGTATCAAGTAATATATGATGCTGAACACAGATGGTTTATAAATTTCTGGTTTGATGTTTGTGAAATGTTGTTTATTACTGTAACATTAGGACGCATGAGAAACATGTCTACTTCTCTAAGTAGAAAAGGATTGTGTATATGCCTAAAAAGTTTTATCAGTATCTATATAGATAGAAAGACATTATAGTTATGGGTAAAATAAGGTATGATTCTGTTCACAAGGTGTTAAAAACACAATTTATTTATTTACTTACATCTTTTTTTTTTTTTCTCTTCTTCCCTCTTCTCCCCTCTTTTTCTTCTTCTTCCTCTCCTTTCCCTCCCCCCTCCCATATCCTTCTCCCAGAGGATTCCCTCTTATAAGTTAGATGGTTAAAATACTGACTTGGAACATAGGGGGGATACACTCCCCTATAAAGAGGAAAGCAATCTTGAACCTACTAGGGAAAAAAGATTTCGATATAGCATGTCTACAGGAAACTCACCTATCAGATAAAGAGCATAGAAAGATCAAAGCTCGCTGGTTGGGAGAATCTTTCTTTTCATCATATACGAAAGCATCTAGAGGAGTGATGGTTCTTTTCCACACAAGGTTGGAATATAAAATTCTTAATATCTCTCAAGATAGTGAGGGAAGATATTTGATCATTAGGTTTTCTACTGAGGGGGAAGAATACCTGTTGGTTAATATTTATGGTCCTAATGTCTCTAATGAGAAATTTTGGAATTTATTAGTGAAGAAGATGTTCAGATTCCCTAAAGCTAAGATTATACTGGTAGGGGACTTTAATGTCACACCAAACTCATACTTGGATAGAAGGAAAGTGGGGGCTCGAAGTGGGGAGATTAAATTCAAATCCGCTCAATTGAACTACGAGAAGAAAATATTTAATCTACTCCATAACTCACTAAAATTAGTTGATATATGGAGACTATTGAATCCAAATAGTCTTGAATACACGTGTTGTTCTAAAACTCACAATACGTTATCAAGGTTAGATTTTTTTTGATCTCAGATGCATTAATCTCTAAAGTTGAGAAATGTAGCATTGGAGATTTTAGTCTATCAGACCATGCTCCGGTTACTTTATCTATCGCGGGAAAAAATAAGTTCTCATTCAATTCTTTCTTCTTTCCAGCTTATCTGCGAGATTCCACCAGCTTTAAAGACTTTTTAATTAAAGCCTGGGAAGACTATAGCTCGTTTAACAGCCACTGCAGAGGGGATGTCCAGCTTTTCTGGGAAGCTGCTAAAGCCTATCTAATAACGGAAATCTCTAACTATGTGGCAAAGGTAAAGAAAGAGAACATGAGGAAAGATTTAGACCTCTCAGATAAAGTGAGGGAGGCATATATCTTGTTTAGGGAAAGACCCTGTAAATTGAATACAGATAAATACTTCCAGGCAAAGAAAGAAAGAGAGACGTTCCTTCTGGGAGAGGCACAGATACTCTCATATAAGAGTAGTGCTAGATTTGCTAAATATGGAAATAAAGTTGGCAAATATATGGCCTCTCTGTTTAAAAGACAGTCTAGGAGGAAATCAATAGCAGCAATTAGAGAGAAGGATCAAGTATATACAGATCAAGGCCGAATACTGCAATTATTTCAGAGGTTTTACACTAACTTATATACTTCACAATGTCCTGACCCAGAGGACATTAAAAATTTTTTGGAAGATATCAATTTCCCAAAAATTACAGAAGAGGATAGTGAGGGTCTGAATCGACCAATAACAGAGAGGGAAATACAAAAAAACATCAATTCAATGGCTAGAGGAAAAGCTCCTGGCCCAGACTGTTTACCGGTCGAATTTTACCAAATCCTGCGAACAGAGATAGGCCCGGTACTGACCGATCTATATAATACATATTATGGAACAGATAAACAGATTTCGGAGAACTTCAAGAGGGCCAATATAATCTTAATTCCAAAGATCAATAAAGATCTTTCGGATATGACTTCATATAGGCCCATTTCACTTCTCGGCCTTGATTACAAGATACTGATGAAACTTCTGGAGGAAAGACTGAAATCTTTGTTACCAGCGATAGTGCATCAGGACCAGGCAGGCTTCGTTATGGGGAGAGCGTCTGAATTTAATGTAAGGAAAATTCTTCAGGTTATCAACCGGTTTGGGGGAGACTGTACTGCCCTGCCGGAGGCCTTCCTGCTATCCTTGGATGCAGAGAAGGCCTTCGACAGGGTGGAATGGCTCTTCTTGATCCAGGTCCTAGAAAGATTTGGATTTAGGGGCCTCTTTAGGGATTTTATTGTTAAAGTATATTCAGATATTAAGGCCTCTTTGTTGATTAACAACTCTATGTCTAACTCATTTATGCTAACTAGAGGCACCCGTCAGGGATGCCCGATGTCTCCGTTATTGTTTGATCTTATAATAGAACCTCTGGCTATCAAATTAAGGAATATGTTGATCGGAATAAATATAGACCAGGTAAAATTTAAAACTGCTCTATTCGCAGATGACCTTCTGCTATTTGTTGCTGAGCCAAGAAAACAGATTAGTGCTATTATTAATCTGCTTGAACAATATGGTAGAGCCTCAGGGTATAAAACAAACCTTTTGAAGTCCAAAATCTTGTGGCTGAAGCACGATTCAGGGGAAGCACAACCCTTTCAGTTTATAGAAACGAACTCGCTGGAATATCTGGGGTTGAAGATCTCTGCTAATACAGCAGATTGGTATAAAGATAATTTTGTATCAATACTGAGGGATAGCACTTACAGGTAAGATAGCTCTCTATAAGATGTTTATTGTCCCTAAGATTCTGTATACTTTGAGGATGTTTCCTCTCTTAATTAATAAGACTGATCTACGTCTCTTTAATCAAGCTCTGAGAGCATTTCTTTGGAGCGGGAGAAAGCCAAGATTGAAACTAGCCAAGTTATATCAACCCTATTTTAAAGGCGGACTCGCTTTACCCGATCTAGAGAGATATAATCAGGCTGCCATCTTAAGATTCCCTATAGATTGGCTAACAAGATCCTTTGTATACTCGGATGAGATTCTCGAGAATCAAGTTTGTACCCCGCTCTCCTTAAATTATATCCTATTTGCTTCAAATAAAGAACTAGGAAAGAGATTAATGGAACACCCTTTGTATAGAGATATAATAATAGTCTGGAGAAGGTTAACTAAATCGATTGGAATGAGGCAGAACATCTCAAAATGGTTGCCGATAACTGGCAATACACACTTTCCTTTAGGCAATATGGTGGACATTTTTGAAAAATGGTCACCAGGGAGACCACTTATAGTGAAAGACTTCTATGACTCTGAGTCAAATAAAGTTTTCACATTTGATAGATTTCAAGAGATTTTTCCGGAAGTTCAGAAAAAACATATATTCTATTTTATTCAAGTAAAAGGCTATATCCTTAAACTAGTGAATTTGGATCCCCAGTTGTGGGAACAACATCCGCTGGTTGATCTGGTAAAGGTTAGGAAGGGATTATTATCCTTTATCTATAAATTTTTGGTATCCCTGGAAGAAACATCGGTTCTAGCAGATTTGACTTCCCAGTGGTTAACACTGGTTGATTCTCCGGATCTTGAAACAACACTCTTAAAGAGTGTAAAAACTGCACAGAGGCTGTTTTCTTCGTCTTATTATAGGGAAATTCAATTTAGGGTGATACACAGAGATTATTTAATTCCTCGGAGAGTGGCCAAGTGGAACAAAACTGTGTTTAATATCTGCTCTAAATGCCACTTTCATGACCCTGACTTGATTCATCTAGTCTGGGGATGCCCTAAGGTGAATCAATTTTGGAAGAAGGTAGAATATTTTCTCTCTAATATAGTAAAAAAAAAGATCCAGCTAACACGAGACTCTATCCTTTTTTTAAGATCCCACACTGCTTGGGATAAAGATGTTGATTTTATACTAATAGCATTAACAATTATTAGAACACTTCTCTTTAAATATTGGATTTCTTGTAAGACACCCACTATCCCAGAAGTGAGGAAAGCACTATTAGACTCATCAATCAAAGCAGCATATGAATCAAAATTGGAGAGGCCCTCAGGAGAGAAATTCTGTAGAAGGTGGAGAGTTTTCGTGGGCTTTCAGGGAAATGACTTCGTACAATATATAGAATAAATTATTAACATTAAATTAGATTAGGGGGGGTGGGGGGATACGGGGGGCGGGGGGGGGCGAGAGGAGAGAGGGAATATTCTTCATTACTACTACCCCTTTTTTTTTTTTTTTTTTTCCTTTCTTTGAGTTGTCCGGGAAAGGGTCATGGCTACCTGGCTTTTGTCCCTTTCTATATATTGTTTCTTTTATGCTGTAATCTCCATGCATGGAGAATTGTGTGTTATGTGTGTGTTGTTTGTATTTGTCTTTTTTCTTTTTTGTATAATAAAAATTTATAAAGAAAAAAGAAAAAAAAGGAGAAAAAAAAAAAAAAAAAAAAAGACATGTGCAGGGGCAAAAAAAATTGTTTTGTCCAAAAGATTTGTTTCATATTTTTTCAAAACGTTCGGTTTTGGATTTGTTACTGTTATTTCCAATGAGAAGAGCAAATTTACAACCCATTTCAATAAAAATCTAAAAAAAAAAAAAAAAAAAAAAAAAGAACCTATTCTTATGTAGAGCCTATTCTTATGTAGAGCCGTTTCTTATGTAGAGCCATTTCTTATGTAGAGCCTATTCTTATGTAGAGCCTATTCTTATGTAGAGCCTATTCTTATGTAGAACCTATTCTTATGTAGAGCCTATTCTTATGTAGAACCTACTCTTATGTAGAGCCTACTCTTATGTAGAGCCTACTCTTATGTAGAACCTATTCTTATGTAGAACCTATTCTTATGTAGAACCTATTCTTATGTAGAGCCTATTCTTATGTAGAGCCTATTCTTATGTAGAGCCTATTCTTATGTAGAACCTATTCTTATGTAGAGCCTATTCTTATGTAGAACCTACTCTTCTGTAGAGCCTACTCTTATGTAGAGCCTACTCTTATGTAGAACCTATTCTTATGTAGAGCCTATTCTTATGTAGAACCTATACTTATGTAGAACCTATTCTTATGTAGAGCGTATTCTTATGTAGAGCCTATTCTTATGTAGAGCCGTTTCTTATGTAGAGCCATTTCTTATGTAGAACCTATTCTTATGTAGAGCCTATTCTTATGTAGAGCCTATTCTTATGTAGAACCTATTCTTATGTAGAGCCTATTCTTATGTAGAACCGTTTCTTATGTAGAGCCGTTTCTTATGTAGAGCCGTTTCTTATGTAGAGCCGTTTCTTATGTAGAACCTATTCTTATGAAGAGCCTATTCTTATGTAAAACCTATTCTTATGTAGAGCCTATTCTTATGTAGAACTGTTTCTTATGTAGAGCCTATTCTTATGTAGAGCCATTTCTTATGTAGAGCCATTTCTTATGTAAAACCTATTATGTAGAACCTATTCTTATGTAGAGCCTATTCTTATGTAGGGCCTATTCTTATGTAGAACCTATACTTATGTAGAACCTATTCTTATGTAGAGCCGTTTCGTATGTAGAGCCGTTTCGTATGTAGAGCCGTTTTGTATGTAGAGCCGTTTCTTATGTAGAGCCGTTTCTTAAGTAGAACCTATTCTTATGTAGAGCCTATTCTTATGTAGAACCTATTCTTATGTAGAACCGTTTCTTATGTAGAGCCTATTCTTATGTAGAGCCGTTTCTTATGTAGAGCCGTTTCTTATGAAGAACCTATTCTTATGAAGAGCCTATTCTTATGTAAAACCTATTCTTATGTAGAGCCTATTCTTATGTAGAACTGTTTCTTATGTAGAGCCTATTCTTATGTAGAGCCTATTCTTATGTAGAGCCGTTTCTTATGTAGAACCTATTCTTATGTAGAGCCTATACTTATGTAAAACCTATTCTTATGTAGAACCTATTCTTATGTAGAGTCTATTCTTATGTAGAGCCGTTTCTTATGTAGAACCTATTCTTATGTATAGCCTATTCTTATGTAAAACCTATTTTTATGTAGAGCCTATTCTTATGTAGAGCCTATTCTTATGTAGAACTGTTTCTTATGTAGAGCCGTTTCTTATGTAGAGCCTGTTCTTATGTAGAGCCTATTCTTATGTAGGGCCTATTCTTATGTAGAGCCATTTCGTATGTAGAACCGTTTCGTATGTAGAGCCTATTCTTATGTAGAGCTGTTTCTTATGTAGAACCGTTTCTTATTTAGAACCTACTCTTATGTAGAGCCTATTCTTATGTAGAACGATTTCTTATGTAGAGCCTATTCTTATCTAGATATGCTACATCAACTGCTCCACCCTTGTCTAATACTTTTGTTACATAATCAAAGAAGTCAATTAGATTAGTCTGACATGATCTCCCTGAAGTAAAACCATGCTGTAGAGGACCAAAATCAGCATGGTTTTACTTCAGGGAGATCATGTCAGACTAATCTAATTGACTTCTTTGATTATGTAACAAAAGTATTAGACAAGGGTGGAGCAGTTGATGTAGCATATCTAGATTTCAGCAAAGCATTTGACACCGTCCCACACAATAAACTTATTCACAAACTATATCTCCTTGGTCTAGATTCAAAAATTGTGAACTTGGTGGAATGCTGGCTTAAGGACAGAAAACAAAGTGTCTTAGTAAATGGAGTTCATTCAGCAGAGGGGGCTGTTACAAGTGGTGTTCCTCAGGGGTCAGTTCTGGGGCCTGTTTTGTTTAACATATTTATCTGCGATATCAGCAAAGGGCTACAGGGGAAAGTATGTCTCTTTGCAGATGATACAAAAATTTGCAACAGAGTGGATGTTCCGGGGGGGTAGACAAAATGAGAAGTGATATACAACAATTGGAGGATTGGACAAACGACTGGGATCTAAAGTTTAACACAGCAAAGTGTAAAATAATGCATTTAGGGAAGAAAAATCCAAATGTTAATTACAGACTCAATGACACTTTACTGACTGTTACAGATGAGGAACAGGATTTGGGAATTATTATTTCAGATGATTTAAAACTTAGTAAACAATGTAGTAATGCAGCGAGTAAGGCTAGCAGAATGCTTGGATGTATTGGTAGAGGTACTTGCAGCAGAAATAGTAAGGTTCTTATGCCACTTTATAGATCATTAGTTAGGCCTCATCTTGAGTATTGTGTGCAGTTCTGGAGGCCATATCTTCAGAAGGATATTAACAAACTTGAATCTGCGCAAAGGAGGGCTACCAAAATGGTACATGGTCTAAAAAATAAAACTTACCAGGATAGGCTCAATGACCTAAATATGTATAGCTTAGAGGAGAGAAGGGAAAGAGGTGATATGATAGCAACTTTCAAGTACATTAAAGGGTTTAGTAAAACTGAGGCTGTGGGTATTTTACATAAAATGGAAAATTCAAGAACAAGGGGTCATGAGCTCAAGCTAAAGGGTAGTAGATTCAGGAGTAATTTATGGAAGCACTTCTTTACAGAAAGAGTGATTTATGGAATAAACTTCCTCAAGAGGTAGTAGCAACAAACACTGTGGGGGACTTTAAAAATGCATGTGACAAGCATAAGGCTATCCAACGAACTAGATAAGTTTATACTGTTAGGTAAGATCGGGCAGACTTGCTGGGCCTATGGCTATTATCTGCCGTCAATATCTATGTTTCTATGTTATGTAGAGCCGTTTCTTATGCAGAGCCTATTCCATGTAGAACTGTTTCTTAAGTAGAGCCTATTCTTATGTAGAGCCTATTCTTATGTAGAACCTACTCTTAGGTAGAACCATTTCTTAGGTAGAACCATTTCTTATGTAGAACCTATTCTTATGTAGAACCTATTCTTATGTAGAGCCGTTTCGTATGTAGAGCCGTTTCGTATGTAGAGCCGTTTCGTATGTAGAGCCGTTTCGTATGTAGAGCCGTTTCGTATGTAGAGCCGTTTCGTATGTAGAGCCTATTCTTATGTAGAGCCTATTCTTATGTAGAACCTATTCTTATGTAGAGCCTATTCTTATGTAGAACCTATTCTTATGTAGAGCCTATGCTTATGTAGAGCCTATTCTTATGTAGAGCCTATTCTTATGTAGAACCTATTCATATGTAGAGCCTATTCTTATGTAGAACCCTTTCTTATGTAGAGCCTATTCTTATGTAGAGCCGTTTCTTATGTAGAACCTATTCTTATGAAGAGCCTATTCTTATGTAAAACCTATTCTTATGTAAAACCTATTCTTATGTAGAACCTATTCTTATGTAGAACCTATTCTTATGTAGAGCCTATTCTTATGTAGAGCCTATTCTTATGTAGAGCCGTTTCTTATGCAGAGCTGTTTCTTATGTAGAACCTATTCTTATGTATAGCCTATTCTTATGTAAAACCTATTCTTATGTAGAGCCGTTTCGTATGTAGAGCCTATTCTTATGTAGAGCCTATTCTTATGTAGAGCCTATTCTTATGTAGAGCCTATTCTTATGTAGAGCCAATTCTTATGTAAAGCCGTTTCGTATGTAGAGCCGTTTCGTATGTAGAGCCGTTTCGTATGTAGAGCCGTTTCGTATATAGAGCCGTTTCTTATGTAGAACCGTTTCTTATGTAGAGCCGTTTCTTATGTAGAGCTGTTTCTTATGTAGAGCCGTTTCTTATGTAGAGCCCTTTCGTATGTAGAGCCTATTCTTATGTAGAACCTATTCTTATGTAGAGCCTATTCTTATGTAGAGTCGTTTCTTATGTAGAACCTTCCCTTATGTAGAACTGTTTCTTATGTAGAGCCTATTCTTATGTAGAGCCGTTTCTTATGTAGAACCTATTCTTATGTATAGCCTATTCTTATGTAAAACCTATTTTTATGTAGAGACTATTCTTATTTAGAGCCTATTCTTATGTAGAGCAGTTTCTTATGTAGAGCCGTTTCTTATGTAGAGCCTATTCCTATGTAGAGCCGTTTCTTATGTAGAACCTTCCCTTATGTAGAACTGTTTCTTATGTAGAGCCTATTCTTATGTAAAGCCTATTCTTATGTAAAACCTATTCTTATGTAGAGCCGTTTCGTATGTAGAGCCGTTTCGTATGTAGAGCCTATTCTTATGTAGAGCCTATTCATATGTAGAGCCGTTTCGTATGTAGAGCCGTTTCGCATGTAGAGCCGTTTCGCATGTAGAGCCGTTTCGCATGTAGAGCCGTTTCGCATGTAGAGCCGTTTCGTATGTAGAGCCGTTTCGTATGTAGAGCCGTTTCGTATGTAGAGCCGTTTCGCATGTAGAGCCGTTTCGTATGTAGAGCCGTTTCGTATGTAGAGCCGTTTCGTATGTAGAGCCGTTTCGTATGTAGAGCCGTTTCTTATGTAGAACCGTTTCTTATGTAGAGCTGTTTCTTATGTAGAGCCGTTTCTTATGTAGAGCCGTTTCTTATGCAGAGCCGTTTCTTATGTAGAACCTATTCTTATGAAGAGCCTATTCTTATGTAAAACCTATTCTTATGTAAAACCTATTCTTATGTAAAACCTATTCTTATGTAAAACCTATTCTTATGTAGAGCCTATTCTTATGTAAAACCTATTCTTATGTAGAGCCGTTTCGTATGTAGAGCCGTTTCGTATGTAGAGCCTATTCTTATGTAGAGCCTATTCATATGTAGAGCCGTTTCGTATGTAGAGCCGTTTCGCATGTAGAGCCGTTTCGCATGTAGAGCCGTTTCGCATGTAGAGCCGTTTCGTATGTAGAGCCGTTTCGTATGTAGAGCCGTTTCGTATGTAGAGCCGTTTCGCATGTAGAGCCGTTTCGTATGTAGAGCCGTTTCGTATGTAGAGCCGTTTCGTATGTAGAGCCGTTTCGTATGTAGAGCCGTTTCTTATGTAGAACCGTTTCTTATGTAGAGCTGTTTCTTATGTAGAGCCGTTTCTTATGTAGAGCCGTTTCTTATGCAGAGCCGTTTCTTATGTAGAACCTATTCTTATGAAGAGCCTATTCTTATGTAAAACCTATTCTTATGTAAAACCTATTCTTATGTAAAACCTATTCTTATGTAAAACCTATTCTTATGTAGAGCCTATTCTTATGTAGAGCCTATTCTTATGTAGAACTGTTTCTTATGTAGAGCCTATTCTTATGCAGAGCCGTTTCTTATGTAGAGCCGTTTCTTATGTAGAACCTATTCTTATGTAGAGCCTATTCTTATGTAAAACCTATTTTTATGTAGAGCCTATTCTTATTTAGAGCCTATTCTTATGTAGAGCAGTTTCTTATGTAGAGCTGTTTCGTATGTAGAGCCGTTTCGTATGTAGAGCCGTTTCGTATGTAGAGCCTATTCTTATGTAGAACCTATTCTTATGTAGAGCCTATTCTTATGTAGAACTGTTTCTTATGTAGAGCCTTTTCTTATGTAGAACTGTTTCTTATGTAGAGCCGTTTCTTATGTAGAAACTATTCTTATGTAGAGCCTATTCTTATGTAAAACCTATTCTTATGTAGAACCTATTCTTATGTAGAGCCTATTCTTATTTAGAGCCTATTCTTATGTAGAACCGTTTCTTATGTAGAGCCTATTCTTATGTAGAGCCGTTTCTTATGTAGAACCTTCCCTTATGTAGAACTGTTTCTTATGTAGAGCCTATTCTTATGTAGAACCTACTCTTATGTAGAACCTATTCTTATGTAGAACCTATTCTTATGTAGAACCTATTCTTATGTAGAACATATTCTTATGTAGAACCTACTCTTATGTAGAGCCTACTCTTATGTAGAACCTATTCTTATGTAGAACCTATTCTTATGTAGAACCTATTCTTATGTAGAACCTATTCTTATGTAGAGCCGTTTCTTATGTAGAGCCGTTTCTTATGTAGAGCCGTTTCTTATGTAGAGCCGTTTCTTATGTAGAGCCGTTTCTTATGTAGAACCTATTCTTATGTAGAGCCTATTCTTATGTAGAGCCTATTCTTATGTAGAACCTATTCTTATGTAGAGCCTATTCTTATGTAGAACCGTTTCTTATGTAGAGACTACTCTTATGTAGAACCTATTCTTATGTAGAGCCTATTCTTATGTAGAACCTATTCTTATGTAGAACCTATACTTATGTAGAACCTATTCTTATGTAGAGCCTATTCTTATGTAGAGCCTATTCTTATGTAGAGCCGTTTCTTATGTAGAGCCATTTCTTATGTAGAGCCATTTCTTATGTAGAACCTATTCTTATGTAGAGCCTATTCTTATGTAGAGCCTATTCTTATGTAGAACCTATTCTTATCTAGAGCCTATTCTTATGTAGAACCGTTTCTTATGTAGAGCCTATTCTTATGTAGAGCCTATTCTTATGTAGAGCCGTTTCTTATGAAGAGCCTATTCTTATGTAAAACCTATTCTTATGTAGAGCCTATTCTTATGTAGAACTGTTTCTTATGTAGAGCCTATTCTTATGTAGAGCCATTTCTTATGTAGAGCCGTTTCTTATGTAGAACCTATTCTTATGTAGAGCCTATTCTTATGTAAAACCTATTATGTAGAACCTATTCTTATGTAGAGCCTATTCTTATGTAGAACCGTTTCGTATGTAGAGCCGTTTCGTATGTAGAGCCGTTTCGTATGTAGAGCCGTTTCGTATGTAGAGCCGTTTCTTATGTAGAGCCGTTTCTTATGTAGAACCTATTCTTACGTAGAGCCTATTCTTATGTAGAACCTATTCTTATATAGAACCGTTTCTTATGTAGAGCCTATTCTTATGTAGAGCCGTTTCTTATGTAGAACCTATTCTTATGAAGAGCCTATTCTTATGTAAAACCTATTCTTATGTAGAGCCTATTCTTATGTAGAACTGTTTCTTATGTAGAACCTATTCTTATGTAGAGCCTATACTTATGTAAAACCTATTCTTATGTAGAACCTATTCTTATGTAGAGTCTATTCTTATGTAGAGCCGTTTCTTATGTAGAACCTATTCTTATGTAGAGTCTATTCTTATGTAGAGCCGTTTCTTATGTAGAACCTATTCTTATGTAGAGTCTATTCTTATGTAGAGCCGTTTCTTATGTAGAACCTATTCTTATGTATAGCCTATTCTTATGTAAAACCCTTTTTTTTATGTAGAGCCTATTCTTATGTAGAGCCTATTCTTATGTAGAGCCTATTCTTATGTAGAGCCGTTTCTTATGTAGAGCCGTTTCTTATGTAGAGCCTATTCTTATGTAGAGCCTATTCTTATGTAGAGCCTATTCTTATGTAGAGCCGTTTCGTATGTAGAGCCGTTTCGTATGTAGAGCCGTTTCGTATGTAGAGCCTATTCTTATGTAGAACCGTTTCTTATGTAGAGCCTATTCTTATGTAGAACCGTTTCTTATGTAGAACCGTTTCTTATTTAGAACCTACTCTTATGTAGAGCCTATTCTTATGTAGAACGATTTCTTATGTAGAGCCTATTCTTATCTAGATATGCTATATCAACTGCTCCACCATTGTCTAATACTTTTGTTACATAATCAAAGAAGTCAATTAGATTAGTCTGACATGATCTCCCTGAAGTAAAACCATGCTGTAGAGGACCAAAATCAGCATGGTTTTACTTCAGGGAGATCATGTCAGACTAATCTAATTGACTTCTTTGATTATGTAACAAAAGTATTAGACAAGGGTGGAGCAGTTGATGTAGCATATCTAGATTTCAGCAAAGCATTTGACACCGTCCCACACAATAAACTTATTCACAAACTATATCTCCTTGGTCTAGATTCAAAAATTGTGAACTTGGTGGAATGCTGGCTTAAGGACAGAAAACAAAGTGTCTTAGTAAATGGAGTTCATTCAGCAGAGGGGGCTGTTACTAGTGGTGTTCCTCAGGGGTCAGTTCTGGGGGCCTGTTTTGTTTAACATATTTATCTGCGATATCAGCAAAGGGCTACAGGGGAAAGTATGTCTCTTTGCAGATGATACAAAAATTTGCAACAGAGTGGATGTTCCAGGGGGGGTAGACAAAATGAGAAGTGATATACAACAATTGGAGGATTGGACAAACGACTGGGATCTAAAGTTTAACACAGCAAAGTGTAAAATAATGCATTTAGGGAAGAAAAATCCAAATGTTAATTACAGACTCAATGACACTTTACTGACTGTTACAGATGAGGAACAGGATTTGGGGAATTATTATTTCAGATGATTTAAAACTTAGTAAACAATGTAGTAATGCAGCGAGTAAGGCTAGCAGAATGCTTGGATGTATTGGTAGAGGTACTTGCAGCAGAAATAGTAAGGTTCTTATGCCACTTTATAGATCATTAGTTAGGCCTCATCTTGAGTATTGTGTGCAGTTCTGGAGGCCATATCTTCAGAAGGATATTAACAAACTTGAATCTGCGCAAAGGAGGGCTACCAAAATGGTACATGGTCTAAAAAATAAAACTTACCAGGATAGGCTCAATGACCTAAATATGTATAGCTTAGAGGAGAGAAGGGAAAGAGGTGATATGATAGCAACTTTCAAGTACATTAAAGGGTTTAGTAAAACTGAGGCTGTGGGTATTTTACATAAAATGGAAAATTCAAGAACAAGGGGTCATGAGCTCAAGCTAAAGGGTAGTAGATTCAGGAGTAATTTGAGGAAGCACTTCTTTACAGAAAGAGTGATTTATGGAATAAACTTCCTCAAGAGGTAGTAGCAACAAACACTGTGGGGGACTTTAAAAATGCATGTGACAAGCATAAGTCTATCCTACGAACTAGATAAGTTTATACTGTTAGGTAAGATCGAGCAGACTTGCTGGGCCTATGGCTATTATCTGCCGTCAATATCTATGTTTCTATGTTATGTAGAGCTGTTTCTTATGCAGAGCCTATTCCATGTAGAACTGTTTCTTATGTAGAGCCTATTCTTATGTAGAACCTACTCTTATGTAGAGCCTATTCTTATGTAGAACCTACTCTTAGGTAGAACCATTTCTTAGGTAGAACCATTTCTTAGGTAGAACCTATTCTTATGTAGAACCTATTCTTATGTAGAGCCGTTTCGTATGTAGAGCCGTTTCGTATGTAGAGCCGTTTCGTATGTAGAGCCGTTTCGTATGTAGAGCCGTTTCGTATGTAGAGCCGTTTCGTATGTAGAGCCGTTTCGTATGTAGAGCCGTTTCGTATGTAGAGCCGTTTCGTATGTAGAGCCTATTCTTATGTAGAGCCTATTCTTATGTAGAACCTATTCTTATGTAGAGCCTATTCTGATGTAGAGCCTATTCTTATGTAGAACCTATTCTTATGTAGAGCCTATTCTTATGTAGAACCTATTCTTATGTAGAACCTATTCTTATGTAGAGCCTATGCTTATGTAGAGCCTATTCTTATGTAGAGCCTATTCTTATGTAGAACCTATTCATATGTAGAGCCTATTCTTATGTAGAACCATTTCTTATGTAGAGCCGTTTCTTATGTAGAGCCGTTTCTTATGTAGAGCCGTTTCTTATGTAGAACCTATTCTTATGAAGAGCCTATTCTTATGTAAAACCTATTCTTATGTAAAACCTATTCTTATGTAGAACCTATTCTTATGTAGAGCCTATTCTTATGTAGAACCTATTCTTATGAAGAGCCTATTCTTATGTAAAACCTATTCTTATGTAAAACCTATTCTTATGTAGAACCTATTCTTATGTAGAGCCTATTCTTATGTAGAACCTATTCTTATGTAGAGCCGTTTCTTATGTAGAGCCGTTTCTTATGTAGAGCCGTTTCTTATGTAGAGCCGTTTCTTATGTAGAGCCGTTTCTTATGTAGAACCTATTCTTATGTATAGCCGTTTCGTATGTAGAGCCGTTTCGTATGTAGAGCCGTTTCGTATGTAGAGCCTATTCTTATGTAGAGCCAATTCTTATGTAGAGCCGTTTCTTATGTAGAGCCGTTTCGTATGTAGAGCCGTTTCGTATGTAGAGCCGTTTCGTATGTAGAGCCGTTTCGTATGTAGAGCCGTTTCGTATGTAGAGCCTATTCTTATGTAGAGCCTATTCTTATGTAGAACCTATTCTTATGTAGAGCCTATTCTTATGTAGAGCCTATTCTTATGTAGAACCTATTCTTATGTAGAGCCTATTCTTATGTAGAACCTATTCTTATGTAGAACCTATTCTTATGTAGAGCCTATGCTTATGTAGAGCCTATTCTTATGTAGAGCCTATTCTTATGTAGAACCTATTCATATGTAGAGCCTATTCTTATGTAGAACCATTTCTTATGTAGAGCCGTTTCTTATGTAGAGCCGTTTCTTATGTAGAGCCGTTTCTTATGTAGAACCTATTCTTATGAAGAGCCTATTCTTATGTAAAACCTATTCTTATGTAAAACCTATTCTTATGTAGAACCTATTCTTATGTAGAGCCTATTCTTATGTAGAACCTATTCTTATGTAGAGCCGTTTCTTATGTAGAGCCGTTTCTTATGTAGAGCCGTTTCTTATGTAGAGCCGTTTCTTATGTAGAACCTATTCTTATGTAGAGCCGTTTCGTATGTAGAGCCGTTTCGTATGTAGAGCCGTTTCGTATGTAGAGCCTATTCTTATGTAGAGCCAATTCTTATGTAGAGCCGTTTCTTATGTAGAGCCGTTTCTTATGTAGAGCCGTTTCGTATGTAGAGCCGTTTCGTATGTAGAGCCGTTTCGTATGTAGAGCCGTTTCGTATGTAGAGCCGTTTAGTATGTAGAGGCGTTTAGTATGTAGAGGCGTTTCGTATGTAGAGGCGTTTCGTATGTAGAGCCGTTTCGTATGTAGAGCCGTTTCGTATGTAGAGCCGTTTCGTATGTAGAGCCGTTTCGTATGTAGAGCCGTTTCGTATGTAGAGCCGTTTCGTATGTAGAGCCGTTTCTTATGTAGAGCCGTTTCTTATGTAGAGCCGTTTCTTATGTAGAGCCATTTCTTATGTAGAGCCGTTTCTTATGTAGAGCCGTTTCTTATGTAGAGCCGTTTCTTATGTAGAACCTATTCTTATGAAGAGCCTATTCTTATGTAAAACCTATTCTTATGTAAAACCTATTCTTATGTAGAGCCTATTCTTATGTAGAGCCTATTCTTATGTAGAACTGTTTCTTATGTAGAGCCTATTCTTATGCAGAGCCGTTTCTTATGTAGAGCCGTTTCTTATGTAGAACCTATTCTTATGTAGAGCCTATTCTTACGTAAAGCCTATTCTTATGTAGAACCTATTCTTATGTAGAGCCTATTCTTATGTAGAACCGTTTCTTATGTAGAGCCTATTCTTATGTAGAGCCGTTTCTTATGTAGAGCCGTTTCTTATGTAGAACCTATTCTTATGTATAGCCTATTCTTATGTAAAACCTATTTTTATGTAGAGCCTATTCTTATGTAGAACCTACTCTTATGTAGAGCCTATTCTTATGTAGAGCCTATTCTTATGTAGAACCTACTCTTAGGTAGAACCATTTCTTAGGTAGAACCATTTCTTATGTAGAACCTATTCTTATGTAGAGCCGTTTCTTATGTAGAGCCGTTTCTTATGTAGAGCCGTTTCTTATGTAGAGCCGTTTCTTATGTAGAGCCGTTTCGTATGTAGAGCCGTTTCGTATGTAGAGCCGTTTCGTATGTAGAGCCGTTTCGTATGTAGAGCCGTTTCGTATGTAGAGCCGTTTCTTATGTAGATCCTATTCTTATGTAGAACTGTTTCTTATGTAGAGACTATTCTTATGTAGAGCCGTTTCTTATGTAGAGCCGTTTCTTATGTAGAAACTATTCTTATGTAGAGCCTATTCTTATGTAAAACCTATTCTTATGTAGAGCCTATTCTTATGTAGAACCGTTTCTTATGTAGAGCCTATTCTTATGTAGAGCCGTTTCTTATGTAGAACCTATTCTTATGTATAGCCTATTTTTATGTAGAGCCTATTCTTATGTAGAGCCTATTCTTATGTAGAGCCTATTCTTATGTAGAACCGTTTCTTATGTAGAGCCGTTTCGTATGTAGAGCCGTTTCTTATGTAGAGCCGTTTCTTATGTAGAACCTATTCTTAAGTAGAACCGTTTCTTATGTAGAGCCGTTTCTTATGTAGAACCTACTCTTATGTAGAACCTATTCGTATGTAGAGCCGTTTCGTATGTAGAGCCGTTTCGTATGTAGAACCTACTCTTATGTAGAACCTACTCTTATGTAGAACCTATCTT